>NW_006799460.1:374592-403850 GCF_000442215.2 Lipotes vexillifer
AAAAGAGGGGGGGCCCGGTCCCACAAAAAAAAAAAAAAAAAAAAAAAAAAGCTGTGATTTCAGCAGCACAACAGAGAAACGTCCCTATCCTTCTCTTTATCTGATACTGAAGCGTGTCCAGAGTAAATACATGTTATGCACATAAAAGAGGTATTAATATATATACAAATACGTACAATACAAACACAGAAAGTCTGTAATACCAGTGAAGGCTGGTCTCCCATGGAATCATACATTTCACAGACTTCTAAGTCCCTACGATAACCACACTGACAGCAGCAGCAGCAAATGCACCAACCATGCAGTCTCCACACATCCTACGAGACAGCTGCTATCATGTCTCCCATTCCACAGATGGGCAAACTGAGGCTCACGGGATCCAGGTGGCTGCTGGAGTGCCCAGGTAAGGAGGCAGTGGCACCCAAGCCTCGACACCTCCACCTACCACAGCTCCCTCGCACCCTCTGAGGCTGGAGAACTTCAAGCAACACCTGATTTCCGAGCATCTTTCCTTGCTGGTCAAACGGAAACAGGAAGAGAAACAATGAGGCAGAAGGTCCCCGGGCTTCGGGGGCTCGTGGAGCTTCCCAAGGACACACTCTCTCGTCGCCACACCCCAGCCCTGGGTCCAGCCCAGCCCCATGAGGATCCCCAGGAAATGTCTGAGAAGAAGACTGGGGGGTACAATGGCCAGGACCTGGGCCCTGTTCTCAACCTGTTTACAACACAGAGACTGAAAACCACAAACACACAGCTGACTCTGGTGGTGAGATTAGTTGAATCGGAAGGACTCACAGGCCCTTATTGTCTGTCTTAAAAATCTTCTTTCAAACACCAGTTTAGAAATGATCTGGCTCTCGTGGAGACTTGCTGGGTGACAACATATACCATACTTGGGGCTGGCTTTTTCCCTCACTGCTGGGAAATTGCCAGAGCTAGAGAAACAAAGGTAAGACCACCGGGAGGCGGTGCACTGCACTGTAGGGCGACCCACCCCCGAAAAGGGCTGCCTGACCTGCCCTCCCCACCACAGTGTGAGAGGCCTCAGGACCCCTGGAGCCCCCAGGTTTTGGGCACTCGCTGCTTGCTCTGAAATTGGAGAGACACGTAACGGCTCATCTGGTTAAGTGCCCTTGTCCAATCAGTAATAGTTCTTAGGACACAGAACATAGACCACTGTTGTCAAAAAGCAAGGCCTGTCCTAGAATCCCGGCATTACACACACAGACGTGATGCACAGAAGTCAGCAAATGGCCAATGACCCCTGGGAGACCCTGTCACTGGGACCTAAACTCCCATGGCTCCATTCTCAGGACACAAAAGTGTGAGGAATTCTATTAATAGTCTTGTGGATCAACCTTAAAAATAAGAGGCGTAGGGCTTCCCTGGTGGCGCAGTGGCTGAGAGTCCGCCTGCCAATGCAGGGGACACGGGCTCGTGCCCCGGTCCGTGAAGATACCACATGTCGCGGAGCGGCTGGGCCCATGAGCCATGGCCGCGGAGTGGCTAGGCCCATGAGCTATGGCCGCTGAGCCTGCGCATCCGGAGCCTGTGCTCCGCAACGGGAGAGACCACAACAGAGAGAGGCCCGCGTACCACAAAAAAAAAAAAAAAAAAAAAAAAAAAAAAAAGGAGGCGTAGCCTCTTGGACTTCGTCCCTTTATTAGTCTGCTCGGGCTGCCGTAACAAAGTCCACAACCTAGGTAACTTAAAACAACAGAAATGTATCCTCTCACAGGCTAGAGGTCCAAAATCCAGGTGTCAGCAGGCCATGTGCCTTCTGGGACTCTAGGGAAGAATGCTTCCTCGTCTCTTCCAGCTTCTGCTGGTTGCTGGTAACCCTGGGCTTGTAGATGCCTCACTCCAATCTCTGCCCCCATCTTCACATGGCTGTCTTATAAGGACACCAGTCACTGGATTAGGGTCCACCCCAGGCCAGTATGACTTCATTTAAATTTATCACCCCTGCAAAGACCCTACTTCCAAATAAGGTCATAATCACAGGTCCCAGGTAGAAAGGAGTCTGGGGGAGACACTCTCCAGCCCAGCACAGTCCTCTCCTCTCTCCTTCCCGGGCAGCGCTCAGGGGCTGTGGCCGTGTGCAGACTGCAGCCCAGCGCACGGTTACCTTGAAAGCAGCAGCTGAAGGGGGAGTGAGATAACAGGGGCAAGCAGGGAATCTAAGAAAAGTCAGTTCACTGAGCCTTCACCACAAGTGCCACGCACTGAAGGTGCAGCGGGGGCGGCGCTGATGAGGCCGCAGCACACCCCCTCCCCACTGGAGGAGTGCAGGGGGAGGGGCAAGCAGGTAGGACAAACGCGAGCGCGGCCTGGAAGGTTCCGGGAATGCGGCAGAGGAGGGCGCACCGGGAATCTCCTCCCCTGAGAAACACTGCACTGGCAGAATGCGCACAGCGTGTCAAGTCCTAAAGACCTGCAACTTCCACATGAGCCCTTGGACAGTAAGTTGAGGTTAATTTCAGTCAATTTCGGCTCTTCCCACAGGAGCAGCTACCCACCCCACCCCCAGCCATGCCACTGGAGGCCATACACCTGTTTCTGGAACAGCCTACACACAGCTTGCAGGAGCCAAGCTGGGCAAAAAAGACCCTGTCCTCCAAATACTGGGTATCTGCTCTGACCGCTGTGTCCTGCTTCTGATCACAGAGGTGTGGCCAAACAGGCAGGCGGCCATTGTTGCACCTCCCCCATTGCTACAGGACCCTCCCCCTCCAGCTGAAGTGCTACCGGATTTAAAGGGCCAGTGCCCTTTCCGTCCCCTTTTAATAATTTTTCTTTTTCTGCTTCAGGGAGCCAGACATTAAAGATTATGATATTCAAAAGCAACTACATAAAAGGGGAAAACTTGAAAGTGACCACACATTCCTAGTTACAGGCTGAGAAAACCTTAATTTATGCCTCAGGCTGATCCTTGGTACAGAGACAATCTACAACAACCAAAGAAAAACAAAAACAGCAAATCCTAGGCAAGGAGAGCAATCTGATTTCCAGAGATACCACATTATTAGATCCCAAAGTCCAGTTTTATTTATTTATTTTAGATGTTGGGGGTAGTTTATTAATTTATTTATTTTTGCTGTGTTAGGTCTTCGTTTCTGTGCGAGGGCTTTCTCTAGTTGTGGCAAGTGGGGGCCACTCTTCATCGCGGTGCGCGGGCCTCTCGCTGTCGCGGCCTCTCTTGTTGCGGAGCACAGGCTCCAGACGCTCAGGCTCAGTAGTTGTGGCTCACGGGCCTACTTGCTCCGTGGCATGTGGGATCCTCCCAGACCAGGGCTCAAACCCATGTCCCCTGCATTAGCAGGCAGGTTCTCAACCACTGCACCACCAGGGAAGCCCCCAAATGTCCAGTTTTAAACAAACAACAACAAAAAAAGCACAAGGCACTCAAAGACACAGGAAAATATGGCCCATTCAAAGGAAAAAATAAATCAACAGAAGCTGTCCCTGAAAAAGACCTGATGGTGGATCTTCTAGACAAGGACTCTAAAACAACCATGCTAAAGATGCTCAGAAAACTGAAAGAAGATATGGAGAAAGTCAAGAAAGCAATGTAGGAATAAAATGGAAATACAAATAAAGAAACAGAAAACCTAAAAGGAAACCAAAAAAATTGTGGAGCTAAAAAGTACATTAACTGCGATTTTAAAATTCACTGGAGGTACTCAAAGGCAGATTTGATCAGTAGAAGAATCAGCAAACTTGAAAACAGGACAGTGAAAATTATCAAGATTCAAGGAAAGTAAACAGAGCCTAAGGGTCCTGTGGGACACCATTAAGCAGACCAACATACACACTGTGGGAGTCCCAGAAGGAGAAGCGAGAGAGAGAGGGGTAGAAAGAATACTTGAAGAAATAATGGCTGGGGCTTCCCTGGTGGCGCAGTGGTTAAGAATCCGCCTGCCAATGCAGGGGACACGGGTTCAAGCCCTGGTCCGGGAAGATCCCACATGCCGCAGAGCAACTAAGCCCATGCTCCACAACTACTGAGCCTGTGCTCTAGAGCCTGTGAGCCACAACTACTGAGCCCATGCACCTAGAGCCTGTGCTCCACAACAAGAAGCCACAGCAATGAGAAGCCTGTGCACTGCAATGAAGACACAACACAGAAATAAATACATATAAATAAATAAGTAAGAAATAATGGTTGAAAACTTCCAAATGTGATGAAAGACATGAATCTAAACATCCAAGAAGCTCAATAAACTCCAAGTACGATGAAGTCATAAAGACCAAGACACATTATAATCAAACTTTAGAAAGCAAAAGATAAAAAGAGGAATCTTGAAAGAAGAGAGAAGCAACATGTCACATAGAGAGAAGCAACATGTGTCACATGTCACATACGATTAGCAGATTTCTCATCAGACACTTTGGAAGCCAGAGGCAGTGGGCCTATATATTCAAGTGCTAAAAGAAAAAAAACAGCTGGGGACTTCCCTAGTGGTCCAGTGGTTAAGAATCTGCCTTCCAATGCAGGGGACGCAGGTTCGATACCTGGTCAGGGGACTAAGATCCCACATGCCGTGGGGCAACAAAGCCCATGAGCAGCAACTACTGAGCCCACGTATTCTAGAGCCCGTGTGCCACAACTGGAGAGCCCACGTGCCACAACTACTGAGCCCACGCACTCTGGAGCCCGTGCACAACTAGGGTGAAGCCCACGTGCTGCAACTAGAGAAACCCGCACGTCGCAACTAGAGAAGCCTGCACGTCACAACTAGAGAAGCCCATGCACCGCAACAAAAGATCCTGCATGCTGCAACAAAGATCCCACGTGCTCCAGCTAAGACCTGATGCAGCCAAATAAAATAAATAAATAAATAAATACTTTAAAAAAGAAAAAATACTGTCAACCAAGAATCCTATATCCAGGGCTTCCCTGGTGGCGCAGTGGTTGAGAATCTGCCTGCCAATGCAGGGGATACGGGTTCAAGCCCTGGTCTGGGAAGATCCCACATGCCACAGAGCAGCTGGGCCCATGAGCCACAACTACTGAGCCTGCGCATCTGGAGCCTGTGCTCCACAACAAGAGAGGCCGCGACAGTGAGAGGCCCGCACACCACGATAAAGAGTGGCCCCTGCTTGCCACAACTAGAGAAAGCCATCTCACAGAAACGAAGACCCAACACAGCCAAAAAGAAAGAAAGAAAGAAAGAAAGAATCCTATATCCAGCAAAACTGTCTTTCAAAAGCAAGGGAGAAATTAAGACATTCCCACATAAACCAAAGCTGAGGGAGTTTGTTACCACTAGACCTACCCTGCAAGAAATGCTCAAGGGAGTCCTGTAGAGTGAAATGAAATGACACTAACTCAAAGCACAGTAACTCAAAGCTATATGAAGAAATAAAGATGTCAATAAAGGTAAAGACTTAGGCAATTATAAAAGCTAGTATTATTGTAACAACAGTTTATATCTCTTCTTTTTTGTTATCCACATGATTTAAGAGACTAATATAAACATATATATATTTTTTTAATTATTAGTGTACAAGTTACATATGCCACAGAGCGGCTGGGCCCGTGAGCCACGGCCACTGGGCCTGTGCTCCGGAGCCTGTGCTCCACAACGGGAGAGGCCACAACAGTGAGAGGCCCGTGTACCAGAAAAAAAAAAACATAAGACATAGTAATGCAGAAAATGAGAAACAAAAAAAGCTATAAGGTATACAGAAAACAAAGAGCAAAATAAGAAGTATTTCATCCATATCAGTAATTACTTTAAATGTAAATGGATTAAAATCTCCAATTACAAGACAGAGATTGGCAGTATGGATAAAAGCATATGATCCAACTATATGCTATATACAAGAGACTCACTTTAGATCCAAAGACATATATAGATTGAAAGTAAAAGGATGGGGACTTCCCTGGTGGCGCAGTGGTTAAGAATCCTCCTGCCAATGCAGGGGACGTGGGTTTGATCCCTGGTCCAGGAAGATCCCACGTGCCGCGGAGCAACTAAGCCCATGCGCCACGACTATTGAGCCTGAGCTCTGAAGCCTGCAAGCTACAACTACTGAAGCCCATGCACCTAGAGCCCATGCTCCACAACAAGAGAAGCCACCGCAATGAGAAGGTCACGCACTGCAATGAAGAGTAGCCCCTGCTCACCACAACTAGAGAAAAGCCCACGTGCAGCAATGAAGGCCCAACACAGCCAAAAATAAAATTTTTTAAATTTTACAAATTAAAAAGAAAGTAGAAGGATGGAAAAATATTTACATTCCATGCAATTAGTAACTAAAAGCGAACAGGAGTAGCTATACTAATATCAGACAAAATAGACTTTTTTTCAAAAAAGGCTACAAGAAACAAAAAAGGATGTTATACATTAATAAAAGTTTTAATACAGCAAGAAAATATAACAATTATATACACTGATGTACCTAATAACAGACAGGCAATATATATGAAGCAAAAACTGACAGAACTGAAGGGAGAAATAGACAATCCTACAATAACAGCTGGAGACCTCACTCAAAACCCTACTCTCAATGATAGAACAACCAAACAGGATATACATAAGGAAATAAAGAACTTAACAAAATAAATCAACTAGATCTAACAGACATCTACAGAACACTCTACCCAACAACATACACAGTCTTCTCAAATGCACATGGGACATTTTCCAGGACAGACCATGTGTTAGGTTACATATTAAGTCTCAACAGATTTTAAAAGACTGACATCAAAGTATCTCCTCCCCAACCACAACAGAATGAAGTCAGAAATCAACAACAGAAGTAAAACAAACATTCACAAAACTGTGGAAATTAGAAAACACACTCTTAAACCAATGGATCAAAGAAGAAATCACAAGGAAATTAGAAAATACTTAAAGGCAAATACTTAAAGTGAAAACACAGCATACCAAAACTTGCAGGATCCAGTGAAAGCAGTGTTAAGGGGGAAATCTAAAGATATGAAACTTACGGGCTTCCCTGGTGGCACAGTGGTTGAGAGTCCACCTGCCGATGCAGGGGACGTGAGTTCCTGTCCCAGTCCAGGAGGATCCCACATGCCGCGGAGCGGCTGGGCCTGTGAGCCATGGCCGCTGGGCCTGCGCGTCCGGAGCCTGTGCTCCACGGCGGGAGAGGCCACAGCAGTGAGAGGCCCGCATACCGCAAAAAAAATATATATATATATATATATAAAATTTACATTTAAAAACAAGAAGAACCTCCAATCAACAACCTAACTTTACAACTTAAGGAACTAGAAAAAGAAGAAAAAACTAAACTCAAAGCTAGCAAAAGGGAGGAAGAATAAAGATTTGAGCAGAGACAAATGAAACAGAGAACAGAAAAACTATTAGAGAAATCGATGAAACCAAAAGTTGGTTCTTCAAAGATCAGCAAAATGGATAAACCTTTAGCTAGACAAGACTACAAAAAGAAATACAGAAGATTCAAATTACTAAAATCAGAAATGCAAGTAGAGGGAATTCCCTGGCGGTCCAGCGGTTAGGACTCCACGCTTTCACTGCCCAGGGCCTGGGCTCAATCCCTGGTCAGGGAACTAAGATCCCACAAGCCATGTGGCACGGCCAAAAAAAAAAAAGAAAAAGAAAAAGAAATGCAAGTAGAGACATTACTGACAATTCTACAAAAATAAAAATGATTATAAAACGAGTACTATGAATAACTGTACACCAGCAAATTGGATAACCTGGATGAAACAAATTCATAGAAACATAACACCTACCAAGACCAAATCACAGAGAAATATAAAAACTGAAAAGACCTCTAACTAGTAAGGAAATTGAATCAGTAATTAAAAATCTCCCAACAACAACAAGTCCTGGAACTGACGGCTTCACCGGTGAATTCTATCAAACATTTAAAGAAGAATTAATACCAATTCTTCCTAAGCTGTTCCAAAGAAAATGAAGAGGAAGGAACACTTCCTAACTCATTCTATAAGGCCAGCATTACCCTGATACCAAAGCCAGACAAAGACACTACGACAAAACTACAGACCAATATCCCTTATGAATGTTGATGCAAAACTTCTCAATGAAATACTAGCGGGCAAATTCAATGGCATATTAAAAAGATTATACACCATGGGGCTTTCCTGGTGGCACAGTGGTTGAGAGTCCGCCTGCCGACGCAGGGGACACGGGTTCGTGACCCGGTCCGGGAAGATTCCACATGCCGCGGAGCGGCTGGGCCCGTGAGCCATGGCCGCTGAGCCTGCGTGTCCAGAGCCTGTGCTCCGCAACGGGAGAGGCCACGACAGTGAGAGGCCCACGTACCGCAAAAAAAACAACATACACCATTAACAAGTGGGATTTTTTTCACAGACTGCAAGGGTGGTTAAGCATACAGAACATGATCAATGCATGTTAACTAGACTTATTGTGGTAGTCATTTAACAATATATACAAATATTGAATCATTGTGCTGTACACTTAAAACTAATATAATGTTATATGTCAATTATATCTAAAGGAAAAAAATAGCAGTTGACACTATGATACCGGTGTTCTGATTTGGAGACTTAAGTTGGCTTAGTTCCATACTTACACTATGTTCAGTATTTCCCCACTACACATCCCTCCATCACTTTTACAACCTGCTTCAAGCAGTGATCATGTATGTCCATGTATGATTCCACAATTTGAAGGCAAGAATTGGATATTGATCATCTTTGCATTCCCCTAGCCTAGTGGTTAATAGAATGTGCAATTAACAACTTCATAACGGCCATCATAATTTGCCCCCAATCTAATTTTACAGCCACTTCCTGTGTTATTCTCTATGCACTCTTCACTCTAATTACACTGAATTAACACTGCTATAGATTAACACTGCTACTGGTGCAACCCTGATAATGTACACTTCATTGTGAAATGAATGTACTATACTTATTGGGAGAAATGGAAAAATATAACCCATGATGCCTGCTTATACATATTCCCCTTACATACAGAACACGCCCAATAAATGCAAGCTCAGTAAATAAACACCTGAGTGGCTATGGTAGATGACATTCACATCTTCTGAGTCCCAATTATGTGCATGAGATTATTATATATATACATATATACATGTTAAATCATGTGTTCCTCACAATATCCCATATATCTGTTCTATGTCGTATTTTCCACAAAGGCAATTGATTATTTCTCCAATGTCTATTTTCTCAACTAAGATATAAGCTTCATAAAGATAGGAATCTGCCTTTCTCAATCCTTTCTGCATTTCCAGGGCCTACCAAAACATCTGGCATACAATAGGCATTCAACAAATAACTATTGGCTGAATGAATAAATACATAGCCCTATGAGCTATGTATTATTACTTCAGTTTTACTGATGACAAAACTAGAATACTAAATGACTTGCCCAAATTAACATGGCTAAGAAAGTGGCAGAACCAGATTTAAGTGCACAGCTTTTCAACATTCAATGTAATATTTGCTTTTCATTGGTGCCTAATAAAGAGCCAGTTCGGGCTTCCCTGGTGGCGCAGTGGTTGAGAATCCGCCTGCCGCCGCTGCAGGGGACACTGGTTCGTGCCCCGGTCCGGGAGGATCCCACGTGACGCGGAGCGGTTGGGCCCGTGAGCCACGGCCGCTGGGCTTGCGTGTCCGGAGCTTGTGCTCCGCAGCGGGAAAGGCCACAACAGTGAGAGGCCCGCGTACCGCAAAAAAAAAAAAAAATTAAAAAAAAAAAAAAATTTAATAAAGAGCCAGTTCTGTTGCCCAAAGTAGTTCCACAAATTCCTGTGAACTTCTCACAAGAAAATTTTAGCAAAAGCTTCATCATGGTTTCTTCTTAAAGATAGTGAAAAGGTAATACTAAATACGTGACTAAGGTTATCCTTGGCTTTTTCAAAGAATAAGAGGCGCAGCATATTTATCTTCTGGGCAGCCGTGTAGAAGGTTCAGAGACCAATTTTAGCAAAGTGACCAGGCAATTCTTGAGCATCAGTTTCATTATGTATGATAGGCCTTGAATTATTTCCATCTGTACTTTGGTTCTACTTTCTATATGTTGCAAATTGATCATGTTCTTGACATTCCTAACTTTATCATTAGAGTCTCACTCATAATATCTGAAGACAATTAGATAATTGTTGATAAATATCTAGTAAACAATAATGATATGAGAATGAGGCCTTTTGAGGGACATGAAGCACAATTATGTGTTTGATGTTTGTTTTCTATGACTCAGCATCAATATCTTGGAATGAAATGAAAATGATATTATTAAACTTTTCTAATCAGAAAATTTTTCACCAGATTTGTTCCACATAGATTTAGGTAATATACTACTCTGCTGTGGTTAAGTTCACAAACATATTTCATGAAAAAAAAAAAGGAAGGGAGGGAGGAAGGGAGGGATTGTTCAGTGTGATACACTACATTAACAGAATGAAGGGGGAAAAACACACGATCATATCAATTGATGCAGAAAGGCATCTGACAAAATTCAACACTTTTTCATAATAAAAACACACAACAAACTAGGGACAGAAGTAAACTACCTCCACATAACAAAAGCCATAAGAAAAACCCATAGCAAATATCACACCCCGTGGTAAAAGACTGAAAGCTTTTCCTCTAAGATCAAGAACAAGACAAGGAGGACTTCCACTGGAGGGGGCATGGGTTTAATCCCTGGTCAGGGAACTAAGATCCTGCATGGCGCAGCTGGGAAAAAACAAGAACAAGAAAAGGATATTGGCTTTCATCACTTCTATTCAACACAGCCCTGGAAGTTCTAGCCAGAGCAATTAGGCAAGAAAAAGAAATAAAACACATCCAAATAAGAAAGGAAGTAAAATGGTATCACACACACAAACCTGTTGGAGAGAATAAATGAATTCAGCAATTGAGCAGAATACAAATCAACACATGAAAAACAGTTGTATTTCTATACAGTAACAATGAAGAATCTGCAAAAGAAATCACAAAAACAATTCTACTTACAATAGCATCAAAAAGAATAAAATACTTAGGAATTAATTTAATCAAGGAGGTGAAAGACTTGTACAATGAAAACTATGAAATACTACTAAAAGAAATTAAAGAAAACACAAACGAACAGAAGCATATCCCATGTTCACAGATTGGAAAACTTAATATTGTTAAGATGTCAATATTATTCAAAGTGATCTACAAAGTCAATTCAATCCCTATCAAAATCCCAGGGAATTCTCTGGTGGTCCAGTGGTTAGGACTTGGCATTTTCACTGCCGTGGCCCAGGTTCAATCCCTGGTTGGGGAACTAAGATCCCACAAGCTGTGCAGTGCAGCCAAAAAAAACCCCAAAAAACAAAAACAAAACAAAAGCTTAATTTTTTTTTTGCAGAAATAGAAGAACTCATCCTAAAATTCATATGGAATCTCAAGGGACCCCAAATAGCCAAAACAATCTTATAAGAAAAAAAAAACAAAAAAAAGAACAAAGCTGAAGGACTCACATTTCCTAATTTCAAAACTTCTACAAAGCCACAGTAATCAAAACACTGTGGCACTGACATAAAGACAAACATACAGACCAAAGAGACAGAATAGAGAGCCCAGAAATAAACCCTTGCATAGATAGTCAAATGGTTTTGACAAGGGTACTAAGACGATTCAGTGGGGAAAGGACAGTCTTTTTAAAAAATGGTGCTGGGAAAACTGGATATCCACATGCAAAAGAATGAAGTTGGACCCTTATCTAAACCATACATGCAAATTACCTCAAAATGGATCCAAGACTTAAATGTAAGACCTAAAACTATAAAACTCCTAGAAGAAACATAGGGCAAAAGTTTCATAACACAGGATTTGGCAGTGATTTCTTGGATATGGCACCCAAGGCACAGGTAACAAAAGAAAAAGTAGACAAATTGGAAATTTTTTTAATGAAAATAAAAATGAAAATTTTGCACAGCAAAAGACAAGTAAAAGTAAAAAGGCAACCTACAGAATGAGATAAAATATTTACAAATCATATATCTGATAAGAATTAGTATCCAGAATGTAGAGTACTCATAAAATTCAACAACAAAATAACCCAATTCAAAAATGGGCAAAGGACTTGACATTTCTTCAAAGAAGATATACAAATGCCAGTAAGCACATGAATTGATGCTCAACATCACTAATCCTTATAGGGAATTGCAAATCAAAACTACAATCATTTTGTACTAAATTACCATGCACCTATTAGGATGCCTTCTGTCAAAAACACAGAAAATAACAATATTGGTGAGGATGTGGAGAAATTTGAACCTTGTGCACTGTCAGTGGGAATGTAAAGTGGTACAGCCATTGCGGAAAAACAGAATGGAAGCCCCTCAAAAAATTAAAAATAGAATTATTATATAATCCAGCAATTCCACTTCTGGAAAGAAGAATTGAAAGCAGGATCTCGAAGAGATATTTGCACACCTATGTTCATAGCAGCAGTGATATTCATAAGAGCTAAAACATGGAAGCAACCCAAGTGTCCATCAACAGATAAGTAGATAAGCAAAATGTGGTATATACCTATAATGGAGTATTATTCAGCCTTAAAAAGGAAGGAAATTCTGACACATGTTACAATATGGATGAACCTTGAGGACATCATGCTAAGTGAAATAAACCAGTCACAAAAAGACAAATACTGCATTATTCTACTTATAGGAGGTATCTACAGTAGTCAAAATCATAGAGACAGAAAGTAAAATGGTGGTTGCCAGTGGTGGGGTGGGGAGGGGTCGGTAGGGGACAAAGTAGGGAGGTGGGGAATTATGTTTAATGGTATAGAGTTTCAGTTGTACAAGATCAAAAGAGGCATGACGATAGATGGTAAAAACAAACACACAATAAACACACAATACACACACACACACAAAACCTACTATAACCTACTGTAAAGAGTGTATGCTGTTCCACTTACAGAGAGCATGGCAGAATAGGGAAAGGTGAGGTGAGGCTGAGCAGTTACAGCCTCTGCACAACGAATCAGTGCCATCATTCCAGAAAATCTTAACTGTTAGAGCTTTGCAGCGTCATCCATCCAGGCCTCATGTTACAAACAAGGCAAGGTCTTGAGTCCCACCGTGGTGGTGAAAAGGACCAGAATTCTCAAGACTGATCTGGTCCCATCACACACTGGCTACACCTTGGCCACATATGCACTGGTCACCTGGCAGTCCATCCACACCTGTGAGCCTCAGCATCCTCTTTGGGAGCCCTCAGCCCTCACCAACCCAGGGCCCCTGCTCCTAACCAGCCGGCTGACATGGCCACTGGTGAGACCAACCTGTTGACCAAATTCCCTCATTGTCTTCACTCTGCACAGCCACTTCAGTGAATCCAGGGCCTCTGGGAGGTGATAAACGCCTCCATTCTTCCCCAGGTGCTCTGACCAACCCCAGAAAGATGTAGGGGTAAAGCAACAAATATTTAATTGCATAAGATATCAGATCATTCAATTGCTCCTGAAATAATTTAAAATCCTAAAACAAAACTTACATTGAGGGGCTTCCCTGGTGGCTCAGTGGTTAAGAATCCGCCTGCCAATGCAGGGGACACCGGTTTGAGCCCTAGTCCGGGAAGATCCCACATGCCGTGGAGCAACTAAGCCCGTGTGCCACAACTACTGAGCCCGTGTGCCGCGACTACTGAAGCCTGCACGCTCTAGGGCCTGCATGCCGCAACTACTAAACCTGCACGCTGCAACTATTGAGGCCCACACTCCTAGACCCCGTGCTCCGCAACAAGAGAGGCCACTGCAACGAGAAGCCCGCGCACCGCAACGAAGAGTAGCCCCCGCTCGCCACAACCAGAAAAAGCCCACGCACAGCAACGAAGACCCAACACAGAAAAAAAAAAACCTACGCTGAAAGGACCAGTAGTACTAGGATTACAGACCCGGCTCTGTCTGGGTTTTGGTTAGAGGCTCTGGGGCCACAGGATGCTGGGGACACATGTCAACTGAGCACCAATGGCCACCAGACTGCAAGCAGAGTCCTGTTCTGGGTAGGATGTGCTCTGGTCCCCAATCTACACTCATCTATGGCTCCTGGTGTCCATGACACTAAGATCAGTGGTGCAGACCAGGTGACTTCCTTCTGCCCTGATGAGTAATAATCCACTTTGCCCAGGAAAAGGGAGAGAGCTGGAGCGAGGAAGACATCTGGCTTCTAAAGGCATTTAAAATGATGCAGATAAGAAAATATTGACATGATATTAAGTAAAACTGTATAGACAGCTTGAACTCAAACACGCCAAGTGGATACATACCCTATGGTTAAATGAAAGACAGGGAAGAGGCATGCCAAGAGATTATGCTCTGTGGTCATCTCTCTGTGGTGGGATTGTGGTGCTTATTCTATTCTTTATTCTTTCCTCTATTTTTCAGATATTCAAAATTACTTTTATTAAAAGAAAAAAAGGCGTGCCTCTTTTTCACTCTAAAATCCGGCTGCAGGGTCAAGCCTGGAAGTGAAAATTGTCCTTTGCAGGCCTAATTTCTTTCCTGGGAAAACCCAGATAATAGCTATGCACCGAATGGGATAATAGACCAGAGTTCACCAAAATGTTTGGAGCACTTCCAAACTGTTGTAG
Source organism: Lipotes vexillifer (assembly GCF_000442215.2). Taxonomy (NCBI): domain Eukaryota; kingdom Metazoa; phylum Chordata; class Mammalia; order Artiodactyla; family Lipotidae; genus Lipotes; species Lipotes vexillifer. The sequence goes on from NW_006799460.1 coordinate 389,174, forward strand.
AAAAATACTGTTACTCTCGCTCCTGATCTGGGTGTTTAATATTTCACACAGATAGACATAATATCGCTGACAAGTATATGAAGGAGGAAAAGTAAGGATTTAAGTCTATTATCAGACACTCTGGCAGGCTCCCACTCTGTCATCACTCCCACAGAGCAGGAGTGCTACTAGTGAAAGATACATTCACAGCTGGGGCTAAAAGAGATCCAGAACATAACTATGGCTCATGTGGCCCTGAACCCAGCACAACACAAACATACCCAAGAACCCAACTCAGACACACACACCAGGAGCCTATATGCATGTCCTACACACACACCCAGGCCCAATGTCTGCGCACACAATGCAGAACTCAACATGAACACACACATACACAGAACCTTCCAGGTGCACACACACTCCAAATACAAATAACATGCACACTCATCCCTAAGACCCAACACAGGCGCACACCCCTCAGAAAGGTACACACACCTTTCAGACCCAGCATGGACCCACACACACCCCTGAGAGCCCAATGTAGACATTCACACTCTTCAAAACCCAGCACAGCAACAGACCCCTCAGAACTGATCATGCACACACATCTTTCAGAACCCAAAATGGGCACAAACAAGACCCAACACAGGTGGACATGCCCCTCAGAACCCAATTCAAGTGCTCACACACCTCATATACCACACAGGTACACACGCCACAACTCAACACAGACACACAACCCTCAGACCCAAGACAGGCACACATTCCCCTCCTACCCAACATGGGAGCAGACCTCTCTTAACTCACCTGGTACACAACCATCAGTTTTAACACCTGCACACACACAACCCTCAAAACCATCAGAGACAGACAAGCTTCAGAACCCAACACACATACACACCTCTCAGAGTCCAAACAGGCACACATACCCTCAGAACTCAAGACAGGTGTGTGTGCGCGCACACACACACACACACACACACACACACACACACACCACTCAGAACCCAACATGGAGGCATACACCCTTCAGAAACCAGCGGGGCACATGCTCCTCAGACTCATACAGGAACACACTGCTCAGAACCCAACACATGCAGAAGCCCTTCAGAACAAACACAGACACACACCCCTCAACACCCAACACAGACACACCACTGAGAACCACTCAGACACATAACCCACAGACACAACACGAACACACACACCCTGAGAACCAACAAGGACTCCACTCCTCAGAACCAACATGGCACACTTTCCTCAACCGAACACGGATGCAAAAACTTGAGATCCAATATGTGCAACACACACTCAGACACGACATAGGCACACACTCATCAACCCAACACAGAGACACACACCCCTCAGATCCAACACAGAAATACAAAGCCTTCAGAACCAAAACAGACAGGTACACCCCGAGAACCGACAATGACAAAACATGCCTCACACCCACACAGGCACACACATCCCTCAGAACCCAACGTGAGCCCACACAACACTCAGAACTCAACACAAACACGTCCCTCAGAACCAACACAGACAGACACAACCCTCAGAAGCCAAAGAGGGAGCAGACCCCTCTACATAACCCAAACACACAACCCTCAGAACCCAATGTGGGTTCAGAACCAACATGACACACAGCCCTTAACTAACACAAGTGCACAGACCCCTCAGAACCCAAGATAGGTGCAAGCACACCCTAGAACCCAACACGGGCACACACGCTCCTCAGAACCTTCATGGACACACAACCAGCAGACCCTACACAGGCACACATACCCCTCCGAAGCCAACACACAAATACACACGTCAGAAATAACACAGACACATGTAACACTAAGAACCCAACACGGCCGCACCCACCCCTCAGACCCAACGTTGGAGCAAACACACCCTTCATAACCAACATGGACTACACACCCCTCAGACCCAACATGGTAACACCGCCCACACACGAACACGCGCACACACCCCTCAGATTCAACTCGACACACCTCCCTTATAACCGGAAAGGACACACAACCCTCAAAACCAACAGGGTCACACACACCTCTCAGAACCCGAGCCAGCAATACACAGCCCTTCAAGCGCAACAAGGGTCAGAGCCCTCAAAACACAACAGGCACACACTCCTCACACCCAACACAAGAGCACAAGCCCCTCAGAATTCAAACAGGCAGACAGCCCTCAGACCCAACGCGGGAGCAGACCGCTCGGAACACAACCCAGACACACACCCTCAGAACCCGACACGACGCACAGCCCTTACGCCTAACGCGGCGCGCACCCGCCCAGAAGCCCCCAGACACAAACCGCTCAGACCCAACCAGACCACGCAGCCCTCACGCCCGACGGGCGCACACCCTCCGGGGACACGGCGGACACGCGGCCCGCGCGCCGAGGAAGCGTGGCTCGCGCGGCCCCCTTGCGGCCTCTCCGCCCCGCACCTGGCGCAGCGCGGCCTCCGCGGCGCCGCCGTCCCGCTGCTGCAGCTGCTCCCGGAAGCGCGCCACCTGCTCCAGCAGCGCGTCCACGAGCGACGGCGCCGTGTCCCCCTCGAGCGCGGCCAGACGGGCGCGGAGGCGCGCTATGAGGACGTCCCGGGCGGCCAGCTGGTCCTGCAGGCGCCTCAGCCTCTGCCCCGCCTCGTGGTACAGGCCGCAGAGCGCGGCAGCAGCGCGCGGGGCGCCCTCCCGCCCGCCGGACCCCGCGTTCCCAGACGACATGGCTGCGGGCCTGGCCAACAGGGCACTGACCACCGGCAACTTCCGCGCCGGGCCTGGGCGGGAGGCCCACCTTCCCGGAACTTTTCCCGGCGCGCCCCGCCCCCCGCGGAGATCCCGGGCCCGCCCGCCCCGCCGAAAGGCCAAGCCCCGCCCCCCGCCGAGATGCCAGGCCCCGCCCGCCGCCGGGAACTTGGCCCCGCCCCAGTCCTATCCCGCCCGGGGCCCGCGGCCTTTCCGCCCGCGGGTGACTGGCGTGTCCCACCCGCCCCATCGCCTTGAGTCGGGGAGCTTTCGGAGACTCGGGCCCGGGCGAGGAGAGGGGTCAAACGGCCTGCGATGTAGTTACTGATGGAAGGGAAAGAAGAGGCCAAAGACGACCCCAAGTGTTAGCCCCGAGCGTTGGTCCGAATCCCCGGTCTGCAGGCCGGCTGGCCAAGCCGAACACCAGGAAAACGGCGACCTTCCACGAGCTGAGCCCAGCGAGATGCTGAGCATGCTCAGACCCCGCATCCCCTCTCTAAGGTCGCAAGAACTATTCTAAGGGCGGAAGGCAGGAGGGAGCTGGCCCTTTCCCGTCCTCGTTTCTCCATCTCTTTCCTTCCCCGCAGCTCCCCAGACCAACTCCGAGGGTTTTTCCGTGGCTCCACGGCTATTTTCTTTTTCAAAGTCTGAGTGTCCTCGGCAATGATGCCCAAGCACACCTGTGATCTTTCAAAGGTTCCCTCCCACAGACTCCTCTGCCGGCCCCTGCCCAGAGCTGCCCTCCTCGCCAGATCCCCTGAGAGCAGCATGGCGTTTTTTCCCTTTTTTTTTTTTTTTTTTTTGCGATATGTGGGCCTCTCACTGTCGTGGCCTTTCCCGTTGCCGGATGCGCAAGCTCAGCGCCCATGGCTCACGGGCCCAGCCGCTCCGCGGCATGTGGGATCCTCCCGGACCGGGGCACGAACCCGTATCCCCTGCATCGGCAGGCGGACTCTCAACCACTGCGCCACCAGGGAGGCCCTTTCCCATTTTTGTAACCCATACCAAGCTTGGGCTGAGCCCAGCGAGACACCCGCAGGCTGGTAGAATCAGACAAGTATAAGCGAAGACAGCTCACACTTCCTCCGCTGCAGAGGGAAGGTCAAAGGCAGTTGCCCCGCTTACCCCATAGGTGTGCTGTAGGGATTAGAGGATGGAGTACAGAGTGCCTGCCCCTGCGAGCCCACAGTCCATGTGACTAAGGTTAGGAATGACACACTCTTGTTGGCTGGAGCAGTGATGGAGAAAACCAAGTAGCACTGGCCCCAGAGCTGTTAGAGATAGTCGTCATTGCTATTGATGTAACTGTAACCTCCCACATGTCACTCAACTGCCCTTGAACCTGGTTCTCACCTGTAAAATGGGCATCCCAGTCTCTCATCTAACATTCTGGGGGTCACACGTACTTCGAAATTCAGAATCTTTGGATTTGAGATAGGTACATACAATTGGGGAAGCCAACATCCAGAAAGGATCCCACTCCTGGGATTCATGCTCTTGTGATTTCACCCTCTGACACAGTGAATAGGGCTGACCTGTGTAAGCAAGAAGATATTGCAGAAATGATGGAGTGATTTCTGCAGCTGGGTCACAAAAGACATTGCCTCGCCCTCTCTTAGAGCATTCCCTCTAGGGGGAAGCCACCTGTCGTATCGTGAAGACACTCAAGTAGCCCTGTGAAGAGGTCCATGTGATGAGGACATGAGACTTCATGCCGGTAGCCAGCATCAACTTCCCCACCATAGTAATTGAGCTACCTTGGGACCACCCCCAGCACACATCTTAACGGTGACCTCACGGGAAACCCTGGGCCAGAAGCACCCAGCTAAGCTATCTCCACATTCCTGGCCCACAGAAGCTGTCTGACATAATAAATGTTTACTGTTTTAAGCTGCTAACGTTTTTTACACAGCAATAGACAACCAGCAAATAGTACATTGCTCAGTGCTCCCACTGGGGCATTGGACAGCACCCCAAAACCAGATACATTAACATTGCTGCAAAGACAGAATGACCATTCAAACTAAGTGAGATAAAGACCATGAAAAGCCTTACAGCTGTTCAAGTCAGATGTCGCACCCAGTTTAAGAAAAACATTTTGGGTTCCTGAGCTTTTTGGATTTCAGAATTATGGATGAGGGATGGCAGAATTCAAACAACATCTGCCTTACAGGGCATTGTGAGGATTCAGTAAGTTAAGGTAGGAAGTACCCAACATGCCTGTGCCTTCAACTAATATCCAGGGACTGAATCAAGCATGGGGTTAATGGGCAAACATTCTAGTGGCAGAGACAGACCTCCCTTCAAAAAAAAAAAAATTACAAGATAAGGAAACTTTGTATAGGAAAGAAAGGGGGTAAAAATTCTTTAAGAAAACAAATAAATGAATCTTGGGACTTCCCTGGTGGTCCAGTGGTTAAGAATCCACCTTCCAATGCAGGGGACGCAGGTTCAATCCCTGGTCGGGGAACTAAGATCCCACATGCCTCAGGGCAACTAAGCCTGCATGCTGCAGCTACTGAGCCCCCGTGCTCTGGAGCCTGTGCACCACAACTAGAGAGAAGCCTGCACTCCGCAACAAAGAGCCCACATGCCACAACAAAGATCCCACATGCCTCAACTAAGACCCAATGCAGCCAAATCAATCAATCAATAAATATTTTTTTAAAGTAAGCAAAGGGACTTCCCTGGTGGCTCAGTGGTTAAGAATCCGCCTGCCAATACAGGGGACACAGTTTCGAGCCCTGGTCTGGGAAGATCCCACATGCCGCGGAACAACTAAGCCCATGTGCCACAACTACTGAGCCTGAGTGCCACGACTACTGAAGCCCGCACGCCTAGAGCCCGTGCTCCACAACAAGAGAAGCCACCGCAATGAGAAGCCTGCACACCACAACGAAGAGCAGTCCCTGCACACCACAACGAAGAGCAGTCCCTGCTCACCACAACTAGAGAAAGCCCATGCACTGCTACAAAGACCCAATGCAGCCAAAAATAAATAAATAATTTTTTTAAAAAAAAGTAAGCAAATAAGAGGCTTAGGAAGAGAAACAGGACGATGGGACAGAAACAGAGAGGAGGGGACTCTCAGCTGCAACCAGAATGATGAGAAGGAGCCCGCACAGAATTGAGTCAGTGGGTCCTGAGCAGAGGGAGGACACATGAGTCGGCCTGGCGGGGAGTGCCGGGGCTGACGCCCTAGACTGTGGCCTAGGGTGGGCAGGGAGCGGGTAGGGGCCAGATCTGGAGGGGTCAGGCCCTACATAGAGGTTGGGTCTTATTCTAAGAACAGTGAGAACCACGGGGTTTCCTGCAGAGGTGACCAGGAAGGAGGGAGAGGGGTGAAAAGTACAGGAAGAGACTGGAGATGGGCTGCTTCGTCAACTCTGGTTCCTCCCCTGATGGAAAACTACTAAATCTAAATTCCTCCAAAGGTCTCCCTCCCCTGGCGTCTTACTTTGGGTCCTATCGGGGCCTGTGGCCTTTTCCTGGCCTCCTTCCCCCCTTTGTCGGCACATTGGGACCTCAGCCCTTGCTGTGATCAGCCTCTGGAAGCAGCTGTGCCAAGAAGCAGGTGGTGGAGGGGCCAGGGGCCTCCCCAGGAGCCAATCCCATCCACTGAGTGGTAGCCAGTGAGGTTGACCCCTGGCACACCTCTGCCAGCAACCACCCTCACACATGCATGTACCTGCTGTCATGTTCCCCTACCCAGCTCTTCCCTTCTATGGGTCCCAAGGTATTCACAATGCAAAGTTCCCAGTTGTAGGAAAGTGAATGGATTAATCAATTCAGGCTGCCATAACAAAATGCCACAGACAAGGAGACTTAAACAACAGGCGTTCATTTTCTCAGTCTGGAAGTTGGAAGTTCAAGGTGCCAGCAGGTTTGGTCTCTCCTGAGGCCTCTCTCCTTGGCTTGCAGACAGCTGCCTTCTTGCCGTGTCCTCACAGGGCCTCTTCTCTGTGCACATCCCCAGTGTCTCTCTTCTTACAAGGACACCAGTCCTATGGGATTAGGACTCACCCTTATGACCTCATTTAACCTTAATTACCTCTGTAAAGGCCATATATCCAAATATAGTCACAGTGGGGGTTAGGGCTTCAACATATGAATTTGGGGCAGGGATGGGGGACACAATTCAGTCCCTAACAGAGAGGATGCTGCTGAGTAGCACAAAGATATGTTTAGTAAGGTCTCTGACATATGAAGGTATGTCCCCTCTGCCCTTGGAAGAGGTGGAACACAGAGAAGGACTAGGGGACAGAGGATGGTCCTGGAGAGCCTGGGCGGAGCCCATTCCAGCTCCTGTATGCAACTGACATACCTGCCATGACAAATGGAACAACAAGCAAACCTCAGTCTCCCAAGTGTCTCCACGCCTTCCCGGCCGAGACGGCACAAGTGATGAGCTGTCCCACTGGGTACTCTTTTTACCGTTGGCTTTTTGTGTGTGATGTCCTTGCTTCTGGTGCACTGGAGCATTAGAAAGAGCACCAGGTTGAGGAAAGAGTCCTCAGTTCTAGGGGCAGCTTGGCCACTGACCACATGCTTACCCTCTCTGTGAGCTGGCCTCCCAGTCCAGCCACTTTCTCTGACCCTCTCCGACTCCTCACCTGCTACCCAGGTTCTCCTACATCCAGAACCAAATCCACTGTCCTTACTCAGATAACCTGAGACAAAGATATGAGAAGCCTGCTCCACAAAGGGACCCAGAGTGAAGCTGGGTGGGAGCTGATACAGAGAGCATTGGATTTCCACATCCTACAGCTCTGCGGCGTTTGGATTTGTGCAGTAAAGCGTCAAATCTGCAGGTTTGTTGTGTTCAAACCCTGTTCCCTCCAAAGAAAAAACTGGCCCCCCCTGTTTTTAAACAACAAAATATATTTTACTTAAAAATTACCCACCAATAAACTTTCTTTTGTACATCAGAAGTAATGGATTAATTACTCTTAACCTAAAACAATAAAAGTCAGTTATTTTTACCGGTAAAATGGGTTTACTCATGAGCAGCAAAGAATTGCAATTCAGGATATGCAACTATGGCAAACCACATGCAAGTCTAGTAAAACAAAGGAAAGGACACTCTTTTATAGAGGAGAAGGGGAAGTTGGGAGGGGCTGTTCTAAACAAGCAGTCCATTGGAGGAAACTGGGAGTTCAAAGTAAAGTGACTTTTCATTGGCTGAATTGTGACAGCCTCTCAGTAGCTGAGGTGTTGCCAGGTGAGGAGAAAATCTTTCTTCCTCCTGCCTGCAGTAGAAAAACAGTGTCACTTCCTGCCAGAGACACAAGCTAAGCCTCTTTCTGTTGGGTTCTGTACATTCATAGCTTGTTTTGTTATGCTTTGCTTTACTTCACTTTGCAGGTGTTGCACTTTTTACAAATTGAAGGTTTGTGGCAACGCTGTATTGAACAAGTCTATCAGCACCACTTTTCCAACATTATTTTTTTAGATAGAATGCTATTGCACACTTAATAGACTATAATTAGTGTAAACGGAATTTTATATGCACTGGGAAACCAAAAAATTCATGTTACTCACTTTATTGTGCTATATGCTTTATTGCAGTGGTCTGGAACCAAACCCACAATATCTCCTAGGTCTGCCTGTATTGATGTTAAGTGTTACGTGTGTGACAGCTTCCCCTTCTGTCTTCCTGACTCCATTTTAGTAAGTTTCATTTTACTAATTTTCACCACTTCCCCCCTTTGATCAAGATCTTTCTCTGAGGGGCTTCCCTGGTGGTGCGGTGGTTGGGAGTCCGCCTGCTGATGCGGGGGACACGGGTTCGTGCCCCAGTCTGGGAAGATCCTACATGTCGCAGAGCAACTAAGCCTGTGCGCCACAACTACTGAGGCTGGGCTCTAGAGCCTGCGAGCCACAACTACTGAGCCCATGCACCACAACTACTGAAGCCCGTGCGCCTAGAGCCCGTGCTCCACAACAAGAAAAGCCACTGCAATGAGAACCACGCGCACCGCAACAAAGAGTAGCCCCGCTCGCCGCAACTAGAGAAAGCCCTGTCGGCGCACAGCAACAAAGACCCGACACAGCCAAAAATAAATAAATTAATTAAATTAAAAAAAAAAGAATCAGGGTTTTTGTTTGTTTTTTACCAACATTCAGTGGCCTTTTGTCCATTGATACCAGGAAGGACCTTTCCTGGTGTTGTGCCCCATGTAGGAGTGAAAGTGCACAGATTGGAAACCTATTGTGGTTACATTTTAGTAACAAGGATGGGTAGGACAGAGATCTCTCAGGCATTTCTCATCTGAAGTCTGTACCTTAGAATAGTGAATACAGCAAGGGCATACCAAAACTGCAGGAATTAAACAAGCACTTTGGGAAGACAATGCCGGAATAAACATGGAGTAAGTAAACAGTATTGTTATCTCAAAAGATACTGTTTGGAACTAAATGTTCTATCAGATAATATAGCCTGTAGTTTGCAAATTCAAAGACTACAAGTTTGGATAAAAATCCAGAGTCAGTTTATAGTCCAGATGAAAGAGAGAAACTTCTGTGAATTCTGAACTTTCTAACAGGCTTGATCTCAACATCTTGGGAAAGCTGTCTCATCAGATATCATCTGCTTCACTTCCAGGAAATCTTTACCTTCAGGTCACCAAATAGTGTATGGGTCCAGTCAGGGCTTGACACTTTCTTTAGATGTGTCACATGAATCCAGGAGTCTATTCCCTGGAGTTTGGTGGCACAAGGGTGGGTTAGCAGTACTTGATAAGGGCCTCTCCAGTGAGACTGAAGAGAGTCCTTCTGGAGATGTCTTTTCCAATAGATGAAATTTCCAGGTTGCATGGTGTGATGCTTAAGGTATTCATCTCCTGAGACTGAAAAGATTGCTCTACAAGAGCATGGCTATTCTTAGAAGAAGCAATTATGCCTTTAAAATACTGAAGCATATCTCCTTTTATCAGCTGCAGATCAAAAGAGGGAGGGGCCTGGTACTTTGGGCATCCTTTGACTATTTCAAAGGGTGAGAGTTTACGAGCCCCGAAACGGGTGGCTGTGAGATTTAGAAGGACCAACAGCAATGGCTTTGGCCAGAGTATTTGGAGGGTATCTACAAATTTTGCCAGTTGGGTTAGTTAGTTAGTTAATTAGTTAGTTAGTTAATTATTTTGGCTGCGCCGGGTCTTAGTTGCGGTACTCGGGATCTTCGTTGTGTCATGCAGGATCTTTTGGTTGTGGCATGCGGGCTCATGATTGCAGCGTGCATAGGGGATCTAGTTCCCCCACCAGGGATCACCCGGGCTCCCTGCATTGGGAGCGCAGAATCTTACCCACTGAACCACCAGGGAGGTCCCACCAATTGGGTCTTAATAGCACTGTTAGCATGTTCAACTAACGCTGAGGATTGCTGATGGTAAGCACAATGAAAGTACTATAAAACCGGCCAAACATCACAAACTTGCCAAAGTACTTGACCAGTAAAATGGGTTCCTTGATCACCACGAAATTCAAAAGAGTTTCCCCAGGTAGGGATAATCTTTTCTAACAAAAATTTAACCACACAGAAGCAGTGGCCTGTCTACAACGGAAAGCTTTAGTCCAATCAGAAAATATACAGACTATGACTGAAATATTTGCATGCATGCCTTGGAGATATTTGGGGTTTGGTTCCAGACCACCACAATTAAAGCAAATATCACAATAAAGCAAGTCACATGAATGTCTCTGGATTCCCAGTGCGTATAAAAGTTATGTTTACACTATACTATAATCTATTAAGTGTGCGATAGCACTACGTCTAAAAAAAATGTACAGGGCTTCCCTGGTGGCGCAGTGGTTGAGAGTCCGCCTGCCGATGCAGGGGACACGGGTTCATGCCCCAGTCCGGGAAGATCCCACATGCCGCGGAGCTGCTGGGCCCCTGAGCCATGGCCGCTGAGCCTGTGCGTCCAGAGCCTGTGCTCCGCAATGGGAGAGGACACAACAGTGAGAGGCCCGCATACCTCAAAAAAAAAAAAAGTACAGACCTTAATTTAAAAAATAATGTTGTTGTGAAAATGGCGCTGATAGACTTGCCTGACACAGGGTGGCCACAAACCTTCAGTGTGTAAAAAATGCGGTATCTGTGACATGCAATAAAACAAAGCATAATAAAACAAGGTATGACTGTATATCCATGAGATGGGGCAGCTGTAATGAATTCCATTTGCCAAATCTCGAATGACCCATAAAGCAATTCAAAATGAGAGCAGGTTGCCCTGGATTGTACTTGGGCAGGTGAGACCGGCACTCATTTTGACCTTATTAATATTTCCCACTAGGGACTTCCCTGGCAGTCCAGTGCATAAGTCTCTGTGCTCCCAATGCAGGGGGCCCAGGTTCAATCCCTGGTTGCGAACTAGATCCTGCATGCATGCCGCAACTAAAGGATCCCGCATGCCAAATCGAAGATCCCACGTGCCGCAACTAAGACCGGGCGCAGCCAAAAATAAATAAATAAATAATAAATAAATATTAAAATATATATATATTTCCCACCAATATTAGTTCATGCATGCCATCATTTGTCAGTGGACCAACAGTTCAATACATGAACAGTGCCAGGGAGTGGGAGTCTTAGAATTTCCGGTAGGACCAGTTTGTTATTTGGCCCGAACCAGAGTTCTCTCCTTTTTTTTTTAATCAAACCAACAGTTACTGGAGCTCCAATATCGTATTTCCATTTCTGGGGCCAATTTTTGGGCATTCCTAGTCTGTTATCTTGGGGAGCATCTCATTGGATGACAGAGGTTTGGCTAATTCCTTTGAGAGCAGCATATTTGTTGTTTTTTGTTTGTGTGTGTGTTTTTGCCACAATACACAGCTTGTGGGATCTCAGTTCCCTGACCAGGGATTGAACCCAGACCCCGGCAGTGAAAGCGCTGAGTTCTAACCACTGTACTGCCAGGGAATTCCTGAGAGTAGTATTTTGGTAGGATTATCAGTGTCGTAGGTTTTTATCCTCTATGTCAAGCTTATATGCCAGGGATCTTAATAACAGCCAAGGTTGCCGGCAAGAGTATGGCATCTAATAGATTTTGGATATGAGCCACTTTTAATCTTTTCCGCATTAGAGGTAAGGAAACCTCATTGTTTCCTTAGCATCCCAAGCTCATGGTCTACCCCAAAGGCATACTGACTAATGGTATAAATGTTGGCGGTTTTGCCCTTGGCTAAAGTACAAGCCCAAATGAGAGCGTATAGTTCAGCCTGCTGGGTTCAAGGGGAGGTGTAACAGCACACCCAGCTTGGTGTTTCCTTTCGTCATCTTTAATAGGAGCCATCAGTAAATCATGAAGAATCCGCACTGGTTAGAAGAGTCCCCTATAAATTACTACGGGGAGTCAGAAGGTGACCTGTCAGTGTTAGACAGTCCTGAGGTGTTTTGTCAGAGAAGGAGGGGGAAAGAATAGCAGGGTTGAGGTTGTTACAACGTGAAAGAGTCACGTGAGGAGCTGTTAGCAGCAGGATTTCACAGGAGGTGGGGCAACTGACCGGAAAGTGTTAAATGTGATAAGAATTCACCAGGGTTTCTACTGCATGGGTTTGAAGATGGCTAAAGGGGATCCCATGATTAACTATTCGGTGGCCTTTCTGATTAAGGCCTTAATTCCTGTCACTGTCTTTCTGCCTTAATCAGAAATGGATGGGTGGGTGACCTTCCCCATGTTTTGGGGTGAATATTCCACGGTCATTGCCTTCCCTCTCCCATGCAAAAAGGAAAAAGCAAAGCTGGTAATTAGGATGCCCAAGGGCAGGTGGTCTCATTAAGCTTTTCTTTAAAGCTTCAAAAGCTGTGTCATCTTGATCCCTTAATTAGGGTCAGGTTTGCTGGGTTTTAATAAGGCACACAGGGGCAAAGCCGTCAGTGGTAGCCAGCTAGCCCGAGAAAACCTTGTAATCGGCACGTAGTTTTAGGTTTGGGGAAGTTCAGGATGCCATGAGGCCTGTCCAGATCCAAATGTCGTCCTTGTTCCAAGATCAAGTGCCCTAAATATCCATGCTGAGTTTGAGCAAACTGCAATTCTTTTTGGAGACTTTATGTCCCTTTAAAGCTAAAAGTTTTAGCAGGTGGATGCTGTCTTCCTGCAAGGAGGTTTGAGAAGGTGAACATGTATGTTGTAAGAACATAGAACCTGAAGAAAACTTTATATCATCCAACTCAGCTTTCAAGACCTATGGAAAGTAGGAAGGGCTTTCTGTGAAACCCTGGGGCATTACTGTACATGTGCATTGTTATCCTTTCCAGGTGAAGGTGAAAGGATACTGGCTAGCCTTATCAACTGGAACACAGAAAAAAAATCACTGCCTAGATCAATTAGAGTGAAAAATTTGCTTCCAGTGAGAATGGACGTCAGTAGTGTGTCGGGGTTGGTAAAAACAGGTTGTTGAGGGAAAACAATGTTGTTTATTGCTTGGAGGTCCTGGACAAACCTCCACCCTTGGCCCTTGGGTTTTCTTGCACATAAAGTACGAGTGTTGCAGGGACTAGTACAGGGATAATGAGACCTTGAGCCTTGGAATCTTCTATTACAGGCTTTATACCTTGAAGGACTTCTTATAGGGTATTGATTAATTCTAGTTTTGAGAGATCTATTCGAACCTTAATGGGAGGTGCACTGTGGATTTTGCCAATATCAGTTGTAGATTTTGCCCATAAGGAGGGTGGTAACTGATTCAATAGGGATAAATGATCAGTGTTTCCCATCAGCTCCAGGGCCATCAGAGACAGAGCAAGTAAAAGATGTAGAAGGGTCATTTAATTCACCTGGTTGGCTATTTTGATGGCTATTGTCATATTCTACAATTGTTTTCCCCTTATGGGAGAAAGAAATTCTAGCATATTTTTCCAAGAAGTCTCAGCCAAAAAAATTAATAGGGGCAGAGGAGCTAAGGAGAAAAATGTGCGTATCTCTCAAAGAGCCTAAACGAAAGGGAACAGGTTCACACACAGGAACCTGTTGATGCTTATTGGAAACCTCCCTCTATTTGGGTCAATTTAGTACTGCAAGGCAGGGACTGTTTTATAGCAGGGGGTTGAGCACCAAGAGTGTGGCTCTGGTGTCACTAAGGACGCAGAGACATTCCTCCCCAATCTGGAGAGTTGTTTTTCTGAGCTGATTAAGAGGGAGGGGTGAGAAGAGCCCCTGTATTTCCTCAAAAACCCCCTTCATTAGGAGGCCACTGGAAAGGCTGGTTAAAGGGCTGAAGATGCCTGAAATGCTTCAATTTATAACAATAATCTTTTTTATATATATAAATTATTTATTTATTTATTTGGGGTTGCGTTGGGTCTTCACTGCTGGGCGTGGGCTTCCTCTAGTTGCAGTGAGCGGGGGCTACTCTTTGTTGCGGTGTGTGGGCTTCTCACTGCGGTGGCTTCTCTTGTTGCAGAGCACGAGCTCTAGGTGCGCGGGCTTCAGTAGTTGTGGCGCACGGGCTCAGTTGCTCCGCGGCATGTGGGATCTTCCCGGACCAGGGTTTGAACCCATGTCCCCTGCATGGCAGGTGGATTCTTAACCACTGTGCCACCAGGGAAGCCCCAGTAATCTTTTTTTTTTTTTAATGTCCTGGTTCTTTGCAATTACAGCAGAAACTAGAATTTTGGTTTCATTTAGGAGCCTTCATTTGCTGGTGTTGAACACTAAGAATTTTGGCGGTCTTTCCTTTTGGTGACTCATCCGGTGTTTGAATGAGCTGATTTGCCAAATTAACTAAATCTGGAGTGAACTTAGTTTCCCATTCCATCCTGGTCTTTCTTATTAGAAATGATCCCAGTTCAGCCCGTTAATAAACAGGGCGTTAAAGGCTATCCTAATGGACTCAACATCTGAAGGAAGGTCAGAATTTTCTTTAAAAGTAATTCTGAAGTTGATTATAATAGTCATGGGAAGGTTCACCAGATTTTTGTATGCAAGCCTGAATTTTCTTCCGAT
>NW_006799460.1:403860-409088 GCF_000442215.2 Lipotes vexillifer
TTGGGAACAGTTACTGTAAGTGCTGGTGGAGTTCTCCAGCAAGAGTTCCAGCCTCTTGCCAGAAGTTAGGGGTTTGCTCTTCTAAATCCCCTCCAGAGTGTTTCCTTTGGGCTAATTTCACCCAATATTTGACTTGACTTTCACCAAAAAGCATGTGGACTGCCCGATATAGATCTGAGAAACCAGGTTGGTAGGTTTGAATAACCATGTTAAAATCTTCAGCAAATCTATAGGGTCCTCAGTTACTTTAGGAAACTTTAAATGATTATGGCTTGCAATTCAGGCTTAGGCCAGGGGATGTAAGTAATCTGGGGTTTATTTGGATCCTAAGAAGATTTAACTTTAAAGGCAGGTTCTGATAGGTTCCAAGGAGGAAGATGGCACCAGAGTGGAACCTGAGGCAAAGAAATTGGGGAACTGAACGTGAAGAGCCATTTTGTCTTTAATTCTTTCTTTGCCTCAGTTAATTTAATTACAGCATTTTATAGAAAGTCCATTTTAAACTCTTGATAATGTTTGGAAGCCTCAAAATACCAATCAAAATAGGCATCCAATTCAGTTTTGACTCTTTCCAAGCCATGGCTATCTAACACAGTTTTAAGAAAGTTAAGTTTGGGGAGTTCAGAAGTTCCTCATAAGAGCCATTGATGTGTAACCAAGTAGGATCCTGTGGGGCCTTCCTGGGACACGCCCGCCCCCATGTCCTCAACATGCCTCTTGTTTGTAGAAAAACTTTAGCCTCGTAGGCCTTCCCCCCGTTCCAAAGAATAAATTTAATCACAGAAGTGAGAAATGTAGAGAAAGGAAAACAGTCAAGCAAGACAAAATAATAATAGTTTAGCCATTAAACCAAGTCAAGGACCTTTAGTCCCTCCTCAAGGGCTATAGATAATATTCTGAGCCATGTCCTTTGAGCTGTTTTGCAGATACAGAACCCCCACCAGGTGGGAGAATTTAACTGTATGCTTCTCATAATCACGTAGACCCCAGAGCAGTTGAAACAGGAAGGTTGAGGATGTTGACTCCTAGTTACCTCACCACCAACCAATCAGAAGAATGTCTACCAGCTGATCACAAACTCCTGCAACCTGCCTCCCTCACTCTGTCTTCAAAAACCTTTCCCTGAAAACCTTTGGGGAGTTCAGGTCTTTTAAGCACCAGCTGCCCTAGACTCCTTGCTTGGCCCTGCAATAAACGCTGAAGTTTCCTTCACCATGACCCGGTGTGAGTAGATTGGCTTTACTGCGTGGGCAAGCGAACCCAAGTTTGGTTCGGTCACAGATATTTTACTTTTGGTTAAATCAGTCAATTTAGTTAGAAATACAAACAGGAGGGACCGCATTTTCTGAATATAAAATTGGCTGGGGGAATTGGCGGTCCAGTGGTTAGGATTCCACACTTCCACTGCAGGGGGCATGGTGTTCGATCCCTGGTCAGGGAACTAAGATCCCACAAGCTGTGCAGTGCAGCCAAAATAAAACAAAATTGGCTGGGGTCCCTGAATGGGGGGTGCTCTCAAAACATTTAAATAACTGGAATCCCATTTTTCAGAGGTTTTTCTCTAGAGCATAAAATAATAATAATAGTTCTTAGCCTGCAGGCTGAATACCAGCACAGTTCCAATAGGAACCACCCAGTTCCAAAAGGAGTCGGATCGAAGGCTGTCACAGTTCCAGTAGAAACAGCCTGATTTCAAGAGTCAGGCCAGGGACTTCCTTGGTGGCACAGTGTTTAAGAATCTGCCTGCCCATGCAGGGGACACAGGTTCAATCCCTGGTCCGGGAAGATCCCACATGCCAAGGAGCAACTAAGCCCGTGTGGCACAACTACTGAGCCTAAGTGCCATAACTACTGAAGGCTGTGTGCCTAGAGCCCATGCTCCGCAACAAGAGAAGCCACCGCAATGAGAAGCCCGTAAACCACAACGAAGAGTAGCCTCTCACCGCAACTAGAGAAAGCCCACGTGCAGCAACGAAGACCCAATGCAGCTATAAATAAATAAATACATGTATAAAAAAAAAAGTCAGGCCAAAGTGCCAAACGAGTAGTTACGGACAAAGCAAGGCCTTAACAGAAAGGACAAAGCCTTTAAACAGATCCCGAACAAGACCTGGAGAGCTTCAAAACACAGAAAGAACGAACTCAAATCCAAAAGAGAAACTTACCTTCCAACTCGGGGGTCGGCGAGAAAGCTGTGAGCTCCTCGGGCTCTGTGGGTACCGCACCTGTTTGCTCATCAGCCTCTGAGTTGCCCTGGGACCTCCATATAATGTTAACCCAAAACATGAAACCGCCAGTTATTTTTACCAGCAAAACCAGTTTATTTGGGAGCAACAGAGAATTGCAACTCAGGACATGCAACCCGGCAAACTACATGCAGGTGCAATAAAGCAAAGAAGAGGAAACTCTTTTATAGAGGGGAAGCTGGGAGGGGCTGTTCTAAACAAAGAGTCCATTGGAGGAAACTGGGAGATCAAAGCATAGTTGCTTCTCATTGGCTGGGTTGTGACAGCCTCTCACTGGCTGTGTTGCAGGACAAGGAGAAAATCTTTCTTCCTCCTGCTGGGGGTAAGGTAGTGTCCCTTCCTGCAGGAGACTCAGGATTCCTCTCTTCCCTTGCGATCTGTATGGATGTCCAGTGGTTTGCATTTGAGAGCTCCCCCTTCTGGCCTTCTGACTCCAGTTTAGTGAGGTTTCCCTTTATTAATTTTCACACTGCCTCCTTAGAAATCCAATTCATCTCAGGGACTTCCCTGGTGGTCCAGAGGTTGAGACTCCGTGCTCCTAATTCAGGGGTCATGGGCTTGATCCCTGGTTGGGGAACTAGGATCCCGCCTGCTGCATGGTGCAGCCAAAAAAATAAATAAATTAAACAGTGGCTATGTAAATCAGCCATATTAAATAATAATAAAAATAATAAATTTAAAAAAAAGAAGTCCAATTCATTTCTCTTCTTTGCTGATTTTCTTCTTGGGTTCCCTCTTTGACAGCCTTACAAGATTAAAAATAAAGGACTTTCACCATCAGCTTCCCCATATCCATTATATTTAGCAGACTGTTAAATGATTTCCATTAGCCCAAATCACAAATAGGTGAAGTCTACTTGTTTTCAGCAAGTTCAAAATCCACACAAAGACTGGGTGATTTGGATGTAATTTTTTTTTTTTTTTAACTTTTGGCTGCATTGGTTCTTAGTTGCGGTGCTCGGGCTTCTCTCTAGTTGTGGCACGTGGGCTCCAGAGGGCGCAGGCTCAGTAGTTGCAGTGCGTGGGTTTAGTTCCCCCACCAGGGATTGAACCCGAGTCCCCTGCATTGGAAGGCAGATTCTTAACCACTGGACCACCAGGGAAGCCCCTGGATGTAATTTTATAGAAGGACTTCTTAGTGTGTAACACCACCTTCCAGCTTCTGGGGTACCAGAGCCTAGTGGGGAGCAGGAAACAGGGTTCCCATCA
Source organism: Lipotes vexillifer (assembly GCF_000442215.2). Lineage (NCBI taxonomy): Eukaryota > Metazoa > Chordata > Mammalia > Artiodactyla > Lipotidae > Lipotes > Lipotes vexillifer. The sequence continues at coordinate 407,316 of NW_006799460.1, forward strand.
AGACACCCTATCCACCAAGCAGAACCATCTGTGGGGCAAGTGCTCTCAGGACTGGCCCTGGACCAACTCCTGGGAGACAGCCCCTAAGACCCGGGAATATCCTGCCTGGCAAGAGTATCTTTGCTCACCTGGAGGCCTTGGGTCACATCAGATAGTCTGTGCTAGCAGTGTGATCTATGGCAGGGGCTGTGGGCCATGATGTATCATCTTGACCTCTGGAGGGGCTTGAGGTTGAGTAGCCAGGGCCAGTCACACCAGCGCTCCCCACCGGCATCAAGGCCGGGGTGAGCTCCCCGGGTTGGCAGCTGGGTGATATGGCTGAAAACCTAGGGGTGAGCCAGGCAGCTGCACCCAGCCTGCGCCAGGCTGGCCCGGGCCCTCTGTGTTTGGTTGGTGACCGAGTATGCTTCTTGCCACCTCTGCCCTGGTCCCCCTGCCCTCTTGCAACTTGAAATGTTTCTCCCATGAGGTCGTGGATCCCCCTTCGTCCAGATTTCCTGGCCAGCAGCAGACATTCTATGACACGATGCATCCTCTGAGCAGCAACATGGATCCTCTCTGCAGTGGGTGGGAGTGGCCCCCCCAAAAGGCATGTCCACATCCTATAACCCCCAAAACCTGTCAATGGGACCTTATGTGGAAAGAGTCTTGCAGATGGGATTTAATTTGAGGATCCCCAAATGAGATCATCCTGGATTATCTGGATGGGCCCTGAATCCAATGACATGTGTCCTTATAAGGGAACAGAGAGGAGAAGCCCAGAACACAGAGAAGAGGCCATGAGAAGACAGAGTCGTGGAGTGATGTGGCCACAAACAACGGAAGCGGGCAGACACCAGAAGCTCAAACGGCGCAGTCTGCTCTGCCCGCGTCGGGCACACTCGTGAGCCCTACCGCCTGGGCGTGGCACCCCTCCCCACTCTGTCAAGAACCCTGCTGAGAATGACAGCTCAGGAGCACCTCCGTCACCCAGAGGAGGCCATCCTTCCTCCGCCCACAGCTCCCCACGCGCCCCTGGATCCCAGGTGCCCTGTGCCCACGTCACAGGGTGTGACCCTGAAAGAGGGAGGGGCCTCGGCCTCAGCGCTACTGGTTTTGTTTACCGTTTTGTATTGTTTTGCCCTGATGCGTGGGACCTTCGCGCATCGGAAAGTGGCGGCAGACCGTGGGGTGGGCGCGTGCGTCACTCTGGGATTGGGGGCGCAGAAGGAGGGGTGGCGCGCCCAGGGGGTGGGCCTCACAGAACTGACCGTGCTGGGTCAGCTCCCAGAAGAGAGGCCCTCCCAGGCCCAGCGTCCCCGCCCCCGTCCACCATCCCCACAGCACCCCAGGGCTCCCCAGGTCCTGCTCAGCAGGGAGACTGCACTAGGGGCAGGGGGTCCCCACCGCACCCACCCTTTCACTTCCCTCCTCCTTCCTTCTCTGACCCCCGCCAGGACTCCCAGCTCTACCCCTACCACTCTTCCCGGCTTTTGTCCAGAGAGGTCAGGACAGGCAGGTGACCTGTCACTGGACACCGAAAGGGAGGAGGGAGCCGTGCAGGACCTGGGGATGGAAACTTCTAGGCAAGGGGAGGGCCAGGGCAAGGCCTCAGCGGCCAGTGCTGGGCCTGATCAAGGGCCGGCTGGCGGGGAGCAAGCGGGAGGGGCGTGGGAGGGACCAGACAGGGTGGGCATTAGGCTCCGGACCTGGGTCTTCCCCAAAGCCCTCCGCAAGCCGTGCGCACACAGGGCTCCGGCGTCTCATTCCTGCTCTCCCGCCCCCGGCTCCAGA
>NW_006799460.1:409209-410857 GCF_000442215.2 Lipotes vexillifer
CCCGGCTCCAGAGGGAAGCTTATTCTCCTTGTCCTGCCGATGGAACCAGGACGGCAGGGGAAGGACACGGAGGTCACCCCAGTGCCGCGTCTGAGCAGCTTGCAGCGACCGTCTCATTGGCCCCTGAGAGGCCGGCAAGAGAGAGGAAATGCCAGCTGCTTAAAGAGCCTAGGCCCCTGAAGCTGAGCTGGGTGAAGAACCATCGGTGAGCTGGAGGCGGCCTCTTGCTTCTGTCCCCTTGGCCCCCTCTGTGCACGTGACCTCTCTGACCTCACCCCCTCTCCCCGTCAGTGGGTATGGGCAGTGGGCAGTGGAGACTCAGCAGGGAGAGCCGGAGCCCTGAGAGCACAGGACCCTCAGGGTGGGTACAGGCCCTGGGAGGGCCCTCCAGCCACCCGACCTCTGGCCACACTGCCCAGGGGCCCACCAACGGCCCACCTGGAGGAACGACCCCTGACCAGGTGCCCACAATCGTTTCTTGACTGAGTGATCAGAATGCAAATTCTGAGGGAGTCCTATTCGGTTCCGGTGGTCACAGGTGCCTCAGGGCAGCCCGGCTCCTGGGCACAGCTCAGGGCCATCTGACACCAAGGAAGGGGCCAGGCGCAGCGGAGAAGTTCCGGGGCCGCTCTCCTCTGGGCCGCCTCCTTCCTGAGACCACTCTCTGGGCCCCAGGATGCCTGGGGCGGCACCCTCAGCCCGGGGGCGGGAAGGGGCCCTCCCGCGAGTGTCCACAAGGGGGTGATGTGGCCCAGCACTTCCAGGGGCCAGCGGACGGGGGACCTGAGCCTTAGACAGAACCAGAGTGCGTGTGAACACCCCTCCCCAACGCCTGAGCACTGTGGCCCGCACCCCAACTCCTGGCTGCGGCTGGGCACTTGGAATCCACCCCTGCTGGCCCCGAACCTCTCCTCATGCCACTCAACAATCTTGTTCATCTCCAAGCTCACCTCAGAGGTAGAGACACCAACCTGCACTCCCTCGTGGGCCCAGGTACACTAGGGAGAGAATTTGACCTCCGTCCTGTTGATTTAAAGTGTGGTTCAGAACTTACGGTTATTTTCTTTCTGACTCACTTCACTCTGTATGACAGACTCTAGGTCCATCCACCTCACTACAAATAACTCAACTTTGTTTTTTTTATGGCTGAGTAATATTCCATTGTATATATGTGCCACATCTTCTTTATCCATTCATCTGTTGATGGACACTTAGGTTGCTTCCATGTCCTGGCTATTGTAAATAGAGCTGCAATGAACATTTTGGTATGTGACTCTTTTTGAATTATGGTTTTCTCAGGGTATATGCCCAGTAGTGGGATTGCTGGGTCGTATGGTAGTTCTATTTGTAGTTTTTTAAGGAACCTCCATACTGTTCTCCATAGTGGCTGTATCAATTTGTCAATTTACATTCCCACCAACAGTGCAAGAGTGTTCCCTTTTCTCCACACCCTCTCCAGCATTTACTGTTTCTAGATTTTTTTTTTATGTTTCCAATTGAATTTATTTTATTTATTTATTTGTTTTTAACATCTTTATTGGAGTATAATTGCTTTACAATGGTTTGTTAGTTTCTGCTTTATAACAAAGTGAATGAGTTACACATATACATATATCCCCATATCTCTTCCCTCTTGCATCTCCCTCCC
>NW_006799460.1:411052-418407 GCF_000442215.2 Lipotes vexillifer
TTTTGGAGATTAATCCTTTGTCAGTTGCTTCATTTGCAAATATTTTCTCCCATTCTGAGGGTTGTCTTTTGGTCTTGTTTATGGTTTCCTTTGCTGTGCAAAAGCTTTTAAGTTTCATTAGGTCCCATTTGTTTATTTTTGTTTTTATTTCCATTTCTCTAGGAGGTGGGTCAAAAAGGATCTTGCTGTGATTTATGTCATAGAGTGTTCTGCCTATGTTTTCCTCTTATTTTTTTATAGTGTCTGGCCTTACATTTAGGTCTTTAATCCATTTTGAGTTTATTTTTGTGTACGGTGTTAAGGAATGTTCTAATCTCATACTTTTACATGTACCTGTCCAGTTTGCCCAGCACCACTTATTGAAGAGGCTGTCTTTTCTCCACTGTATATTCTTGCCTCCTTTATCAAAGATAAGGTGACCATATGTGTGTGGGTTTATCTCTGGGCTTTCTATCCTGTTCCATTGATCTATATTTCTGTTTTTGTGCCAGTACCATACTGTCTTCATTACTGTAGCTTTGTAGTACGCTAACACATATATATGGAATCTAAGAAGAGAAAAAAAGGTCATGAAGAACCTAGGGGTAAGATGGGAGTAAAGACACAGACCTACTAGAGCATGGACTTGAGGATATGGGGAGGGGGAAGGGTAAGCTGGGACAAAGCGAGAGAGTGGCATGGACATATATACACTACCAAATGTAAAATAGATAGCTAGTGGGAAGCAGCCGCATAGCACAGGGAGATCAGCTCGGTGGTTTGTGACCACCTAGAGGGGTGGGAAAGGGAGACGCAAGAGGGAAGAGATATGGGAACATATGTATATGTATAACTGATTCACTTTGTTATAAAGCAGAAACTAACACATCATTGTAAAGCGATTATACTCCAATAAAGATGTTAGGGAAAAAATAAGGAAGCCCACACACCGCAACGAAGAGTAGCCCCTGCTCGCCGCAACTAGAGAGAGCCTGAGCACAGCAACGAAGACCCAACACAGCCAAAAATAAAAATTAATTAATTAATTAATTAATTGAATAAAATTTAAAAAGATAAAGGCTTTCACATATCAGTTTTCATTAAAAAAAAAAAAAAAGAATCCGCCTGCTAATGCAGGGGACACAGGTTTGAGCCCTGGTCCAGGAAGATCCCACATGAAACTAAGCTGGTGCACCACAACTACTGAGTCTGTGCTCTAGAGCCTGCGAGCCACAACTACTGAAGCCCCCGCACCTAGAGCGTGTGCTCCGCAACAAGAGAAACCACAACAGTGAGAAGCCCGCGCACTGCAACAAAGAGTAGCCCCCGCTCTCAGCAACTAGAGAAACCTTCGTGCAGCAGAAGACCCAGTGCAGCCAAAAATTAAATAAATGAATAAATAAATAAATTTTTTTTTTAAAAAGAAAGAAACAGGCCCTGGCTCACTGCCCCCCCTCCTCTGCTCCTCCCTCCAGGATGGTGTCTAGGAAGATTGGGAGGGGAACTCATGGGTCCCAAGGCTTTGGGGAAGGCGGCCCCTGCCGTGGCACAGACCTTGGGTGAGCTGGTTGGTGTTGACTGGTCTCCATGGTGATGACACTTGTCCTCCAGATTGCAGGCATCCTCTGCCCTGAGCCCCACTCTGCCTTCCTCTGCCCATGCCCTCCCTCTATGGGAGGGGTCCATATGGTCATTCAGAGTCTGCGCTTCACTACTAGACCACCCTCTGGGGGCTGGGACGAGGAATTCCCTGGGCAAATGGCCCTGGGCAGGCCTTGTCCCCAGCTCTGTCACACTGAAGGCGGATTACACCGCTGGTTGTGTGGCCCTGGTGAGCTGTAGGCAGAGCTCAGCAGGGAGCTGGGGTGGACACTTTGGGGGTGTAGAGCGGGGAGCCTGATGGTCACAGAACAGGGCCCGCTCTCCTGCTCTGTTAGGGGTTCATGCAAAGAACTCAGGGAGCCCAAGACTGAACCCAGACCTGGCCTTCCAGGGTGCTGCAAGCTGGATTTGCTGTTAAGCAAGGAGAGAGTATGTCTAGTTCATGGTTTAGAGCTTGACGTGTAGCTCTGAAACATTTAAACACTGTGGACTATGGATCTCCCTGGGCAGCCTCGTGGGACACGCCTCTGGCACTTCCCTCCCCTCAGCTGTCCTCTCTCCCCCCACAATCCGTGACCTTTTGTTTTCCTGACGCTCTGCTACTGAAAGCATCAGCTGTGGCTTCACTAAAGGGGGCAAGAAAGGAGCATGAACAGTTACTCCGCAGGCCTTGGCAGGCCCGGGGCTGCTGTCTTGCAGCACACCCTGGTGTTGGAGCACTTGCTCCCTCGTCAGCAGGCTAAGAGGGATAGTGGTGCTGGAACAGAGGTTGGTGGTAATGTGAAGGAGGACCTTTGAGCAAGGACTTGTAGGACGCGAAGGCGTGAGCAGTGCAGCTTCTGGGTAAGAGCGCTCCAGGCAGAGGGAACGGCTGTGGAGAGGCCCGGACTCAGCCCGCTGTTGCTGGCCTCCCGGATGCAGGAAGGGCAGAAGGATGTGGCAGTCTCTAGGAGCTGGGAAAGTCAGAGCCTCTGGAAGGAATGCAGCCCTGCAGACACCTTGATTTCAACCCTTGTCAGACTTCTGCCCTCCAGAACTGTAAGATAATAAATTTGTGTTGTTTTAAGCCACTGAGTTTGACGTAATTATTACAGCAGCCAGAGCAAACACATACAGACTAGGGTGGGGTAAGAGGGAAATTGGAGGAGGACCTAGGGTCATGGGCCTGAGTGAGGAGGGTAGCGCTGCCCTCACCTGGGGCAGGGCAGTGGGGTTGGGGGTAGGCACCTTGCCAGCTCTCGGTTGCAAAATGAATGAATGTTTAGGCACTCAGTAAATACGTATGCCATGCATGGTTGAGTAATGATTTGATGAGGCTGACCTGGGACCTCCAGTCTCAAGGGGTAGCTGGGGGTGGGGGGACGGGAGAGGGTCTTGCCAGTCTCTGGAGCTCAAGCAAGCTCTAGTGCCCCTGCAGGATTGGGGCTCCCTCCGTTTTGTCCTGTCCAGCCAGCATGATAGGCATCCCTGGGTTGGACCGCAGGGTAACCCCAGCTCTTCAGGAGCAGCCCAGTGAAGGTGTGGCCTGCCCCCTCCTGCTGCCTTCCCCCGCAGGCAGCCTCCTAGCCCGGTCCTGCAGGCCCCGCCCTGCCCAGCACACGCACTATATCCCTGAAAGCCATCCTGGGAACATCACTTGTCTCTATCTTCCTCCATTTTCCAGACACATTTAGTGCTGGGACATCTTCCCAGACCCTCTGGCCCTGGAGAGAGGATTCAGGAAGGTTCTAAGCCTTCCTATGGGAGCAGAGGGGCCTGCACTGCCCCACCTTGAGCCAAGAAGCCCACTCTTGGGACCCTCAGTCTGCCCTTCTAGCCCTGGGCAGTAGGAGTCTTCTAAAGGGCTTAGCAAGGCAGGGATCTCCCAGTCAGGGTCCCCAGGGCCAGGAGAAGAAGTGAGGACCCCAGCGGGGGCACTTGCAGGCTGGGCACCTTTGGCAGCCTCCAGGGGTGGGTGGGTACAGGACGTGGCAACGAGGATGGGCAGGGCAGGAAACCAGCGCAGCCCTGGAGCAGGGAGCCTTGACAAATCTCTCCCCTCTCTGGCCTCATTGTTTGCATCTGTTCAATGGAGAGAAGCCGTGTGCAGCCTGCTTTTATAATTTATTAAACACACTTGTATCGAGGGCCTACAATGTGGCTCGTGGCCCCTGCTCCCAAAGAGGCCATCCCATCTGGATGAGAGTAATGTGCCTATAAACTGGAGGTGACCTCACCTGCGAGGGTGATGCCCACCAGAGCTCCCAGTGCCATGGTCCCTGGGCTACATGGTGATGGTGGCTCTTAGGTTTTTTTTTTTAACAAAGTTTCTTTTTTAAATTTTAATTAATTAATTTAATTTGTTTATTTTTGGCTGCACTGTGTCTTCGTGGCTGTGCGTGGGCTTTTTCTAGTTGCAGCGAGAGGGACTACTCTTGGTTGCAGTGCGTGGGCTTCTCGTTGCGGTGGCTTCTCTTGTTGTGGAGCACAGGCTCTAGGCACGCGGGCTTCAGTAGTTGTGGCACGCAGGCTCTAGAGCGCAGGCTCAGTAGTTATGGCGCAGGGGCTTAGTTGCTCCGCGGCACGTGGGATCTCCCCGGACCAGGGCTCGAACCCGTGTCTCCTGCATTGGCAGGCGGATTCTCAACCACTGCGCCACCAGGGAAGCCCGGCTCTTAGGTCTTTGTTGCCTCTGTTCCTTGTTGGAGCGATTTTCCTCCTCCCAGGAGCCACCCACCCACACAGGGGAATGTCTGTATTTCATTCCCAGATAGAGCCTCTTTCTTGGCTATCAGCAAGGGTATTGGCTGATATTTGAGGTGTCAACTGATAACCAAGCTGTTACCTGTTAACTCTGGTGTTGAGTGACAGCAAAGTGTTACCTTTGAGTTAAGATATTTGATGTTAAAGCTTAACGCTGATTGGAGTTATCGATAACAAAGAGATTTTTGAAGACAGAGTCTGACGAGGGCAGGCAAACCCAGGGAGGGAAGCTCTTAGGGTGGCGAGTCAGGTCACAGTAGGCTGGGCTCCCCAGTGCTTGCTGAGGCTCCTGGGGAAGCTCCTCCCTGGGTGTAAAGTCCCTTCTGGCAGGAACAGCCCAGGAAAATACCATCCTCATGAGCACCTGGGGAGCTGGGGCTCAGAGGGAGAGACTAACTCTAGCCTTGGTGACGCCAGGGTAGAGGCAGGTCTCCCCATGTCCCCATGACCCCAGCCCCTCACACTCCCCTGGAAAAGTCTCAGAATTGATGGCCCTGGGAGCCTCTATAAGTTGAGTGAAACGGACACGAGATGAACAGGGCTGGTTGGAAATAGGGCAGAGAGCCAGATCCTCCCACCGCCCTCATCCGCAGCCAGGCCTCTGGACCACCCCCACCGCAGGCTGCGCACTGAAGGCTCCTTCCCTGGGTGGGCCAACAGAGGGTCTCTGGACTGGCGGACATCAGTGCACATTTACATAACGCTGAGACACCAGCTGTGTCCCAGCCACCCACCCTCAGTGTCCAGAACCCTGGAAACCGGGTGCCGCCTCGAGACAGGATGTCAGAGGGGTTTTCTTGGGGGAATCTGATCATCCAGGAGATCCCACCAGGTCACCGCTTGATAAAGCTCACAGTCAACGGGCTCAACCCTCCAGCCTGAGCAGCCAGCCAGTTTGAGCAGACGTCTGAGGGACCTCTGTAACATGGAAGATCAGGATAAAACACACAAGGAAGACGGGAACTGGGAGGAAACAGAGATCACTGGGGGAAGACGACTTAGAAAAACCATCGTTAACATCCCCAAGAAGAAAAGAGAAAATGCTGTACTCATGAAACAAAAACCGGGTGCTATAAAGAAGGAACGTTACGGAATATAAAGAGCTTTTGGAAATTAAAAATACAATCATGGAGGGCTTCCCTGGTGGCACAGTGGCTAAGAATCTGCCTGCCAATGCAGGGGACATGGATTCGAGCCCTAGTCCAGGAAGATCCCACATGTCGCGGAGCAACAAAGCCCGTGCGCCACAACTACTGAGCCTGCACTCTAGAGCCCGCTGGCCACAACTACTGAGCCCGCGTGCCACAACTACTGAAGCCCGCATGCCTAGAGCCCGTGCTCTGCAACAAGAAAATCCACTGTAATGAGAAGCCCGTGCACCGCAACGAAGAGTAGGCCCCGCTCATCACAACTAGAGAAAGCCCGTGCGCAGCAACGAAGACCCAACGCGGCCAAAAAAAAAAATACAATCATGGTAATCGAAAACTCAGTAGAAGAGCTGGAAGATGAGGTTAAGGAAGGCTTGCAGAAAGTAGAGCAAACTGCTGCGGGAAAAAAGTTGAAAATAAGAGAAAAACAGGAGAGGGAAGTGTCAGAGAACTGGTCTAGGAGATCTGACGTCTATACAATAGGAGTTCTAGAAAGAGAACTGGAGGGAAGAAAACAATCAAAGAAACAGTGGAAAAGATGTCACAGAAATTTGGGACTTCCCTGGCAGTCCAGTGGTTAGACTCCATGCTTTCACCACCGAGGGCCTGGAATCGATCCCTGGTCAGGGAACTAAGATACCACAACCCATGTGGCCAAAAAATAAAAAATAAATAAAAGATTTCACAGAAATTAAACCTGAGTTTCCAGATTGAAAGGGGCCACTAAATGCTCAGATCCAAACATGAAAATAGATGCACAGTAAAGGCACAGCAAAGGGGAATTTCAGAACACTTGACACAAAGAGAAAAGAAAAGACCGTACAAGCGTCCAGAGAGAAATGACAGGTGACGTACAAATGACTAAGATAAGAATGGCTTCAGACTTCTCACAGCTGGAAGGCGATGGATAAAATCTCTCAATTCTGAAGTTAAATGCTTTCTAAGCCAAAATGCTATACTCTGCCAAACCATTCATTAAGAGTGAGGGTAGAAGATATTTTCAAAACGATAAGGTCTCACAAAAATTTACATCCCTGCACCCTTTCTCAGGAAGCTACTTGGTGTGTTCCACCAAACAGGGGGAGGAAAGCAAGAAAGAGGAAGTCATGGGAAGCAGGAAGCAGGGGATCCCGCCGTGGAGCAAAGGATGAAAGGGACTTCAGGGTGCTGGTGTGGTGGTCCCAGACTGCAGGCTGTGCCCCAGCTGAGTAAGCAGAGTCTATTTCCAGGTGATAGAATACTTGATACACCGGGATGCCTCTGGGGAGATTTGAACTTTTGGCAGAATTTGGAGTTGAATGAGTATTGAGAATTAAGCAAAATAAAAAAGACGACATTAACTCCAGGGAAACGAGAAGTTGAGCAAGGAAGGAAGAGTTATCACGATACGTTATGTGGCTCAGACGTGAACGGTGTTTATGTAGTATCATGAAGATGTCAACCGTGGCCGTTGATCTGAACAAAACGGAGGTATGATGATTCTGGAGGTCAGGAAGTCGCAGCGTAAGTGTGTGGTCTGGGGATACAAAGGTGAAACCAAGAGAGTGAGTTAAAAGTTGCATTGGAAAATGAGGGTTGGGGGACTGCTGTGTTTTGAAAGAAGGCTTATAAAACTCGCTCGGATAATGAGTAGAAACTAAATTTAAAACACACACCCTAGGGACTGCCCTGACGGTCCAGTGGTTAGGGCTCCGTGCTTCCACTGCTGGGGACCCAGGTTCGATAACTATCCTGCAAACTGCATGGCAAAAACAAACAAACAAACAAACAAACATACACTCACACTCTAATGAGTTACGTGCTCAATTTTACCTTGTTGGTAAATCAGCAGGATGTGAACTTGTGCTGCAGGGTGGACTCATTTTGGGGCAGCCCTGGAAAGAG
>NW_006799460.1:418819-439902 GCF_000442215.2 Lipotes vexillifer
AAAGAGTGAATACAGATTCTCCTTATAATAGGTGAACGCATGAATGTATATTCATGCTGCTGTTGGCTATTGAGGTGCCACATGAGAGTTTTATCTTCAAAAAGCAAAAAATGCTCTCTCATTTTTCCCATTGGTATTTATGTAATTACTAGTGCCCATTTTTAAGGCAAGGTAGAAACTTGTAAATAACTTATAAAAATGCTTTGGATATTTACCCCTGGTTAATGCATGCACTTTGCACATATTCCTTCCCAGTTTACAGTTCTCCCTTCAATTTTGTTTGTGGTGTTTTTGACATTCACCTTTTTGGGGTCACTTTTATGCTGCCATATCTACTGGTTCTTTCCTTTATACACTCAAATGCTAGTCATTCTATCTTTGGTAACTAGAAATCCTGCCTCATCTCCATAGTATAGAATCATCCACATTTGCTTTTAATACGTTTTGGGGGGGGTTTTCCCTTCGCATTTTAAGTCTCTGGTGTGGCTGATATTTATGCTGGCATAAGATGTGAGGTAGGTCTCTTTCTCTACCTAATGATCAACCAGGCATTCCAACACTATTTACAAATGAGATAAGCAGGCACGACTTGAGATAAGCAGGCTCTGAATTTTTTGAAACATGAAACAGAAAAAAAAAAGGCGACCGTGTGTTTCTGAGTGGTTCTGTGGGAGCTGCACACAGGCTCTGCAGACAGACTTGCTGGGCTAAAGCCCCACTCCCCCACGGGAGTCCCAGGGAAGGCCATCGGTGCGCCCCCCAGACTGGGCCCAGTTCAGTCCCGCCTCACTCCCCTCTGGGCCTTCCTCACAGGCTGACCCCAGCTTCCCGGTGATGGAAACCTCTCTGCTCCCGGAGTCTTCATTGTCAGGCAGACTCTGCCCGCTTCCCCTGACACCCTAGGGCTGCACCTCCTTCCCCCGGCCAGGCCGGTCGGTCCTGGGCTGGGCACTGCTCACAAGTTCTCTGTGGGTGGACCCTGTTCATCCCACCGTCAGAGGACAGGAGGAGGGGGGCTGTGGGCAGGGGCTCAGAAGCAGGGCAGGCTGGACCGAGCCATCCTCAGCTACTGGGCTGGGTGCCGGCCCGGGTACTAAGCTGGGGCACAGGGGACCCTCAGCTCAGCCCGGGTGGGGATGGAAGCACAGGCGGGCATTGTGGTGTCAGGCTGCCTTTCACAAGTTGGGCTGATGGGCCAGATGGTGGCATGTCTAATAGGGTAGTGACCTAGGGCAGCAGCTGGGGGCCTTCCAGCGGCCGACCGTGGTTTGAGGGACCCACAGGAATGGGAATGGAGGCCAAAATCCACTCTTGAGGCTGCACAAGGGAAAGTGGGAAGCGGGTGGTCCCCTGAAGCCCTGGGCTGAGCCACTGGCTGAAGGTCTGGGGACACCCACCCAGAACCAGAGAGGGGGCCAGCCAGGTGGTGGGTTCCGGGAGCCTGGTGGGCTCCTGCCAGGTAGCCTGATGTCACCTGCAGGGCAGGCCTTGGGGAGCTGAGTCCCTCCTGGGGGTCCGTGCTCCTGGGAGCCGCCCAGGCTTACCCTTGTTCCTCCCACCTCTGGTCCAGGGGGGCTTCACAGCTGCAGAGGCTACCTCACCCCCTCTCACCTCAGGCACCTCATCCCAGTGTCCAGCGCTGACCAGGGAAGGGCTGGCTGCCCCTGACCTCGGGCTGGGGAGGCCATTGGGGCCCCCTGAGGGTGACGTCAGGCCTTTGCATCCTGAGGGCCACAGCTTCCCCTTCCCAAGCCCCACATGGGCTTCCCCTTCCCGACCCCAGCGCCTTCCTGGAAGTCACGTGGTCCATGGGGTGGGGGGCAGGGGCTGCCAGGACGTGAGTGTTTGGGAGGGAGGAGGGCAGAGAAGGCTCCTGTGTACAAAACACCCACCTCCCCACCACGAGGGCGGAAGCCACCCGAAATAGAATGGGTTGCTTTCAAGCTCCAAACTGGGCTCCGGAGGCAGTAAAAATAGAAACACGAGTGTCTGCGTGGGCCCCGCATCCTCCACCTGAGGGGCTGGTGTTTTAAAATAGATCTTCCTAGTGGGGCCTGCCTGACGCCTGGTAGGTAGAAAATTCACCCAAACAAACCCTCGGAGAGTAAAAGCAGCAGCTGATCCGGGCTTGGGGGTGCTGATGGAGGCCCGCAGTCAGGGTGCAGCCCGTGGGGAAAGGTGGGGGGGCACTGGCCGGCCCCTGAGCTGGCCTTACAGCCCCATGACTCCATTTTCCTCCTGCCCCGGGGCTTTGCAGAGGCTGGGCCCCCGCCAGGGGAGCCCTCCCAGGTCACCAGGGACAGCTCAGGCCCCCTGGCTGATGGCGAGGAGGTGCTGACCCACGCACTCAGGCCGGGCCGTAACTGGGCAGGAGGTGCAGCAGGCACGTGGGTGCAGGCCCTGCCCTCCGGGTGCTCACAGCGGGCCACCCGGCTACAAGCCCGCGGGCTGGGCCACGACCTGCTGAGGGCAGCCTCCGAGCAGGAAGGAGGACCCTGTGCTGGGACCCAGAGACGGCTGAAAGGGCCCTGCGCCCAGGAGCGAAGCAAGAGGGAGGAGGCCGGGGGGGCAGAGGGGAAACCAGCGGCAGGAGCTATGGCTCGGACGGAGGCTGGACGACACACCCCGTCTCTAGCCCAGCGCACAGTCGTCCTGTGAGCCACCCTCTGCTGCCCGCTCTTCGGCCCTGGCGCCCACTCTGCTGCCCTCCCCTTTGGTTCCAGCAAAGGCAAAACACACCCACCTCCCGCACAGGGCAAGGCGGTGCAAGAGAGCACCGGGGCCGGGCTGGGATATGGGAATGGCCTGGAGCCCAAGGTAGACGGCCCCTGCCCAGCCTGTCCTCCCTGCCAGGGCACAAACTGGCAGTGAGTCCCCTGGAGCGGGTCCCAGCCCCGGGCCCTGGCCTCACAGCCACCGCAGCAGCCTTTCTGGCCTCCCCACAGCACAGCAGGCAGAGCCCCTCAGCCTCACTCACTGCCCTCCCTCACCAGCTGGGCTGTGGAGCCAGAGCCCCTGCCCAGGGCAACTCCCAGTGGCCTCCCCTTGGAGGGTCTGGGGTGGGTGGGGACTCGCTTCCCGCCGTCCCCTGCCAAGCGGGCGAGCTGCCAGAGGGTACAGTGGTGTCTTTTCCCAGTGGACACAGCCACTTGGTTCTGGCCTTTCCCACCTCCCCCGACTCTCAGTTAACTTCTCTGACCCCGAGTGTGCTGCTGCAGCCAGGTCTCTTTCTGGGGCGTGGGACCCGTTGCTGGGCAGCTCTGGGACAGGTGGACAGTGACATGGCCCAATTTCTGTCCAGCTGCAACTCAGCACCCCTCAGGGACCTCGGCCTCAACATAACCCAAATCCAGCTCCTGGATGCCCCCCACCCTGCCTGGTTTGGAGTAGCTGGTCCAGCCCCTGCCATTGCTGCCCTGCTGGACTCTGGCCCTTCATGCCCAGTGCAGCACAGAGGGGCAGACCTTGGCCTCCCACCGGACAAGGCTCAGCCTCTGCTGGGCTGGCCTTCTGCTCTCCCTCCCAGCCCCTTCAGGCCCCAGCCAGATCCTGTCCTTCCCCTGCTCACAGCTTCCTAGGCTCTGGGACCAGGGATCCCATCCCCTCCACCGCACCATGCCGCAAGCCATTGACCCCTGCCCTGGAAGGCTCCAGTCCCCTACAAGCTTGCTGGCCTTGTCTCCTCTCCCAAGAATACCTTCACTCTATCTCCACCACTTACCCCACCCCTTGGGGCTCCCCTCAGGAAGCCATTTCCTCCCAGAAAGCCCTTTCCCTTATAGGATCTGACAAGCCCCCTTTTCCCTAGGCCTCTTAAACAGGGTAACCTGGGTCTAAAGCTGGACTTGTGTCCCCCCTCCCCCCATGGCTGTGGGGAAGGGCCTTGGATGGGAGCCTCCCAGGAGGTAAAATTTAAAGTACCCTGTTTTCTGGGCCTCGCACTCTTGGAACCAGAACCCTGGGCCCTGGGAGTCCAGACCTGGTACAAGGACTGTGTCCCCGTTTGGAAGTGGCTGAAAAGTGCCCTAGAGACCCTTCTGAAACAAGGGCAAGGTTCCAGAGGTTCGGTTCCCAGCGAGCCCTCTTCTGCCGGGGGCGGGGGGAGGAGTCATCCGCTGCCCCTGCCACTGGCCTCCTGACCTGAGTCAGAGGCCGCCTCCTGCTGCAGGATCAGGATCAGTGGGTTGGGGGGGCAGCGCCTTCTCCAGTGGGGCCACCAGATGCCACCTGCATTTATTTACGGCGCATCTATTGTGTGCCGTGCAGGGATGGCGTGCCCACACCCGCAGCCAACTCCCGCCTTCTCCACGGGACCAGGAGTGCGGAAAGGTGGGGATTCCCCGGACTCCGACGTCTTGACCGCCCCCACCCCGCACCAAACCTCGAACTCCGAGGACGGCAGTCTGCGTCTAGGACCTCCGCATTGCAAAAGGAGTTGGTGGGATGGGCCCAGGGAGCCCGAGGAGGCCGGGGCCAGGTTCTTTGGGAGGGGAGTCAAAGGGCGGGGTAGGATGGAAGGGGCGCGGCCCAGAGCCTCGGGCGGAGCCAGGTCGAAGGGGCGGGGCCGGGCTGACGGGGCGGGGCACGGGGCCGGGGCGGGGCCAGACAGAAGGGGCGGGCACAGCTCCGGGCGGGACCTGGCTCCTGGCTACCCGCCGGGAGGGCGGGAGCCTGGCGGCCCAGCCGGGAGCCGCTGCCGGGACGCAGGACGCGCGGGCTGGGAGCAGAGCCTCGGCAGGTAAGGCACGGCAGCGGGGCGCGGACGGGCGGGGCGCGATCGAGTCTTCCGGGCTGGCCGGAGTCCCCGGGGCCGGGGTCCTCTACGTAGGGCGGGCGGGGGGCGGTCAGCTCCAGCTCGCGCCGGGCCTGGCGGCGCCACTGCCCAAGGAAGCGCGCGGGCTCGGGGATGCGCGGGGTGCACCCTGGAGGCCTAGGGGCGGGGGCGAAGGCGTCGGGTCTGTCCCGCGTCCCCCTCGTCCCTCTGGCCTCCGCTTCCCCAGGCCCTTGGGGCTCGCAGACCGCCGCAGGCCCGCATTACACGACCCACACATCCCGGCCTCCGAAGGCCCCGGGCGGGGAATTTGCTTCCACCTCCTCCCGGTAATCCAAACTTTCCTTCCCTCAAGCCGCGCAACGAAGGGTGGAGAAAAGCTGCCTGTTGGAGCTGACTCACACTGAAGTGTGAGTGACTGATAGCCCAGTGGCTCTGGGGGTGTCTGCGACTCTTATTCTGGGGGACAGCGAGTGTCAGAGAGTTGGGGGTCAGGGACAGCTGTCCTTCCACATGTGGGCCGGCCCCTCCCAGCAGCCCGGCTCTTTCCTGCTGCTCTGGGCCTCCGCTTCCCCTGGTGAAGTGCTGACAGTGTTCCCACTGGGAGTGTTGAGGGGGCCTGAGCCCCACTGCAGAGCCTGGAGCTCACTCCCCCTGCCGCCCTGCTGGACCCTGAGCGCCTCACATCCTCTCTCTGTGCCTCGGTTTGCCCATCTGTCAACACTGATGACGTCCGTGCCTGCTGGTCAGGTCATGCTGAGTAAAGAGCCCCTCTAAGTGACCCTGGCCTGGGGTGGGGTTCCGTGTGGGACCCCTGGGATTGCCGAGTCAAGGACACACGTGATCTTGCTGATGAAGCAGGTAACCAGGCCCTAGCACAGAGGGGGCTCAGGAAATGTTACTTGTGGTGATGATGATGTGTAGAATTTTTTCACGACAGTTTGACAGCCAAGGGAGCATGGCAAGTCCTGGAGTCAGCGTAGATTTCCAGGTTTAAGTCTAGCCCAGCATTGACTTCAGTGTAACCCTGGGTCGGCCCTCTGCCCTCTCTGGCCCAGGCTCTGCAAGACCAGAGGAGGGGGCTGGGCTCCATTATCTCCTGGCTCTCCTTCCACTGTGTCCGATACCCAGGGCACCCACGCAGAGGGCCCTCTGGGAGTCAGGGCTCCACTCCAGGTAGACCAGGAGGCCAGGATGGGGGCTCCAAGGTGAGAATTCTGTCAAATTCCCCTCCCTCCCCTGCCCCCCCCCTCCCAGCCACCACTCCATTACTTGGCTCTGTGCCCCGTATTGGGGCACACCCTGGCCAGAGGCAGCAGGCAGAAGGACAGACGGGTAGATGGCCCAGGCTAGTCCCTGTTGGCCATCAGGAAAGAGGGGTGCTGACAGAGGGCCTGGCCTTTCTGGGGAATCCCTCAGGCCTGCAGAGTCAGGCAGGAGCCCAACAAGGAGGCCAGCCTGGGAGAGATAGGAAGGTGGGCGGCTCCAAACCTCCCTTGGCCCTTCCTGTTCACATGGACAGAGGAAAGTGAGATGCTGAGTCAGCCCCCACCATCCCTCCCCCTACATGGATGCCCACAAGCTTGCAGGCCTACATGGGGGAAGCCTGAGGGAGCACAGAGAGATACAGTGTGGCTGTGTCCTGGCTTTGAATCCAGCTGCCACCATTTACTAGCTGTGTGATCTTGGCCAGGGGGCTTCACACTGCTGAGCCTCAGTTTCCTCATCTGTAAAATGGGGGTAGTGAACCACTTTCTGCATGGTTTTGAATTTCCAGGGGCTGGTGGTAGCACATGATTGATGTTCAGTAACTGTGAGCCACTGGGGGTGATTTCCCTGGCCCTCAGGGCTGGAGAGCAGGGATAGCTGGGCCACGTCCGCTTGGGAGTGGGGGTGGGTCTGGGCCTGGAGAGATCTGGGGCAAAGGGCAGGTTCCTAGGTCCCTGCCTGCTTGGGTCTCATGGCAAAGGCTAGAGTTTCTTAGGAGTGGCCAGGCTCAGGGAACCACCTGGGTCCTCCTGGTTTCTGTCCTTGAAGCTCTATCATGGGACACCAAGGGTCAGTGACTGGCAGGCCCCAGTCTCCCCTCATTGGCTGGCTAATAGATGGCCTCAGTAAGGCCTGGGCATGCACATATGTGGTTCTCTAATAATCCCAGGTAGCATGGTCAGCAGTCGGCAGCCTGGCTGAGGGAGGTGGGCGGCAGGTGGCCAGTGAATGTACGGTTTGCAATCAGAAGGAGGGCTGTCTGAGCCATGCGGACAACCATGAAGGTATGAAGAGACTGAACCAGAGGCTGGCAGCGGGGAGGGTGGCAGACCAGTTTGACCAGAGTGGCCTGGTGTGCACCGGATGTGGTGAGAGTGTGGATGGGGGCATGGATGAAAGTGCACAGGGGCCGAGGCAGGGAGAGGGGGCTGTCAGGATGCTGAAATCCTACCCACAGGTAGGTGGCCTGTCTCCAAAAGGCCTCTGGTTCTCTCCAGTGGCCCTGACCAGTCATCCAAGGGCTGGGGACAGTCCCACATGTGGACCACTTAAGTCCCAGAGGCGGGGAGGGGGAGCATTCTGGGCTCTTTGTAGCCTCAGGCAGGCAGGCTCAGCAGTGCCCACCTCCTGGTCCTTGCCTGCTGACCTCCAGGAAGGGTGAAGGGTGTGGGCTCGGTTGCTGAGGCAGTGGTCTGGGGAGGTCGGCAGGGCCTGAGGGTTTGGCAGGGCACTCTCGTGGTGCCTCCTTACCACCCCTGGGCCTAGGCACCGGAGGGCAGCCAGGATGATGCCGAGAGAAATGGAGTTGCCTGTCAGCCACGTCCAGGAGACCTGAGGCTCCTTAGTGAATTATACTTCTCCACCCTCAAGTGATAGAAGCCCCTGGCTCTGGGCCACACTGAAGGATTTGGGCTCGGGAGCCAGGCTCCTGAGCTGCCCTTGAACTCCAGGCGCCATCCCAGTGAAGTGCAAAACAAGGCAGGACCCTCATCAGGGAGGGGGCCTCACGGTGCTTGAGGTTCCCCCCACTGCCCTGCTTCTCCCTGGGCAGCAGAACTTCTGAGGTTCCAGCTTTTTTTTTTTTTTTTTTTTTTCGGTATTAATAATTAAGATTTCACCAAATGAAAACATCTTACATATCTGGCAACAGAATCAATAATGTGTTGTTTCATCCAGCTTTTTTTTTTTTTTTTTTTGCGGTATGCGGGCCTCTCACTGTTGTGGGCTCCGGACACGCAGGCTCAGCGGCCATGGCTCATGGGCCCAGCCGCTCCGCGACATGTGGGATCTTCCCGGACCAGGGCACGAACCCGTGTTCCCTGCATCAGCAGGCGGACTCTCAACCACCGCGCCACCAGGGAAGCCCTGAGGTTCCAGCTTTGCGGCCACCTGCAGTTTAGCCCCTGCCCGTCCCCGTCCCAGGTCATGAACCATGCTGGAACTTGCTGGCAGGACTGGTGCTTCTTTCACCCAGTCTCCAGGTCCGGAGGCGACTGATCCTTGGCCCCCATGGGCTAGGCACAGCGGGTCCCAGTCAGTGACCCTTGCCTGCCGGCCTCTGGGAAGGGTGTGGGCTCGGTGGCCGAGGCACTGGCTTGGGGAGGTCGGCGGGGCCTGAGGGGTTGGCAGGGCAGCCTCCTGGTATCCGTAGTACTTCCCCTGCAGCTGTGCTGCAATTCTGAGAAGTGCCCTCTGCTTCCTTGTGAATCAGATGTTTATTGCATGCTGGCTGCAATCAACTGGGTAGGGGCGGCCCACTGCCAACCACGTTCCAGGCCGCTGGTTGGGGTGTGGGGTGTCTGCCTGCTGGCACCTGCAGAGGCAGGGGAGGTCCCTGTCCCCAGGAGCTGCCAGGCTGACGGGTGAGCGCTCCAAGTTGTCTCCATGCCTGCTGGGAGGAGGGTGGGCTGCCCCACGGCTGGGGGCTGGGCCGGCCCAGGGAAGGCTTCCCGGGAGCTTCTTGGAGCCAGCACAGCTCCTCCCAGGAAGCAGTCGGGGGCCGCATTCCCAGAGCTGGAGCAGCCTGTCCCCTTCAAGTCTCAGTGACTCTCTGGGCTTCAGGTCCCTCCCTGTGAAATGGGGTTAAAAACAGTTATAACGCATGGTGTTCTCGGAAAAGTTAAATGAGGTGCTGCAGAGGGGCCCCCACTGTGGGATCTTGAGCCCTGTCCCAGGCTGGGGCCTCCCTGCCCTTGACCCTGCAGCTCCATTTGGGGGATTTCCTCTAGTCTTGCCCAAGGGGATGTTGTAATCTGGCAACATTGCTCTGTGGCATTAGAGAGCTCTGTGTCCTCATACCCCGGCTGCCCCTGTGGCCCCAGCCCTCACTGCTGGCTGCCCCCTGCAAGGTGATGTGGGGTCAGGGGTCGACCTAGGGGCCTGGAATACCAGGGTAGGCCTTGGCTTGACCCCAAAGCCTTGGGAGCCAGGGGCAGCACCCACAGTCGACTTAGGGCCCTGGCTGGGCGCCTGGGCCCGTGCCACCCCACTCCGAGCTCTGCTTCTGGGGCAGTGGTGGGTGCCTTTCAGAAAGCTGCTGCCCCCAGACCTCTGCTCCTCTCATTCATGCTGGGTGCCCTGTGTACCAAGCCCAGGGCCAGGCGTGGATAGGTAGCAGCTCAGCCTGTCTGGCCCACCCTGCCACTCTCTCCCTCGGAAGCAGTTTAATAAAAGCCATAAGTGTCTGTCCTGCTTGGTGCTCAGGGACCCTCCCCGGCCCCTGCCCCTGCTTCCCGGAGCTAGGTGCCTTCTACAAGCCGCAGCCCGTTCCCTGGTCACCTTGTCTACCTATCTGCTTCTCCCTGCCCAGCCGGGGACTCATGAAGGACAGGGACACAATTGAGTGCCCTGCCCAGCGGTGCCCACGTGGGTCTGGCTCAGAAGAGGGACCACCCCCTGTAGAGCGTCCCAGGAGCTCCCACAGACCTGAAGCCCGGCGTGTTTACCTCCTGCTTCCACATCAGGGACACAGGTGCCCCGGTATCCTGGAAGGAGTCTGCCGCCCGGCTGGTGACGTTTCCAATCAGATCACAGCGGGTGGTTGTGCTCTGGCCTTGTGTGAACCCCTCCGGGTTTCTATCACGGCCCCGGGCCGTGGGCTGCAGCAGCCACAGCCCTTAATAGGCACCACTGCGGTCACCTGGTCTCAGGGGCCCCAGCAGTGGTTCAGACGGGGAGACAGGCGGGGAGTCTGGGGCGCTCCACCCTAAGTGGAAGCCATTCCTTTCCCCGTGGCTGTTCCTTCCTAGAGACACATGTTGGGGCCAAGATTGGGGTCAGCCTGAACTCCCCTGACCCACCGGCCACTGCGGAGACCTGGTCTGTGGGTCCCAGAGACCCAGTGCCCCAGATGGGGCCTGGCAAGATTAGATCTGCCACCAGTAGGAGAGTGGTGGGGAAGGAGCCAGAAAAGCGGGCCTGGGAACCCTGCATGGACAGGTGGGAGGGGGAGGGAGGCATGCCAGGAAACTCACCTTGTCTCCTGAGGAATGTCCTCCGCAACCCCAGCTGCTTCCCCTCCTCCTATTTGAGGCCAGAAAAGGAAGACCCTTTCCCAAGGGGCAGCTGGCACAGACCCGCTGGGTCCCCTGATGGCCAGGCAGACACAGTGCTGGGGGCCAGGCCCTGGCAGGCAGGTCCGTGATCAGCTGGTGGGTTTGACCACGGTGGGCAGAGGACGGAGTGACCGCGTCCCCTGCCCTTCAGCACAGGACGAGAGGCGGCTTCCCATTGCCATCACCATCTGGCCTGAAACCTCTAGGAGCGCAGGGTGGCCGTTGGATGCTGGGCGGGATCCATGGTAGTGCCCGGCTGTGAGCTGGATGCACGAGAGGGCCTCAGAGCCCCCAGGGTCAGCGCCAGGCCACTACAAGCTCCCTGCTGACCCACCCAGATCTTGGCGGGGCCGAAGGCACTTGGGGATAGAGCCTCAGCCTCCCGCAGGAGGTATCACCGCCACGTACCTCCACAGCCCCCATTTCGGGAGCTTGTCGATGCTGTGCTGCAGCCCCACTGAGCAGCCGGACTCCACGAAGTCCTGCCCCAAACCCCCACCTCCTGACTTCTCTGGAAGCTCACCCAGGGGGAAGGATATGCTGCTCCAGGGGACCCCACCCTGGCACTTCGCTGCACCAGGGCTGGGGCCCCCAGTGCCGACTCCTTGCCACACAGGGGAGTTGCTCAGGGGTGGGCCATGGGGGCAGGAGACTCTGGACCCAGCCTAATCTGGTTCCAGACCTTGGGCTGCAGCTGCCAGAGGAGGCCGATGCCTGGTCCTTCTGTCAGAGGAGGTGTCCCGGACCTGAGGATGGGGTAAGAGGCAGCCCCAGGCTGCGCGCAGGGCCCGGGTTCTGGCCCAGCTGGGCCTCAGCGCCGGTGGCCCTGGTGTCCACTTGCTATAAAATGGAGTGAGGCATGGAGCCCATCCCTGAGTTGCCCAGCCATCCTGGGGTTCCTGGGCACCAGCCTTGGAAGGTTTGCCACCTGGGACAGGAGCTCTCTGAGATCAGCCTTCCGTTCTCTCGAGAATGTGACCAGGAGTGTGAAGTTCTGTGGTCAGTTGTGGCCGTGCCTGCTCTGGGGGCAGGAAGTCACGGGAGAAGGAAGTGTTGAGAACGAGATCCCCCCGCACACACACAGGACCTAGGAGGCCCTGCCCCAAGCCCAAGGTTCCTGCCAGCCGGGCACCAACAGGTAGTTGTTCCAGAGTGAGGCCTTGGGAAGCAGGAGGGGACGGCCCCACCCCAGTGGCCTCCGTGTTGATGCCCCTGCCGCCTGGAGGACCCGCAGGGGCCCCTCCCCACAGGCAGCCCCAGGCCCAGCCCTGCAGAGGCAGCAGGCACCTCCTCGCCCTGCAGGGGGGCGGCCCCCAAGAATGGTGTAGGAGGTGCCATTTGGGGTAGGGCCTTCTTGGGCTGGGAGCAGGAAGGGGGCAGGAGGGGCCAGGCTGAGAGGTCAGGCATGGGAGGGTTTTTTTAAAATAAATTTACTTATTTATAAATTTTTAAATTTATTTGTTTATCTGGGGCTGCGTTGGGTCTTCGTTTCTGTGCACGGGCTTTCTCTAGTTGTGGTGAGCGGGGGCTACTCTTGGTTGCAGTGCAGGGGCTTCTCATTGCGGTGGCTTCTCTTGCCACCGGAGCACGGGCTCTAGGTGCACAGGTTTCAGTAGTTGTGAGCCGTGGGCTCAGTAGTTGTGGCTCGCGGGCTCAGTAGTTGTGGCTCGTGGGCTGTAGAGTGCAGGCTCAGTAGTTGTGGCATGCGGGCTCAGTGGTTGTGGCTCGCGGGCTCTAGAGCACAGGCTCAGTAGTTGTGGCGTGTGGGCTCAGTAGTTGTGGCTCGCGGGCTCTAGAGCACAAGCTCAGTAGTTGTGGCACATGGGCTTAGTTGCTCCACAGCATGGGGGATCTTCCCGAACCAGGGCTCGAACCCGTGTCCCCTGCATTGGCAGGAGGATTCTTAACCACTGTGCCACCAGGGAAGCCCCCATGGGAGGGTTTTGAGCAGGGGCGGTTTGTGGTTTGAAAGCTCACTCTGGGGTCTTAAGACTGCCTTCTGCCCCCCACCGCACATACCGCACCACAGCAGGGGCTGTAGGAGCTTGGGCAAAAGCAGGTGAATTGGACCTGCAGGAGGACTAGGTGTGCGGTGGGCACAGGGGTTCAGCTGACCAGGGTGGAGTCAGTGACTCTCGCTGAGCGGCCGCCAGGGCCGGGGGCAGGCAGACGTGGGGTAGCCCCCGGCTTTGGTCGTACTGCCTCTGCCCTCCACCCCCCCGCACCCCCAGTCCTCATTGCTGGCTTTTCTGGCGACAGTGGTGTGACGCCATGGCTCCCTGGGGAGGGGAGGGTGTCCCTATAGCACCACAGAGCCGTGCCCCTCCCCTACCCGGTGCAGGCTGCCCCAGCCCGGTGACAGGTCCCCAGCCAGGAGGAGACCTTAGGGATTGGCACTCGGGAGCTTGACCCCTGTCTCTGCTGACCATCAGAAGCCACCTTGCCTCCGGGAGGCTTAGTTAGGCTGAGGGTTAGATGAGAGCGTTTGCCTTGTCCACAAGGGCCCCACGGGCACTTTGCCTGTGGGATCTGGGGAAGCTTTGTAAGGCTGCTGTGCCAGTGGAAGGGGGTGGGCCTGGAGGAAGGGAGCAGGGGGATGGGCCTCAGCAGAGGCCCTCTCCAGCCCTGCACTGGGCTCTGAGGTCCCCTGAGGGCACCACTCCCCAGCCTGACTGTGGGGCATCAGGGTGTCCCGGGGTGACCTAAGTTTACAGGGTGGGGACAGCACGAGGTGGTCAGGGAAGGCGGTCAGGGAAGGCATGCGAGCCGTCCGTCATCGTGGCTGAGCACCAATGGGGTGATGGCCTTGAACCTGAGACTGAGCCCAGTTGCCTTTGAGAGTTGCCTCCCAGCTGTGGCTGGGACAGCGGCTCAGAGAGAGGGGCCGGGGCGCAGCATCCTGCAGGACCACCGGCCTTGGGAGGATGGCAGCATGGCTGGATGGAGACAGCCCTCCCCTGCCCGCTCCTGTCCCCTGTCCTGTCTGTCAAGGCTGCCCAAGAGGGGCAGGAGAGCTGGGGCTGGGCCCCTTTCCCGCCATCCTGGGCCCACCGCCAGACCCTTCTCCTCGCTGGGCTTCTGAACAATGGGGCAGTGTGAGGGCGCCTGGGAACAGTCAGGCCAGCCAGGCCCCCTGTGGGCCCAGCTGAGGGGCTCGGAGGGGAGCCAGGGCCGTGAGTCATCCATCCAGCGCCCGGCCCAGGGCTCCCAGGCTGAGGAGGAACAGCGTTCTCGGGTCCCCACACCGCATGGGGGGCCGGCCTGCTCCTCCTTCCATCTTTTGCACCCCTGTCCGTGCCTCTTCCTGCGGCCTCTCTCTGGCTCCCTCCCTTCTGGGTGTGTCTCTGTCCCCCTGCCTCTGTCCAGCCAGAGACCCAGGCCTGGGAGTGGCTGCGGCCTGCTCCCCCAGACCCCATCCACGGCAGCCGAGCGGCTGCGCCCGTGAGCCGTGGCCGCTGAGCCTGCGCGTCCGGAGCCCGTGCTCTGCAACGGGGGAGGCCGCAGCAGTGATAGGCCGGCGTACCGCGAAGAAAATAATAATAAATTAAAAATATATATATATATATATATAAAAAAATAGAAAATTCAGAGAGTGAAGGTTAATCAACAGCGTCAAAGAAAAAAATGTTTGAAAACAGCCTAAAAATATTAACATTAGGGGGACTTCCCTGGTGGTTCAGTGGTTAAGACTACGCTTCCACCGCAGGGGGTGCGGGGTCCGCTCCCTGGTCTGGGAGCTAAGATCCTGCAGGCCCTGTGGCCAAGAGAAAAATGAATATTAGTGATAAAAGGATAAAAATAAACAGATTAAAACCGAAGAGACACCAAACCCTAAAATGCTGAAGTGAGGAGAAGGAGGGAAGGGACCTTGCGGTATGGACTTGACGGGCTCCAGCCTGTGGCAGGGTGGGCAGGAGACCAAAATACTGCTGGACAATTGGTGAACCAGGTTCCTCGGTGAGTGAGTGGCCAGGGACCCCCAGAGGTATATGGAGCAGCTGAGATGCGGGGCCACACCTCATGCCCCTGCGTCCTGATGCCCTTTGCCCCGACCTGGGAGCCCTGACCTGGTGAAATGCTGTAAGGTACTCAGGAACTTTCTGGTTCCTGTGGTCTGAGGGAGGCCACCATGGCACAAAAGATCCTAAAGAGATGAGTAAAGGAACAGATGCTACTGGTGTCAAGGTCAGCGCCCCTGGTGGCCTACGCTGGGATGCCCCAGCAGGTGGTTGCCAGTGTAGAGGGCTCGTACAGCTGCCCTGGCCTGGCACTGGCAGACAGCAAGTGTCCCTGCAGCGTGCCTGTCAGGGCCAGCCTCTGGCCTCCACCCTCGGCTCCTGCAAGGAGCAGTGGGGCCAGGTCTCTCTGGATGCCTCCTCTCACCCCAACCCCAGGCCCTTTGCACGAGCTCTTTGCTACTCAAGACACCTTCCATGTGATCTTCTTGCTTGGCTGTGGCGTGCGGATGCTGGCTGATGTGTCACCCCATCTGGGTGGAAGCGTTGTCACAAGGATGTGAGTCAGAGGTGGCTGCCTCCCCAGCAGATCGGGAGCCCAGCTTGGATCCGGGGGTGAAGGGTGCGGCGTTTGCTGACAGGTGGCGATGCCCTGATGGCCTCCCTCTGTCCCAGTACCGGGGGCAGCGGTGAACAGGGCTCAGGGTGGGGGCTTGTGGCCGGGACAGTCTCCTGACCAGCTCCCCCTGGGCTCTGGGGATACGTGTAAAACAGAAGCAGGCTCTGAATTCATGAGGACAGGTTGGCATGTGCCCGCATCCCCAGGCCGTGTGTCCCAGCCCCGTGTGCCCCAGCCTTCTGGCCGGAGCCTGGAGCCCTCCTCTGGGCTGCTGGGTTCTCCGCCGGGTGGGAGCTGGCATCCTTCCTGAGAGTAGGCCCTGGGGCTCCTCCTCATGCCCCTGAGACCCAGGCTTGGCGGGAAGTGCCAGGCTGCATGTGGCGGGTGAAGTGGCCCCGGCTCTGGGCCACATGGGTGGTGCTGGCTGTGTGGCCACTGCTGCAGCCCTCTCAGCCTCAGCTTCCTCATCGGGAGAGCAGGAGACGGGCAGCTGGGGACTGAGTGGGCCACGGAGGCTGATGGCTCGGCACTGGGCGGACATTCCCGGAGGGTGCCCCCTGCCCTGGCACACTGACTTGGCCCTCCTGTCACAAGAGGGGGACCGTAGACAGGAAAGCGCCCCCAGCCTTCCTGACCCCCCTGCCTTGGCTTCAGCAAGTGGGGACGTGTCCCCACAGGATGTGACATGTACATGTGTCCCCAGGAGGGTCTGGCTGGTGGTAGCCTGTGCTCCTGAGGCCTGGGGCTGCTGTCGGGGACCAGACCCTCCACTGAGGGCCAGGCTCTGGAGTGCTGAGGAAGCCACGGTGACCTGACCCAAGGAGCATGCACAGTGGCCGCTGGGAAGAGAGTGGAGCAGGCTGGGTTTGGGGAAGTCCTGCCGTCTGCCTGTTCCTCGTCTGCCGGGAGTGACCTCAGAGGAGACGGTCTGTCCCCTTCTGGGCGACCTGACAACGGGGCTCTGCAGATTCCAGCCCAGCCACACCCCCTTGGCCCCTGGAGGGTGGGCAGCAGTGTCGGGCAGCCTGGTCTGCCTGGGGCTCAGCCCACCGGGCGCTCAGGGTGTGAGGGTGCGTTGTCCAGGCCCTACACCTGCCCTGCCGGTGCCGGTTGCTGGTCGCTTTGTGGACAAGGACAGTGAGACTGGGAGAGGTCAAGCGCCTGGCCGAGGTCACTCCCGGGGTGTGCAGGCCTTGCTCGTGGGTGGCAGAGCCCCCACACTAGGCATTGTCATTGCAGCCAGAGGCCCCCCAGGGATGGAGCAGTGTGGGTCTTAGGGAGAGATGAACGGTTTCATTCAGTGAATGAGCTCCGTGATGGGACCCCGTGCGGAGTCGGGAATGTCCAGCAAAGGAGGTGGGATCTGTTCATGCTGCGGGAGGTGCCCAGGGCAGCTTCATGCTGGGGACACTGCAGGGGACAGACACAAGGAGTGGCTGTCATGTCACCCCCCATCGAGCTGTGTCGAAGGAGGGTCAGAGAGTCAACAGACAGGCTGAAAAATGCTGCAGTCAGTGTGGCCCTGCACGTGGGCGGAGCCTACGCAGGAGAAGGGCAGGGGCTGTGTGTGCAGGTAGTGGGTCTGGACGTGGGGCGGAGGAGGCAAGGGTGGGACCAAGGGGAAGGGAGATGTCGCTCCAGGCCGAGCACAGCGCTGGGCAAAGGTGTCCATCACCTTCAGGTGGAATTCTCAACCCTGCGAGCGTGGCTCAGATGGGGCCAGTGGTGAATACTCGGGGCTCCAGACCCACGGGGGCAGGATGGGAAGGTGTCGCCTGGCTTTGAGCAGGGGAGGTTCAGGAGAGCGCTCTCCCTTCCTGACGCGACAGTGGTGACGGCGTGGCCAACGGAATCCCTGGAGTCACCCTGCCCCCCAGCCATGCCCAGTGGCCCTCGGGACAGCCCCGCACAGGAGCTGTGGGCTGCAAGGTTAGGACTGAGCCCATCCTGTCCCCAAGGAAGCCTGTGCCATCACCACCAAGCTGTCCTGCCTACCAAGGTCCCGTGGTGGAGCAGCCCTGTCCTGGCGGGTGGGGCTGGGTACCTGCAGTGAGCCTCCACAGGCAGGCGAGGGGCCAGGAACTCGGGGGCAGACCCAGCCCACACGTCAGCACTCTGGAGAGCTTTTTCCTCAAGCAATTAAAAAGTGGAAACTTGTCAGTGTCATCATGAGCTGAAGTGTGAATCCTGAAACGCCTCTGCTGGCTTGTGGTTTGAGACAAGAGGGTGACGATGCTAACCTATGCTTCCCCCAGACCGACCCCTGCCCACCATGGCCATATCCAAGGACAGGGACCCTGGGCCTGGAGCCCCTGCCCAGCCATCCTCCCTCCCACCCACGTGCTGCTCCTTCCTGGCCAGGCCCCGAGCTCCCTCCTCCCCAGGGCTCTGCTGAGTGTGTCCCGCACCCAGTGTGCGGTGTGCAGCCGCCCCGACTCTTTGAGGGGCCCCAGCTCTGCTCCCCAGGCTAATCCAGCCCTCGACCCCGGGCCTTGAGAGATGCTGCTCAGTTTGGGAATGTTTGCTAGAGTCAGAGACACCAGGCCTGGAGAGGAGGGCCCCAACTTGCTATGGGGCAGGGTGGGGGGCATGCAGGGATACGTGGGCTTTACAAGTCCTCTATGGGGACAGAGCTCGAGCGCCGAGGGTCCCAGAGTAGAAACCCCATTTGGACAGCACCCTCCGAAGCCCAGGCTCCATGTGGGCAGCTGTGCATGTGGGCCTCTTTCTGCACTTCCCCTAATTCCCTTTGCCGCTGACACAGGGGTGCCCGGACTGCCTCTCGCCTCCACCCTGGGTAGCCCTGAGAAGCCCCTGGGGGCCTCCTAGACCCCAGCACACTGCTGTCGTCGGGGGATGCTGGCGTGTGCTCTGTTTTGCGATGAGCAGACTCCAGTGCCGGCTGGTGGCTTACCTCACCAGGCGGGGGGTCCTGGGGCCATGGGACTTTGCTACAGCCACTGGGCATCATTTCTTGGTGGGGGTCAGGTTAGTGCTTCCCTCTGGCTCTGAGGTCCAGGCATGTGCTGGTATAGCCACAGCAGGGGTATGGCTGTGTGTGTAGATGTGATGCTGAACCCATCTGTCTACCATCCATCAGTCTCTTGGCCCCTTCTGTGGGCCAGGCACCTGGCTCTGGGGGTTCAGTGGGACCCAAGCCCATGGGGAGTGCTAGGGATACATACACATGTGACACCCTGGTGGGCAAGGCTGTGCCATTGACTTGGAGCTTGCAGAGGAGGGGGTGAGGTTCTAGATCGTTCTGTTTTCAGAGGATGAGGGAGCATTTGTTGGAGAGGACACGGTTTCCAGGTGAAGAGGATTGCGCGTGCTCAGAGTGGGGCACGGCGGTCCTGTGCGACAGGCCCAGAGTCGAGGGCTCAGGGCAGCAAGCAGGGGCCAGACCCCATACACTCAGCCAGCGAACCAGCCTGGCCTCTGCTTTGCGGTGGAAATGGCTGGACAAAGCCAAGGAAGGGCTGGCCAGGGGTGGGAACCAGGGTCAGGAGGTGGGCCCAGCAAGTCTGGTGGGTGTAGGCTGGGTGTGGGCTCCGACCCTGTGCACGGGAAGGGTGGGAGGTGGTGAGGCTGTGGAAGCTGGCTCAGGTTTACCCTATCCAGCTGGATGCCCACGGGGGGGCCTCAGAGCGAGCCTCACCCTGCTGGCATGCCCAGGACTTCAAACTGACTGAGTTCATCCAGGGGAAGAACTTCGGCGAGTCTCCGTGTAAAATAGTTTCCCACGGCTGCCCTAACAAAGTACCACAAGCTGCGGGCTGAAAGAAGCAGAAATTTATTCTCACAGTCCTGGGGCCAGACTCCAAAATCAAGGCGTCAGCAGGGCCGCGCTCCCACGGGAGGCTCCAGGGGAGAATCCTTCCTTGTCTTCCAGCTTCTAGTGGCTGCCTGCAGCCCTCAGCTTCCTTGGTTTACGGCCACATCACTCCAATCTCTGCTTCTGTCTTCACATCACCTTCTCTGTGTCTTTTCTCTCTCTCTTTTTATTTTTTTTACTTTATATTTTTTTTTTTTTTGCGGTACGCGGCCCTCTCTCTGTTGTGGCCTCTCCCGTTGCGGAGCACAGGCTCCGGACGCGCAGGCTCAGCGGCCATGGCTCACGGGCCCAGCCGCTCCGCGGCATGCGGGATCCTCCCGGACCGGGGCACGAACCCATGTCCCCTGCATCAGCAGGCGGACTCTCAACCACTGCGCCACCAGGGAAGCCCTCTCTTTTTATTTTTAAGTTTAAGGCACACAGCATGATGGTTGATTTGGATATACTGTGAGTTGATTCCCACAATAGGTTCAGCTAACATCCACCTTCTTATACAGAGACAGTAAAAAGAAAAAAGGGAAAAAAATGTTTCCTTGTAATGAGAGCTCTTAGGATTTACTTTCTTTACAACTTTCCTGCATATCATACAGCACTGCTGGCTACAGTCACCGTGTTGCAATTCCACCCCCAGGACTTATTTATTTCATAACTGGAAGCTTGTACCTTTTGACCACCTTCCTGCAATTCCACCCTCCGCCTCTGGTAACCGCAAGTCTGATCTCTTTTTCCGAGTTTTTTCCCCCTTCTCTTTTGTCCGTTATAAGGATGCTTGTTGTTGGATTTCAGGCCCATCTGGCTAAACTGCGGTGAGATCCTTAATTACATATGCAAAGATCCTTTTTCCAAATAAGGTCATGGTCATAGTTCCCAGGGACTAGGACTTGGACATATGTCTCTGGGGGCCCCCATTCAGCCCACTACACTGGGTGGCCGTGACCAGGACCCTGCCCTCTATGCCACCCACCCCCTCTGCCCAGCTGGATGGTACCCAGGACAAAATTCCCGGGAATCCTTGCAGGCCTGCGCAGGAAGGCAGCTTACAGCACCTGTGCAGAGAGGAGTGAGGCTCAGACCGGGGAAGGGCTCTTGGCCCTGGCCCTGGAGGGTGGGGACTAAGTAGGTGGGTCCCAGGCTGGCTGTGGGTGGCCTTTGGCCCTTCCTTTGTGAGGGACTGATGCAAAGCATCTTATTTTGAGAGCTTGAGGTTTTCACACGAATGGAGGTGCCAGCCACCCTTCCCTGGCCCCAGGGCCCTCCCTGAGCCTGGCAGGCCCTCCTTGGCATGAAGGTGACAGGTGGGCACCGGACTGGGCACAGGGCTCCGGGAGACTGCGGGAGACACCGGGCTGCGGTTCCCAGGGACGTGGTTCCAGTCCCCACTCCTCTGTTCCCTGGCCATTGGCCCGGCCAGTGCCCTGCTCTTTGAACCCTAGCATCCCCAGGGTCACCGCAGGTGAGTGGGCTGTGAGCATCAGGGTGGAGCAGGCTCCATGGCCTGCTGCAGAGGTGGTGGACATTTGTCTGGGCTTTTGCCTGGCTCCAGAGCAGGCTGAGGACCCCTGGAACCCAGAAGGCTCTCCCTTCCTCTTTTTCAGGCCGACTCTTGGCTCCGCCGCTGTCTAGTCCTACCCACCCTGCTAAGTGTGCTGTGTCTGGCATGGTGGGTGGTCCCCAAGCCTGGAACTTAGAGGCAGCAGCCCTGGGAACTGGGGGAGGAGCTGCAACTTGGGGAGGGTGGGGTGGAAGACCAGAGCTGCCGAGGGCAGGGACCCCAACCCCACACATCTTGCTGCTTGGGGGCTGGTTATTCTCAGCACAGTGTGAAAGGTCGTGGAGCTCCCACTATTGAAGGAGGGGCCCTGAATGTCCTCTGTTTGAGGAATGTGAATCTGTGTTATTTGCTGAAGGGATGAAATGCTGCCTCGGGAGATGGGAGGGCACAGGGAGGAACAGAGGCCTGGAGTGGCCGGGCCTTCAGAGGTCACAAAGCAGCCCGGGAATCCTGACCTCAGACTCCCAGAGGGAGTAGGGTTGGGGAAGGAGCCGACGCAGGTCTGACTTCCACGGAGACGCCTGTTCCTCTGCTTGGGCCGTGACTGCCCCTACGGCATCTTAGTGCTGAGCCAGGGCTCCAGTGGGTGTGGCCCTCTGCCTACTCTACCTCTGCTGTGGATAGTGCTTGGTGGCCCTTCTGGGGCAGGGACAAGGGGAGGCTGTGGCTCCTGGACCCCAGGCCTCCTGATCCCATCCTTCTGATGGGATGTCCCAGGGAGAGCCTGGCGGGCTCCCGGTTCCGGGCAGTTCTCAACTGCAGGCCTGTGCCCACACCCTCCCTCTCCCCCACTGCCGCCCCCCCCCC
>NW_006799460.1:439942-446488 GCF_000442215.2 Lipotes vexillifer
CCCCCCCCATCCTGCCCTGGCTCTGGCCACTTGCTTCCCGGACTTTGACTTCCTCAGGCCACCCCTGCCCCAGCAAACTCCTTCTCAGTCCCGGCCCCTCGTCTGGAGGCCTCCCCTGGTCCAGTGCCTGCTGGGCACCTCCTCTGGAGGTCACGGCCCCTTGAAGACCCTGCCCCGTCCCAGAACTGGTCCACTGGTTTGTCCTGGCCGCCCAAGCCCCAGGGGCTCCTAACCTGCTATTTTATCTCAACCCTCAGCACCGATGAAGAAACTAAGGCTCAGAGAGGCTAAGTCAGTAGCTTGAGGCCCACAGCTGGCAGAGGATAGAGGTGGGCGGGGTGCCCAGCTGAGTCTGACTGGGAGCCCTCTCCCCACTCTGGGCAGGCTGCGAAGGGGAAGGGCAGGGGGCCCCACTGAACCTCCCCATTGCCACCACCCGTCCATCTGTTGTGGTCAGCTTTCTTCTGAAGGCATGGCCTGCCCACGGCCACCGAGGGCACTGAGGCTGACACAGGCTGCGGAGGCCAGGGTCCCGCCCTGAGGACAGCTCGTACACAAAAGTCCCATCCTCCAGGAGATAGCAGGTAGTCTCACACCCCAGACTGGCCCCCGGGTGGTGCGGGGACCTTGGCAGGGGTCTGGGGCTGTGCACACAGTGGGAGATGGAGGCCCCCAGCCCAGGGCCGGCCTCCCTCAGGCCCCGACACACAGGGATGCAGGCTGACTAGGCACTGGCACAGCTGGCTGTGGGGCTATGCCCTGGTAAACCTGGCGGGCAGGATGAGGCCGTTGCAACACCCGAGGACCCCGTAGTCTGTGGCCTCTGTCACCCTCAAATCCTGCCGTGGCGTGGCCCCAAAGCACCCCTTCCTCCAGCTGGTCTTGTCCTCCCTGGGCGAGGTGTGACCTTGAGACCCAGGCTCAGGGGGGGAGAGGCAGGGGGCCTGGGGGCCCAGCACCAAGCAGCTTGGGCTTGAATCCCCGCTCCCAGCTTCCTGGCTGTGTACCCGGGCGGGGGAGGAAACCCGGCTTGGTGGGGCAGGGCAGGCTCGGGAGGCACCTGGTCAGGGGCCAGGGAGTGACAGGACTGTGCTTTGCCGCTGGGGTTGTAAGTGCTTTCTAGCCAGCCAGGTGTTCACAGAGGCAGCAGAGAGTGGCGATCACTGCTCTGTCACAGCAGCTCTGTCACAGAGGCTGTGCCTGGCATGGGGTGGGGCAGAAGGCTTGGGGGACAGAGGGAAGGTGACGGGCCGATGCCTGGGCCCAGGCTCGGAACCATCCCTTGGTCCCTTGGTGTCAAAGGGCAGAGAGGTGGCCACCTTGAAACGCAGAAGGCTCTGGTGCCAGAGGCACAGCTGCTCTGTGTAGCCTCGGAAGGCAGAGCTGGGCAGTGGTGCCCGTGGTGGTGGTGGGAGCACGCCCGGGTTGTAGTGAGCTCCGCGTGCGGGGCGTAAGCACCGACTTCTTGTGTGGCTGTCTCTGGGGTCAGGGAGGACGGGCCTGGCGCCCTGGGCTTTGGGGTTTCAGCGATTTTCTGGGAAGAAGTCAGACGTACAGAGGTGGCCCTGGGGGGGGGACCGGCAGGGAGCTGCCTCCCGGGAGCATAGCTGGCCTCATCCCGGGGCCTGGCGACCTGTGGTCTCTGGCCACAGGGGGCGTGGCCCAAAGCCAGCAGGCCACACGGCACTGACTGGGCACAGTGCTGGGCCTCAGGACCTCAAAGGGTGGAAGGCAGGAAGTTCTGGCTACCCGGGGCTGCCCGGGGGCCCGGCAACAGGAAGCCCTGGGCGGGGAGGAAGCCCTCGAGGCCACGGGCCCCAGATGCGGCAGGCAGCTGTCAGCAGGAGGCTCCGCGGGCGTCGCCGGCCCGGCACTCTGGGCTGCGCGGGGCACTGCACCGCGCCTGCCTGGGGGAGGCCGGCTGAAGGCCCGCCCCGTGGCCCCTGAGCCACATGGCCTTCCTGGGCCCCAGGACACCTAACCCCAAGCCGTCGCCAGGCAGGAAGACAGTCATGTGCTGGGTCAGTGCCACCAGGTCAGCAGGGCGGTCCTGGGGCTGGGGGCTCGGGAGGTGGTGCCGGGCCAGCATCTGTAGAGGCGCTCAGGGAGTCCCCGTGAGGAGTCAGAACCCCCCTCAACGGGGCCCGCGGTGGGGCGCCCAGGACGCTGACCCTGGGCCGCCGAGAGGAGAGCCCTCAGCTGGACGGGGCAAGTGGGAGCCCAGAGAGGACAACCCCGCCCCCTGGTCATGTGCTGCCCTGCCTGGGTGGCCTTGGCGTTTGGGTCCTGGGTGCACACATTGTATGTGTGCGTGTGTGAGTGTGACGGTGTGTCAGTGTGACCGTGCCTGCACTGTGGGGACACGGAGAGCTGTGTGAGCTCCCACTGCCTGCCTGACCTGGGAGCGCAGTGCTGGGGGGCCTGGCAGGGAGCCGAAGAGCCTCAGGGTCTCAGGGACCCCAGCCCAGGTCGTGCCTCCCTCCCTGCCTCTGGCATGGCTCGTCACCGGCCTCGTCATTGGAGATTTTTGGTTTTCATTCTTTTATGGAGAAAGATTCTGGGAAGTGGAAGGGGGAGGAGAAACTGAAAGGAGAGACGGAACCAAGAGGCGCTGGGGCCCCGCCCCTCCAGCGCCACCTAGCGCCCGCTCTGTGCCGGGCGGGACAGGCTGAGCGCTCCACTATTCACTGGCTGTATGACTTCTGAGTTATTCAGCTTCTCTGAGCCTCGGTGTGTTCATCAGTGACGTGGGGGTGACACAGGTTCACACGTCATGGGGTGTTAGGATGGTGACGTGGGGTGGTCCTCGAGAAGCATACAGTCTGGTCCCCACGGTGAGTGCCTGGTGTGCTCCATGCGAGTTGACGACTTGCTGAGCTTGTTTATTAGTGTCCTAGTCTGTGAGATGGAGGTAAAGCAACGCCTGTGGGGTTTAATGAGCTGTCGGGTCAGACTTGGTTCTGGACCAGTGCAGGGCTGCGAGGTAGTGATGATTACTCGGACCTGTGCCCAAGCTGCCTGCCCAGGGCACTGGGGCCACCCATGAAAGGTCCTGCTAGCCCCTGGAGAGTGTGTGTGTGTGTGTGTGTGTGTGTGTGTGTGAGTGTGTGAATATACATGTGAGTCAGTGTGTGTGTATGAGTACATTTGAGTATAAGCAGGCATGTGTAAAAATGAGTGCATGTATAAGAATGAATGTGAGCGTGTACATGTGCGATGAGTGTGTGCATACGTATGCGTGTGAGCCTGTGTGAGCGAGTACATGTGTATGTGCGAGTGCATGTGTGTACGTGTGCACATATGATTATATGTGGGTATGTGAGAGTGTGTCTTCAGGCATGAGTGTGTAAGCATGCATGCAGGCCTATGATGAATGAGTGTGTGCATAGGTATGAGTGAGTGCACTGGGGGACCTGGTCTCTTCTCCCTCGGGGCTGGGACCCCCCCCAGACCCCCCTCACCCTGCAGCTCCCACACATGGGCGGTCTGGTCACCACTGACGGAACCCCAACCCTGTGGTCCCACGAGGTGCCAGCTCCCTCACCACAGCCAAGACCGCACCTGCGGGTCATGAGCCGAGGGAACCCTGCCTTCCTCCTGCGCCTTCCAGGCAACCTGGTGCACAGGCTCACACCGGTACATACACGTGTGCACACACACTGACGTGCACAAACAGAACCTTCTGCCTTCGGGCCGTGTGGCTCATGCACACATCCTGTCTGGGTGCACCGTCTGTGACAGTGACCGAGTGTGCGGAGCCACGGCTCATGTGTGGGCCTGTGCAGGGGGTGTGACCACACGCCCAGAGGCCCGCAGCCCCAAGGCAAGTGGAAGCCACAGAGCCTGCGCTTCCTGGAGCCCAACGAACGGGGCTGTCTCTGTGTAAAAGAGCGGCTTTCCCCGGCCTGTTCTGTCCTCACCCCTGCAGCCTCGGGCCTTGGGTCACACAGACCAGTCTCAGCTGAGAGAGAGGGTGGGGGTGGGCACGGAGCAGAGACTGGGGAGCGTGCCTGGCACTGTGTTCCTGGGCGGGTCCCAACCCAGCTCACCCAGTGGTGCAGGGCAGGGCTGGGCGGCCAGAGGATCCGGCCATCAGGATGAGCTTCCCCTTCGATGGTCCATCTTCTAGAGAAGGGTGGTGGATGTCGGTGTCTGTCCCTGAAGCAGGGACATTCCCAGGGGAGGTGAAGGTGGAACACGACCAGGCCTGCTACAACCCACCCTCCCCACCCAAGGTCAGCCCATGGACACCCAAGAGCCCTCCTCCTGCCCGCAGAGGGACGGAGGCCAGGTGAGACTGAACCCCTCACAGGCCTGCACCTGCCTGGCCACCGAGCTGACCAAGGTGGTACCGCTGGCAGCCCCGGCTCCTCCCCATGCTCGCTCAGGTGTGGAGCCAGGAGGAGGGGTGGGCCCCATCAGTCCTCAGCTCTGCCTCTGGCACCCCCTGCCCCACACAGATGCCAGGTCTCCTTACAGATGGGGGAGGAGGCGATGGAGCAGGGTGGGGCTCTGTTTCAGCTTCCTGCGCCTTCCAGGCAACCTGCAGTCCCCAGCACCCAGCGGGGTCAACGTTCTACACCTTTGGGACTGCCTGGGTGCCCCCTGTGTGCTGGGCCTGAGCTGGTGGGACCACCTGAAAGAGGGGGCACTTGAGTTAAACCTCTTCCATTTTTGGATTGTTCGTTGGTAGTGTAGAGAAATAGGACTGATTTTGGTGTATCCATCTGGTATCCTGCCACCTTGCTGAGCTTATCAGTTCTAATTATTCTTTCTTTAGTGGATCCCTTGGAGTTTCTAATCATCTAATCTTTGAATAGTTTTACTTTTTCCTTCGCAACCTGCATAGCTTTTTTTTTTTTTTTTGCGGTACGTGGGCCTCTCACTGTTGTGGCCTCTCCTGCTGCGGAGCACAGGCTCCGGACGCGCAGGCTCAGCGGCCACGGCTCACGGGCCCAGCTGCTCCGCGGCGTGTGGGATCTTTCCGGACCAGGGCACGAACCCGTGTCCCCTGCATCAGCAGGCGGACTCTCAACCACTGTGCCACCAGGGAAGCCCACACTGACCTCTTAGAATGAATGCCTTGCTCTTCGGTTTTGGGAAGAGTTTGTGAAGGACTGGTGTTCATTTGAACCAACTCTTGAGGGTGAGTTAGTTCAGTTGTAACAGCAGGCAGTGGGAACAGTGTGGACAGAGGCCTGAAGGGGGGAGTGCGGTGGATTTGAGTAACAGGAGCCACGGGCCTGGCTGGTGCAGGCACACACACGGGAGGTGGAGGGCTGGAGGGCAGCCCGTGAGAAAGGTCCACAGGGGCTGGATCCGAAAGGGCCAGCTGGACATGAGCAGGTCCTGGAGCTTTAGAACAGAGCAGTGATGGGCATGGCATGTGTGCTGGAGCCTGTGCTGAGGGGAGGGTGATGGAGGAAAGAGACTGGAGGCCAGGGAGGGACTTGAGGAGAGGAGGTGGGGTGGGGCTGCCCGGAAGTGGTGGAGGCGTGTACAGGCAGGGGGCTGCGAGGAGGCAGCCTAGAGGGCTGGGAATGCTGGGGGCGTGGGGTTGGCAAGGGCACTGGGAACAGGCACGGAGGCTGGCTGGAGCCTCTGTGTAGGGGGGCTGCTGTAGAGGCCTGAGAGGCAGGGGCTGGTTGCAGCGGGAAGGGGCCAGAGCGCTGGCCTGAGGCAGAGGCCTGGAAACCAGGGACCTCCCGCTGGGTGGGAGCAGGGCGGAAGCTGTTAGACCCGCCCTCTGCTGCAGGTGGCCCATCTCGGTGGCAGCCTGTATGCAAGTGGAGGTCAGCATGCTTGGGAGGCCAGCCTGTAGCCAGCCTAGGAGGCTCCTGGGAGAGGTGCCCACATCCTTCCAGGCAGGTGGAGGTGCCAAGGACCGGAGCCCTGACCCCTGCAAGGAATCCCGGGTCAGACAGGCGACGCAGCCCGCCCAGAGGGGGCCACGGGGGAGGAACGAGGGAGGACCAGCAGCCCCGCCCGGGAGCCTGAGTGCTCGCGCCCCGGGGTGCGGGGCGAGGGGAAACTCGCCAGCCAGCCCCGCTTCAACTCCAGCTCAGCCCCGGGAGGCGGGGCGGCCCGCACCACCCTTGACAGAGCTGCGGGCCGGGGTTCCGGGAGGAGGAGGAGGCACTTTCCCAAGGTCTCGGCCGCCAGGAGCCGGAGGGGCTGGGGCCCGGGTGTGGGGGCGGTCGGGGGCCCTCCAGCAGCGCGGGGCCGTGAGGCCGGCTGCCCGTTAACCTCCGTGGCTTCCCGACTCCGGGCGGCCCCTCAGGCGTCCGACCGGCGGCCCCGCAGCCCCACCCTCGCAGCTGCGGGCGGGGAAACTGAGGCCCCGCGGGCTGACGGGCGGGGCGGTGCCTCACCTGCGAGGGGCGGAGCCGGCGGCCGGGCAGGGGGCGGGGCGGGGGCGGTGGGCGAGGGGCTACGGCCGCGGGCCAGGGGCCGGCGGGAGGAGGGCGCCGCGGGCGAGGCGGCGGCCCGGGCGCGCGGCCTGATGCTGTGTCGGTGCGCGCAGGGGAGGCGGGCGCGGGCCGACCC
>NW_006799460.1:446538-449597 GCF_000442215.2 Lipotes vexillifer
GGGGCGCGGGCCGCCCCCCCGAAGCCGGCCGTGCCCGCCGCGTGGACGCTGTGAGGACCGAGCCGACCGAGCCGGCGCTTCCGGCGGGAACAAAGGCGGGCGGGGGCCGGCTCCGGCGGGTCTGGGGGCTTCGGACGGGGCGAGGGCCTGTCCGTCTGCCAGCACCTCCCGGGGCGGGTTGGCGCGGGGCCCCCTCCTCCCTTCGCCCGCGGGGTTCTGTCCGGTGCGGGCCGCCGGGCGGGCGCGGGGGTGGCGCCCTTTGTCGGAGGCTCCACTGTTGGTTGGGGCGCAGGCCAGAGGGGTGGCTTTGTGCGCAGGTGGAGCTGGAGCGGGCAGCCCGAGCGACCTGGACAGGGGCCGAGGAGCAGGCGTGCGGGGAGGCGGGAGGCGGGAGGCGGTAAACATCTGTTTGAGCCTGCCGGTTTGCTGAGAGCGGAGTGGTTGTTGTGTGTGTGTGTGTGTTTGGGGATGGGGCAGGAGTTCCAGCAAGGCTGGGCCTCTGGGTCTGACCCGAACTGCTCCTCCAACTCCACTGGGGCTCCCGGAAGGACCAGGCCCCGGGTGGGGTGGGGG
The DNA here is from genome assembly GCF_000442215.2 of Lipotes vexillifer. Lineage (NCBI taxonomy): Eukaryota > Metazoa > Chordata > Mammalia > Artiodactyla > Lipotidae > Lipotes > Lipotes vexillifer. The sequence goes on from NW_006799460.1 coordinate 447,112, forward strand.
CAGGCACTGGATAAAACAGTGTGGGGTGGGTGGGTGCTGTTCAGAGGGACCAGGGGTGCGGTGCGGGAGGCCCCGAGTGTGACTGGGAATTGAGGCTCGTCACAGAAGAGGGGAGTCTGAATCTGGATCTTGAAGGGCGAGTAGGAGTTCTCCGTGTGAGGAGGGGTGGCAGTCATTCCAGGCAGAGGCCGGAAGTGTGAAACTGAAAGAACCTGCCAGGTTTCTGGGAGAGCAGCTGGAACATGAGTAAGAAGAGGCTGTTAAGCAGCAGGGCCTGGAATGTAGGGCCCTGCGGGCCTGGGTTAACCCTGAGGCAGGCAGCCTGCCCCTGGAGACCATGCACTGGGTGGCCCCTGCCCGAACGATGCTCCAGGCTGACTGGGAGACTGTGTGGATCCCAGTCAGCCCACCAAACGATTGTTTGGCGAGTGTGCGGCCCCCACCCCTGGCTGAGACATGTCCTCTTCCCTTTTTATTGTAGTTTCATGGCGGCCGAGGAGATGCACTGGCCCGTCCCCATGAAGGCCATTGGTGCCCAGAACTTGCTGACCATGCCTGGGGGTGTGGCCAAGGCTGGCTACCTGCACAAGAAGGGTGGCACCCAGCTGCAGCTGCTCAAATGTGAGTCCCCTGGGTGGTGGGGAGCACAATGGGAGGACGTGGGGACAGAGCTGAGCCCCACTGGACCTCCTTGGCCAAGCACCCTTCCTTTCTGAGCCTCTTCTTCCTCCCTTACCTGGTGGGCCCTCCAGAATTTCCCTTCTCTCCCTGCCGGCACCCCCTCGGGGCCCTGAGGTTGGCCTCCCCAGCCCCCAGGACTGTGGAAGGGTCTGGAGTGGTGCAGCGGGTGGAGATAGGAGGGCATTTGGTGCACAGTGCTGACCAGCTGGACAAGGGAGCTTCAGCCTGTGGCCAGGGGTGGGAGCCCTCGTTGGCCTGGTAGGTCTGGCCCCTGGGTGGTGCCCTCGCCTTATCAGGTGGGTGTTCAGTGAGTCAGGCAGTCACTCCGTCTGCAATGAACCCACGTACCAGGCCAACAGCCATCTGGGTGCTGGACCTCCAGAGCTTCATGAGACCGGGGCTCTGGTGCCTAGGACAGCAGGCTGGGAGAGGGAGAGAGCCCCCAGGCCTGGGAGATGCCCAGGCTTCGAGACACTGAAGCCCAAGAGCATCGGGGCCTTGCCCACCCCTCTGACCAGCCACGAGCGTCCCATGCCTTTGCTCAAGCTGTGCCCTTTGCCAGGAACTCCCCGGCCCTGTGCTGCCTGGTTGAGGTGCCTCAGGCCGACTGGTTTGGTTTCTCTGTGGGCTCCAACTGGTCTGCCCTCCTCTTTGAACAGGGAGCCTCCAAGGAGGGGCTGTAAATGAGCCGCTTCCAGGCATGGGAGGGGCTGCTCAGGGATGGGGCAGTAGCCCCAGGGGTTCTCACCATAACTGGCTCCACACCAGTGGCTTTTGTTGGCAAGATCTCTGGGCATCTTGCCCCCAGCCTCGCTCCACCCAGCAAGGCGGCTCTGTGGCCCCCCTGGGCCTCTGGCCCTGGCTCTGCCCTTCCTTGAGCCCCTTTAGTCCCTTGTCCCTCGGGCCTGCGGTAGCACCACACAGCCCCCTGGATCTCCCCTGCCCCGGAGGGACCAGCATGCCCATCCATCTGTCAGCATTTGGCCCCACGGCGGAGTCCTGGGGTGGGGGCAGGAGGCCCGGCCTGGAGCCGCCCAGGGCCCCCGGGCGCGGTCCCTGGAGCGGGGCCTGCGCCCGGCCCAGCCGCTGCCCGCGCGCCCACAGGGCCTCTGCGCTTCGTCGTCGTCCACGAGCGCTGCGTCTACTACTTCAAGAGCAGCACGGCCGCTTCCCCGCAGGGCGCCTTCTCGCTGCGTGGCTACAGCCGGTGAGTGCCCCTGGGCCCGCCCCCGGCTCCCACCCGAGCGAGTCCACTGGCTGCCTGCCCGCTGCCCCTGGGCTCGCCCCGGCTCCCACCCAAGGCGAGTCCAGGCTCTCCTGAGATAGTTCACGCCCCCAGCCCTCCTGGTTCACACCCCCGGCCCTTCGGGGCGCGCCCAGCCTCCGCTGCTCCATCCTAGCCTCGGGCCATTGCCGAGGGCCTGGGGTCGGGGTCGCAGCCCGGTGACTTCTTGTCCCTCCTTCCTCCCCACCTTTTCCCCCTCAACCACCTCCCCCTCCTTCTGGTCAAGAGCCCAGCCCGGTACCCCAGACCCTGCCCCAGGCCCCCCTGGCTCCCGGGGCCTCCCAGGCTGGGGCCAGTTCCCTGCTGCAGGCTACCAGTCTATCAGTTGGCCAGGAGCCTGCCCTCAAGGAGCTCTCTGACTCATGGGCACTGGGCCTCACCCCCCACTTCCCCCCCCCCCCCGGGGGATGGGGCATGTTGGGATGTGTGGGCCCACCCACGGCCTTGGGCCTGCACGCGGTGTGGGAGGGGGTCAAGTGTTATTCCTGCCTCTAGGTCTTGGGGTCACACCACCCAGGCC
>NW_006799460.1:449777-464652 GCF_000442215.2 Lipotes vexillifer
CCCCGGGGGATGGGGCATGTTGGCATGTGTGGGCCCACCCACGGCCTTGGGCCTGCACGCGGTGTGGGGGGGTGTCAAGTGTTATTCCTGCCTCTAGGTCTTGGTGTCACACCACCCAGGCCCTGCACCCAATGGCATTAGTCTGTGCCCCTGCCCACCCCCACCCCCACCCCAGGAGGGCCCAGCCCTTCCTGCCAATGAGAACCTTAGGGTCTCGTGGTGTCAGTGGCAGGACTGGCACCCTTGGGGAGTGACTCTAGGCCTGCACTCACATGCTGGCCACAAGCTCAGTAGGGAAACTTGCCCCAAGCACCCAGCCCAGTGCCCAACCCCCAGGTGGAGGCTGGGGGAGGCTCCAGGGCCCTGTGGCTGCCAGCGGGCACTGGTGGATCAGACTCTGGGGTCCCCTGGGGAGGGACATTTCCTTTCCCCAAACACACCACCCCTGGCCTGGTGGGAGTGCAGCCTTGCAGCAGGGGATGGTCCAGGCCGTCTGATGGGCCGGATGGACACACCTGCCCCAGGCTCCCAGCCTGACAGCGCCCCCCGTGGTAGAGTTTGTGATCTCTACGCAAACCCCATGTCCTGGCTGCAGGAGCGGCCGCAGCGAGTCACTTCCCTGAAATGTTCTCAGGCCAGCCACCTGGCAGCAGGGGCAGGGCTGAGGGTAACACGAGCCCCATGAGGGTCCCCAGGAGGTAGGCCAGGGGCCAGGTGGGGCCCGAGGCATCCAAGTAAAGTAGCGTTGGTGGGCAGTGAGGGTGGCATGTCCTCGCCTCAGAGCCCTGCACGCGCTGCTCCCTGGAAGCCCTCCTGGACTCCTGTGACCTCTGCTCACTGCCCACCCTTGCCCACACGCTTCCTTCTGCCTGACGCATCCAGGCCTTCAGCCAGCAGCATCGATGGGCCAACCGTCCAGATCTTCCCGTGTCCCTCGGGGTGTGATGCTGGGTGCCAAGACCTGTCCAGGGGCGGGGCTGTGCTTGGGCCGTCCCTGCGGGCATGGGCCGTATGGTGACCATCGGCACTGCCCTCAGGGTGATGCGGGCAGCTGAGGAGACGACGTCCAGCAACGTCTTCCCCTTCAAGATCATCCACATCAGCAAGAAGCACCGCACATGGTTCTTCTCTGCCTCCTCTGAGGATGAGCGCAAGGTGATGGGGGCCGGGTTGGACCTGCCTTGTGGGGATGGGAACTATCAGGGCCCCCGTCCAGGCCCTGAGGGCCCGTGGCTGGGGCATGGGCAGCTGGGTGGGTGCCGCCCCCCGGTCTCCGGTCCTCACGCCCAGGGCCTGGCGCCAGCCCCCTCACACTCGGAGCACACTGTCTCAGGAGGAACCCTGGGTGGGCTGAAGGGGGGCCGCGGCCCCAGAAGGGCCAGCCAGCGTCGTCTTCCCCGACCTTGGTGGTCGACACAGACCAGCCAGTGCGGGCAGGGGAGGAGGGATGAGGGTGGGTTCCTCCCCAGGCAGCAGCATGCCCGCTGAGGGCCTGACTGACCCGCAGAGCTGGATGGCCTTGCTGCGCAGGGAGATTGGCCACTTGTGTGAGAAGAGGGAGCTGCCTCTGGATGCCAGGTGGGCCTGGGGGTGTGATGGTGGGCGGGTGTCACCAGGGCCCTAGACTTGACACGTGTGCCTGCCTCCTGACCCCTGGGGGCTTGGCCCAGGATCCCTTCCTTGAAGGCCTTTCTGAAGGTGCCAGCTGGGCCACGTGTGTGCGGGGTGTGCACCTGTGTGCGTGTACCCAAGTGTGTAAGCATGTGTATGCGTGCACCCTGTTGGTAGTTCCTGTTTGGGGATTACACGTGCTTTTACTTGCCCACCCAGGAAGCCCGGCATTTCTAGCAGCTCAGGCCTTTGGGTTCCCAGCGCCCCTCACTAGGGAGTGAGAGCAGACTGAGTGCCCAGGGCAGTGGCCCAGCCTGTCTGGGTGTTGATGACCGCACGGTGAAAGTGGCTCAACAAGCAGCAGGGGCTCTCTGGGCGGGAACTGCATCCATCCGGTCCTTTCAGACACGAGAATAGGGAGGCCCAGCTAGGGCTGGGCAGACCTAGGCTGTCCCGCAGGCCCCTGCCTGAGCCCCCAGGGCAGGAGCAGGTGGGGACGTGGGCCCAGCCTTGAGGCCTGGCACCGTCTGGGCGGTCGGGGTGTACTTGTGGCGAGAACCACGGTGGGGCTGAGGAGGGAGACACCACAGCCTCCAGTCCCCTTGTCTGCCCTTGTTTTGTGTGTATACGTGTGTCTAGATCTTTCTGTGTCCGCACGTCTCCGTGTGTGTTCTCGTGTTTATCTGTGTGTTTGTCTGCATCTGCGTGTCTTGAGTGTCCACGTGCATGTGGCTGCGTCCTTGTCTGTGTGTGTGTGTCTGTCTGCGTGTCCGAGAGTGTGAGTGCAGGAGACCCCCTGCCCGGTACTCACTGCCCTGCCTGCCCTGCGCTCAGCGACTCCAGCTCAGACACAGACAGCTTCTACGGTGCCATCGAGCGGCCCGTGGACATCAGCCTCTCTCCGTACCCCACTGACAATGAAGGTGAGACGCGTCCCCGTCCTCTGCCCGCCGTCTCTCCACGCCTGGCTGCTGCCCCGGAGGGAGACGTAGCTGGCTGGCCTCCCTGCTCCGTCCCTTCGGCTTCCCCAGGCAGCCTGGGTCTTGGGTTCCCATCCTGGCCACCTCATCCTGGCCCTGGGCCCCCCTGAGGGAGCGAGGTCCTGAGAGCCCCACCCGGCCACCCCGGCCTGGGTGCAGCTGACCTGGGTGGCCCTGAGTCCGACCCTCCATCTGCCCCACAGACTACGAGCACGACGATGAGGACGACTCTTACATGGAACCCGACTGCCCCGAGTCCGGGAAGCCCGAGGGTGGGTGGGGCAGCCGGTGGGCCTGGGGAGCGCTGGGAGTAGAGAACAGGGGCTGGGGCCTAGAGCAGAGGCTCACCCACACTGGGCTGGGGCTGTCAGCCTGGGTGTGGCTCCGGGTGGCCTGAGGCCTGACCGTCTCCACCTCGGGCCTCAGTTTTCCTCCTTCAGCCCAAGTATTGGGAGGAACGGAGCAGAACAGGCTGGCTCTGCTCACCTGCTCCTCTGACCTCCTCCAGTTCGCCTGGGATGGGGGGAGGGGCGGTGCAGAGGTAGGTGAGGGGGAGCCCCACACGTGGGATGCTGAGCCAGGGCTGGCCCTGGGGGCTGAGAACAGGGAAGGAGGATAGCTCACCGTGAGCACCTGTGGCCAGATGGTCACTCAACTGCCCCACCCTACCCCCATCCCCCAGAGCACTGGGCCAGGAAAAGGGACAGGCTTGTACCAGGCATCCCAGGGAAGCGCAGGGATGGGTGGGGGGAGGGCCACGCCTCTGTCCTGCCATCTGTGGCATCACTCACTGTTCCTTCCTCCCCCAGCTCCTTTTGTTCTTGTTGATTTCATCATGGCCGGGGACTCCCTGTTCCTTGGTCTCCTCTCTAGCCACCTTGTCTTCTGCCCCCCTCAACTCCTCGTGGCCTCCTCTTAGCTGTGCCTCCCTCCCTCCTACTAGCTCCCTCCCTCTGGGGCCCCAGCTCCCACAGGCCTTCAGCCCCCCAGGACCTGCAGGCCAGCACCGAGCCCACATCAGACCCTCGTCCGTTCTCTGGTCTTTGCGCCCTCGCTCGCCCGCTTCGCTCTCTCATCTGTCGGGCCTGTGACCACAGCCCTGGTGAAGCCCTGCCTCCGTCTGCCCCACCCCTGGCTGGAGAGAGCCCACAGAGGCCTTACCCTCATCCCCACCTTGGACCTCCAGGGGCCCAGTGCCCCTGCACACCTGCTTGCGCATTCCCAGCTCCTCACCCAGAACGCCTCTCGTCAGGGTTCCCACCCCAGCGCCCGAGGGTGGCACTTGGCCCGGGGCCCCCTCCCTGCCCCCACCTGCGTCGCCAGCTCCAGACACCTTGTGCTCCAGGTCCCCTCCCGCCCAGCCCTGTGCTGCCCGGGGTGCCCACGCGCATGGCCCTGGGGCTCAGGCCTGGCCCGCTCCTCTCCTGTCGCTCCTGGGCCACAGCCAGTGTCATTGACAGGCTGTTGACTCCTGACATTTCCAGCCGGGGCCCCTCCTCTGAACTCTGGGCCTGGGCCCCTGGAGTCCACTCGACGTCCCTTAGGTGTCTCGTGGCACTGTCAACTTGTTAGGAGCAAACCCAACCCCCAGCTTCCCCTAGCCTGCTCCCGCCTTTCCTTCTCACCTCTGTTAGTGGGAACCCCAGCCGCCCCAGCTGAGGCCCAGTCCTGGGAGGCTTCCTTGCTCCTCCTCCTTTCTCGCCCCAACCCACTCCCCTGGAAGCTGAAGGCTCCTGATGTGACACCTGGGCTTCAGGAAGTTTGCACAGGCTGCCGTATGGAGGACAGATAGGGAGGGCCGGGTGGCCTGGGGTGGGCCAGGGTCCCAGAAGGAAGGCTGCATCGGGAGTGCTGGGCATCGGGGCTGTAGGTCGCGCTGCCGGGCTGGGGGGGGCTGGGCGCTGAGGGGTTGCATGCCTGCTTGGCCCTGGGCGGCCCTTGCCAGCAGAGGTGGTGCTGCTCTGGCCTCCAGCAGGGGACGCTCGCTCACCAGATGGGTCTCCTCGCTCTGCAGATGCCCTGATCCACCCACCGGCCTACCCCCCACCTCCGGTGCCCACGCCCAGGAAGCCTGTCTTCTCTGATGTGCCCCGGGTCCACTCCTTTTCCTCCAAGGGTCCAGGCCCTCTGCTGCCACCTGCACCCCCTAAGCGTGGCCTCCCCGATGCCGGCCCGGCCCCCGAGGACTCCAGGAGGGAGCTGCTGGGCCCGAGGTGGCTCGAGCCCGGCCCCAGGGTGTCCACTCCCTCTCGGAGGGTGAGTGAACCCCCGCTGGGCGGCCTGCCTGCCGTGCCTAGCCGGAAGCCACCTTGCTTCCGCGAGGATGCCAGCTCCGGCCCAGAGCCCCGGGTCCCTGGCCATGGCGCCAGCTCTCCCTCTAGCTCTGCCAGTGCAGCCGCTACCACCTCCAGGAACTGTGACAAGCTCAAGTCCTTCCACCTGTCCCCTCGGGGGCCACCCACACCTGAGCCCCCTCCTGTGCCGGCCAACAAGCCCAAGTTCCTGAAGGTGGCTGAAGCGGCCCCCCCGAGGGAGGCAGCCAAGCCTGGACTCTTCGTGCCCGCCGTGGCCCCCCGGCCTCCCGCACTGAAGCTGCCCACGCCCGAGGCTACAGCCCGGCCCGCGATTCTGCCCAGGCCAGAAAAGCCGCCCCTCCCCCACCTCCAGTGAGTCTGTGCCGCACTGGTGCCACCGGGACCCCTCCCCAGCCTGTCTTCCCACCAGCGACCCAGCCTCCCTGCCTCTGGCACGCAGCCCGTGACGGGCGCCAGGCGGCCGTGGCCTGGGTGGGTGGGAGGAGGAAGGCGCCTCGATGGCCCTGGGCTGCCTAGGCTGAACTGCCTCCCCTACACCTGACGCGGGGGTTCCCAGGGGTGTCCCGCCTGGCCTTTGAGGTCCAGCCCTGTGGGTGGTGAGCCTGGAGCCCGTGGCTGCCTTGGGGAGCAGTGGGCGAGGTGGGGCTTTGGGCACCCTGGCCTCCCAGAGCCCCTGCCGTGCAGTGAGGGCCCTCCGGGCGCTGCCAGCCTGCCCAGGGACGGGCGCTGTGGGGAGGTGTGGGACTGAGCCCTCCTGAGTCAGAAGTGCCCTTCCCGGCCCTGTCTGGGGCTCCAGATGCCACCCTGGCTCTGACGCCACCGAGGCTGCCTCTGTGCCCTTCTCGACTGGGAACCTGCCAGTTCCCAGTGGAATGTGGAACATGTGTGTGACTCACCTCGAGGCCTGCTCGAAACACAGCTTTATTGCTGGGCAGTGCCGGGAGACTGGTGTGTCCTCACACCCACAGCCCGCAGGGCCCTCAGCAGTGAAGGCTCCGGGAGCTGCAGTGGGGAGCCTGAGTGGGCACAACACTAGCACGGTTCCCCCTGAGTCCTCTTGACCACGGCACCCTTCTCCCTAGGGCTCTGTAAGCACTGCCACCCATGTGGGAGTGCCTGGGAGGACCCCTTGGCACACTCATGGTTCTGTTTTGTGAGGGGCCACAGAGTTGTAGGCTGGCTCATGTGTTCGTGAGCGCTGGGTCTGGACCTGAGTGCCTCGGGGCTGCGTGTGCCAGAGCTGATCGTCCACAGCACAGCCTCACCCACAGCCTGGCAGCCCATCCCAGGGTGGCCTCCTTTAACCTTCCCTGAAGCCCTGGCCACAGTGAGGGGCGTGTCCCTTCGTTTCGACCCGTTCACATCCATCCCCCATGGCTCTGGGAGGAGTGCAACTTGGCTGAGGTCACAGAGCTGGTCCGTGGCAGTGCTGGGCCCTTTGTCCACAGCGTCTAGAGCCCAGGACCCCCCTTGCCGGTGACGCTGGCTCAGGCGGCCAGGCATCAGGTGACTGCTGCCACCCCAGGGTGGTCAGCGTAGAGCCCCCCAGAGCTCTGTGGTCCTGAGCCTTTGACAGCCACCAGGGCTGCAGGCGCCAGACCTCATGGGTCCCCTGGCTTGGTGTGGTCACTTAGAGGGCACGGGGAGCAGCGTCTGGGGGGAGCAGAGGGGGCCTGTCCCACGTCTGGCAGCGACACGGCCTTCCTCTCTTTTCTCCCCTTCCAGGAGATCACCCCCCGACGGGCAGAGCTTCAGGAGCTTCTCCTTTGAAAAACCCCGGAAACCCACGCAGGCTGACACGCCGCAGGCGGACGCTGGTGGGGAGGACTCTGATGAGGACTACGAGAAGGCAAGGCCGGGTGGGGCGCCCAGATGTCCGACGGGGTGGGCGGCCGCGGGAGAGCTGGGGGCATGGGACACAGTGTGCAGCCCCGGCTCCTGGCACAGGCTGGCAGCCAGCGGGGAAAGCCCCACCTGGGCCTTGACGCTGACCACGCCGGCCTCCCTCCAGGTGCCACTGCCCAGCTCAGTTTTCATCAACACCACGGAATCTTGCGAAGCAGAAAGGTCAGTGTGAAGCTGTTCTTTCTCCAAGCCCTTGTCTTGGCGGACCTGAGGTTCTCTGCCACCCCGCCACACACACCTACACACACACCCACACACCCACACACACACATACCTACACACACAGCTACACACACCCACACACACCTCCACACACACCTCGACACACACCTACACAGCTACACACATACCTACACACACACACACCTACACGCATGCACGCACGCATGCACGCCCTCCGGTCTTCCTGCTCTTTGGTCCCCCTTTCCAGCCTCGGTGCTGGGCAGTTACTGGCACGAGAACACAGCTGAGTGCCACGAGAAACCCGGCGAAAGAACGACTCCTGCCAGCTCAGCCCCTGCTCTGGCCTCTCCCTGGGCTCTGTGCGGCTGGCCCTCGTGGTCCCCAGTGCTCTCGGAACCTGAGCTGCAGAATCTGGGATGACAGAAAGCCACGTGGTGGTGGGGGCTGGAGGGTCCTTGAGAGAGCTGTCCGAGGGGGGCTCATCTGTTCTCATGGCTGTGTTCTTGTAGGCTGTTCAAAGCCACGAGCCCCCGGGGAGAGCCCCTGGACGGCCTCTACTGCATCCGGAACTCCTCCACCAAGGCGGGGAAGGTAGGCACCCAGGGAGGACGCTCAGCCGCCACCCTGCTGTGCAAAGGCCCCCAAGATGGCTGCGTGGTGGGGTCTGCCAGTCTCTACACACCTGGGCTGACAGGCGAGAACAGGACTCTACAGTTCGTAGCTCATTTCCCCGCGCAGCCTCTTACTGGGTTTCTCAACCGGGCTCCATCCTTGAGGTCTACAGCGCCTTCTCTCCATCCATTCTCAGGAACTCATCACCATCTGCAGTGGTGCCCACTCCCCAGCACGGGCGTGAGGCACAGGAAGGGTTGGGGGGCCCGGGGCTCTGACCGGGTGTGGGGTTCCCCTTTCCACTCTTTGAAGGGGAGGCTGCTTGGGGCCGTGGGAACGTTAGGAGGTCTGCTGGCTCTGCCTGGGCCCCTCCAAGGGTGACTCGTGTGACCTCACTGAGCCTGTTTCCCCTTGAGTGTCGGAGATGGTCCTAGTGTGGACCAGGCACCTACTACTGTCATTCACGTCTTAGCGGACTCTCTGAGGGCAGGAGTCCCGGGGCAAGGGGCCGCCCATCCTGACCCTGCTGTCCATGGGCAGGGGCACCCTCTCCCAGGGACCCAGCCTCGACGCTGCTGCCCCCGCACCCCGAGTCTGTGTCTTTCCTGAGGGGAGTGAGCCATCCTCTGCCCACTCCTCTCCCCGCAGGTTCTGGTCGTGTGGGACGAAACCTCCAGCAAAGTGAGGAACTACCGCATCTTTGAGAAGGTGAGTGGGCTGGCCTACCTGAGGGCCCTGGGTGGGAGGGGAGCCCTGGTCCGGGGCTCGGCTGGGGTCAGGGCAGAGTCTCCCTGGGAGAGCATAGGTAGTGGGTGGTCTGAGGCCAGCACCCCCAAACACCCCTCCTCCGCCCTCCCCTCTCTCCACGGCCCCACCTCCCCCGCTCTCCTGGTTTCTCTGTGTCCTCCATTGACCCTAGAGGAGATGGGGTGATCAGCCCTCGGCCCTAGGCTCATTTACAGACCTGGCCTGCGTCCCCTGGGCAGAGCGTTGCTGCCGACCGCCCTGTCTTACAGGGAGGGCCGGCTGGCCGGCCCCTCTGACGCTGCGCCCCTCCCCACCCAGGAGGCGAAGTTCTTCCTGGAGGGCGAGGTCCTGTGTGTGAGCGTGGGCAGCCTGGTGGAGCATTACCACACTCACGTGCTGCCTGGCCACCAGAGCCTGCTGCTGCGGCACCCCTATGGTTACGCCAGGCCCAGGTGACGCCTGTGCTGCACGCTACCGGGCAGAGACGGCCACGGGGCCACCGCCCTGGGCCACGCAGAAGGAGACCGGCCTGCACGGGAGAATACGCGGGAGCCAGCGCCCTGCTCTGACCCGGGGCCTCCCCAGTGGACACCTCACAGAGATTGCCAGGCCAGGCCCCGCCCAGCAGGCTGGGTCCCCCGGGGCTCAGCCAGGCCCTGGGCTCCAGGGAATTATGTGGGGCTCTCCTGTCTCACCCTACCCACCTCCCAGGAGCCTAGGAATGAGCCCAGTCTGGACTTGATTTACAGAAATTCTGGCACACCCCCCCGGCACTGGGCTGGGAGCTGGGCAGGGCTGGGGTATTTGGGGTGGGGCAGGGGCTGGACCCCCAGGAACGCTACAACGCAGGCTCCGTGAGGGGCCGGTGCCGCACAATAAAGCACAGATGACCTTTGCCCCGGTGGCCAGGGCTGCACTGGGAAGGGGGCACGGCCAGCCTTACTGAGTACCCACGCCAGCCTCCAAGTGTTGACTGTAGCAGGTCAGCTCACGGGACCTCTAGGAGGTGGCCTTGTTTTCTAGGCCACAGGGCGCTAAATGACTTACCCTTGGGTCCACAGCTGGTAACAGAACAGGACCCCAAAAGTTGGACAGTCTGGGCCCAGAGCCTGTATCCAGAACGCCAGGTTCTGCTGCCAGAAGTCAGGTTACTGGGAGACAACCGGGCAGAAGGTACGCACAGCACCCACCGTCCATGGCAGCGGGGTGTGCAGGGGCTGGGAGCTTGCAGCGCAGCTGGGGGCTCCAGGAAGACTTCCTGGAGGAAGTGATGGCTACAGTGCTACAGGAAGAGTAGGCCCTGTGTCGGCCAGGGGTGGGTGGGGACAGTGGTACCCAGATGCCCAAGTCCTCTGGTCCGTGCCTGGTGCAGGCCCAGCACCGATCATCCCCTTGCTTCCTGTCATGGAATTCCAGCAGGCTGCTCTCCCTGGCATGGCCATCCAGGCTGAAATTTTTTTTTTCCTCATAAAAACAGACTCAACTGGGTGTCAGGGCTGGCAGGGAACCCAGGGTCATTTGCTCCTCGCTGCACTTTGTGTTGGGAATGAGGAATTTGCGATGTAAAAGCCAAGCCACAAGAGCCTATGTGCCCACTAGCCATTGATTAATGGTCCCAGAGGAAAGCCCTTTGGACGTCCCCTCCCCGGCCCTGGGCATGTCCTGGGGTGAGGTCCTGGAGGAGAGAGAAGTCCAGTCAGGTGGGAGGCTCCTGGAGGTGCAGCAGGGAAGACAGCAGCCGTCTCCTCCCAGGAACTGAGTGTCCAGCACCACCTCTACAGATGTTTCTTCTTCAGCCACCCGGTGGAGTTCGGGAAATCGGAGCCCCTGGTGTTCCTTCCGCAGCATCTGTGGGAAACCAGCAGTTCCTCCTTCCTGCAGTTGCAGTCCACTGCCCGGGGCCCAGTGACGCACACCAGTCCCCACTGTGGCTTGCAGTTTCCCTTCCTGTGAAATCAGAGAAGCATTTTCCAGCAGTTTCTGGGGTCTGCTGTGCTGCTGATTGCTGTAGGACACATGACACTAATGTTTTTAGCTAACACGCAGCCACTTGGCAGCCAGCTCATACTTGAAGACCCCTGAGCTGGAAGGTTGGGGGGTTCTGGTGTCCAGAGCCAGGTGATAGGTCCTTCTGGCCACCTGGACAGATGAGACCTGTCGCTGCTAGAGGCCTACCCCAGAGCCCACCCCAGGGCCTGCCAGGACAGCTGCCCTCCTCTGAGTTCACACCTCAGGCCCAGGGCCTCGGTTGCTAGAGTGTGTGTGTGGAGGGTAGTGGATGGGGCCCCGGGCACGGTCCTCCAGCACGCAGGAGGGGCTGGAAGGGGTCCCACTCCCCTGAGACTTGCCATGAAAGTTCTATTCCTCACGTAGGGCTGGAGGGTGGTTACCACTGGCTGAGTACTTCCTGTACTAAAGGTGCTGAGCTGCACACTTGACTTAGGTCTAATAGCAGCTGCCCTCCAGGCAAACTGTTTTACAGGTGAGAAAACCCAGGCTCAGAGAGGCCTGGATTCCAGACCCAGCCGTGTGATCTGTCCTTCGTTGCTGAGCCCAGACCCTGGCCCCTGCCTAGCTCTCTGCCACCCGTGCGGCCTCGGACAGTCATTGTAGGGTGTCTGGTTAGCCTGCCTCCTGGGGTTCTGGGCATGCCTTCACCCAGCAAGGCGGGGACAAGGCTGGCCTGCCTCACTGTTCTGCCCTCCCAGCCGCAGTCTGTGGGTAAACTGATGGGGGCCCCACCCGAGGTGCTGTGCTGCTCCCTCACCTTACAGATAGGGGAACTGAGGCTCAGAGAGGCTTTGCTGACCTGCCCATCCTGATGGTGAGTCCAGAGATGGTTCAATTCCTGTGCCAGGGAACAGGGCCCTGGACGCTTTGGGAAGCTTCTCCAAGCTGAGCACTGAACATGGTTTTACTTTTCCTGCAGTTCATCAGGAGTGCAGCGAGCCTCTGTACCTTCTGTTTATAGAGAGTTTTATTGTCAAAAGTTGTTTTTAGAACCAGAAGAGACCTCACAAAACAAGCCAGGGTTGCTCCAGTCCCCACGCCAATTCTGGGTCACATTGCATGGACGCCCCCTGCTGGTCCGAGGGGGAACTTCTGGCACCCCAGGCTGAGCACCAGGGGCTTGGGCCCAAGGGGCTTCTCGTCCAGCTGGGCTGCACTGGGCTGGCCTCTGGAGGGCATGGCATAGAGGACAGCAAGGCCATCCAGGGAATATCAGGCAGAGCTGGCACTTGAACCAAATCTGTGTGTCTCTAGAGAGGCAGTGAGGGGCAGGCCGCAGCCTGTCTCTGGCTGTGACTCAGCAGCAGGGAGCCTCTGGCTGGGCAACCTGCACACACATCGGGCCCCCCCCCGTCTGTGCCCCGGAGATGGTTGCTAGTGGCCATCCCGCATCAAGCCACCAGCACTCTCTCGGGAGGGAGAGTTGTGGGATGCAAAGCAGACCTGACCCATCTGCCTCCCTCAGACTTCCTTTGCTCCTCAGAAACCACAGAGGCTGCCCGACAGGTGCCCCTGCGTCACCCTCCAGCTGCATCCCTGGTCACGCTCTGAGCTACTCAGCTGAGGCACCTCCTTTTTCCTTTCATTTCCGGTGGAATGAAACACATCCAGAAAAGTGAACACAAATGTACAGTGTAATAAATTGCTATGAAGTGAACCAGGCCCTGTGTGCCCTCCCCAGCTCAGCGCCACCCCCTTCCTCTCTCACAAGTAACCCCTGCCCTTGCTTTGGGGAGGCTCACATTGCTGTTTTGCTATGAAGGCTTCATCCATCACAGTGCTTTCCTGTTTTCGCACGTTATGTGATTGGAATCATACAGGTGCAAGCTTTGGCATCTGGCTTCTGCTCATTACATCTTTGAGATTTGTCCAGGTTGCTGTGCGTAGCTGTAGTTTGTTCAGATTCATTGCTGAAAACTGTTCCATTGACTGTATCGTAGTTCATGGATCCATTTTACTGCAGATGGACGTTTAGTTTGTTTGTAGTTTGGGACAATCACAGACAGTGCTACTAGGAACAGTCTTATCTGTGTTTGTGATGCATGTGTGCACAAGTTTCTCTAGGGTATGTACCCAGGAGTCTCACTCCTGAGTTATAGGGCCTTTCACTGTTTTCCAAGAATTTTGCAGTAAAAGAGACTTCCCTTGGTTCCACATCCTTGCTAACACTTGGTATTGTCAGACTTTTCTTCATCTTTGCCAGTCTGGTGGGTGTTTAATTATGGCTTTAATTTGCATTTAGCTAATTACTAATGAGGTTGGGCACATTTTCATGTATTTACTAACCATTTTGATTTTCTCTCCTGTGAAGTGTCTATTCAAGTCTTTTGCCTATTTTCCTGTTGTTTTCTTATTAGTCTATAAGAATTCTTTATATAGCCTCTATATTGTCAGCAACATGTATCATATATATCTCCTCCAACTGTATAATTGTTTTTTGCACGTAGCAAGAGATAAAGATTCACTTTCATTTTCCCCCCATAGGGTTACCCCACCCACCCCTGCATCATTTATTTATAACCTGTCCCTTCCCCAACCATCTGCAATGCCACTTGCCATATATCCATATACGTGTAGGTTTGTGGCTGGACTCTTTGTTCTGTTCTATTTGTCTGTCTGTTTCTATACCAATACCAAGCTCTCTTACATACTGTTGCTTAATTATGTCTTTTTTTTCTTTTCAAATTTAGTTTGTTGGATGACACTACCCAAATAACACCATGCCCACTATTTTTTTTTTAATTTATTTATTTTTTTATTTGGTTGTGCCGGGTCTTAATTGCGGCATGTGGGCTCCTTAGTTGTAGCATGTGAACTCTCAGTTGTGCCATGCATGTGGGATCTAGTTCCCTGACCAGGGATGGAACTCGTGCCCCCTGCAGTGGAATTACAGAGTGTTAACCACTGGACCGCCAGGGAATTCCCTTCAGGTGACTTTTAACTTCATTGAGCTCCTCGTTACTTGATATTTATTGTTGTATGTGTCTAGTTTTGTGGGTTTTTTTTTAACTCCTACTTAAGACAGTATTTCTTTTTTTTTTCTTGGAAAAGGAAGGTGTACTTTAATAGCATTTAAACTTTTTTATGATGATAAAATATAGATAATATAAATTAACCATTTTAAGCATGCAGTTCTGTGACATTAAGTACATTCACGTTGTTGTGAACCATCACCACCATCCATCCCCATAACTTTTTTCATCCTGTAAAACTGAAACTCTGTATCCATTAAATAGTAACTCCCCATTCCCCCTCCTCCAGCCCCTGGCAACCGCCATTCTACTTTCTGTCTTATGAATTTGACTATTCTAGTTCCGTCATACAAGTGGAATCATCATTTGTCCTTTTGTGACTGGCTTATTTCACTTAGCATAATGTCTTTAAGATTCATCCATGTTGTAGCATGTGTCAGAATTTCCTCTTTTTTAAAAAATTTATTTATTTATTTATTTATTTATGTTTTGGCTGCATTGGGTCTTTGTTGCTGCGTGAGAGCTTTCTCTAGTTGGGGCGAGCGGGGGCTACTCTTTGTTGTGGTGCACGGGCTTCTCGTTGCAGTGGCTTCTTTTGTTGCGGAGCTCGGGCTCTAGGCATGTGGGCTTCAGTAGTTGTGAGACGCGGGCTCAGTAGTTGTGGCTCGCAGGCTCTAGAGCACAGGCTCAGTAGTTGTGGTGCGTGGGCTTAGTTGCTCTGCGGCATGTGGGATCTTCCCAGACCAGTGCTCGAACCTGTGTCCTCTGCACTGACAGAAGGATTCTTAACCACTGTGCCACCAGGGAAGCCCCAGAATTTCCTTTTTAAGGAAAGAAATAATATTCCATTGTATGGATGGACCACATTTTGTTATCCATCCGTCAACGACACGAGTTGCTTCCGTCTTTTGTTTATTGTTAATAACACTGCTATGAACATGGATGTACAAATAAGTGTTAAGAGTCTCTTTTCAGTTCTTTTGGGTATATACCAGGAAGTGGAATTGCTACGTCATATGGTAATTCTTTAACTTTTTGAGGAACCACCATATCATTGTCCCCAGTGGCTGCACCATTTTATGTTCCCACCAGCAATGCACAAGGGTTCCAATTTCTCCACATCCTTGTCAACACTTATTTTTTTCTTTTCTTTTTTAAAAATAATAGCAATCCTAATGGATGTTAAGTGGTATCTCATGGTGATTTTGATTTGCAGTTTAATGCTTAGTGATGTTGAGCATCTTTTCATGTGCTTGTTGACCATCTGTATATCTTTGGAGCAATGTCTATTCAAGTCCTTTGCCCATTTCTTTTCTTTTTTTTTTTTAATGTTTATTTATTTCGCTGTGCCAGATCATTGCAGCGTGCGAGATCTTTAGTTGTGGCATGCAGGATCTTTCAGTTGCAGCATGCTGGCTCTTAGTTGTGGCATGTGGGATCTAGTCCCCTGACCAGGGATCAAATCCTGGTCCCCTGCATTGGGAGCGTGGAGTCTTACCAACTGGACCACTGGGGAACTCCCCTTTGCCCCCCCCCCCCT
>NW_006799460.1:464678-522170 GCF_000442215.2 Lipotes vexillifer
TTTTCTTTTTCTGTTACGCGGGCCTCTCACTGTTGTGGCCTCTCCCGTTGTGGCGCACAGGCTCCGGACGCGCAGGCTCAGTGGCCATGGCTCATGGGCCCAGCTACTCCGCGGCATGTGGGATCTTCCTGGACCGGGGCACAAACCTGTGTCCCCTGCATCGGCAGGCGGACTCTCAACCACTGCGCTATCAGGGAAGCCCTGCCCATTTCTTAATTGGGTTGTTTGCTTTTTTGGTGTTGACTTGTAGACAGTATTTCTTTTTTGTTGTTGCTTTTTAGATATTTATTTATTTATTTTTGGCTGCCCCGGGTCTTAGTTGTGGCATGTGGGATCTTCCTTGTGGCATGCGGGATCTTTAGTTGTAGCATGAAGGATCTAGTTCCCCGACCAGGGTTTGACCCTGTGCCTCCTGCATTGGGAGCGCAGAGTCTTAACAACTGGACCACTGGGGAAGTCCTGACGGTATCTCTTACATAGTTTTCTTAGACTGGGTTCTTTAGAAGCAAAACCTGAAACAGGGATCTTGTGCAAGTGATTTATTGCTCTTGTGCAAGTAGTCTCAGGGTAAGCTGAATGGGGGGATCAGGATAGTGCAAAGGAAGAAACATGGGAAAGAGGTGGTCTCAGCTGGAGACTAGCTTTAGCCTGGTTCTACAGCAAGCTTTGGAATGTGCCTTGTCCTACAGAGTTGGTTTTGCTTTGAGGGGACCAGACTTGTGTGACCCTGGATCAGCATTATTGGTCAGGGGTTGTCTGGGTAGGGAGATAATCTCCTGGGCAAGGGCAGCACTCTGGCAAAAGGGGCTCTCTGAGCAATTAGTAGCTAACATTCACAGCACCTGGAGAGGGGACCACTTTTAGCACCAACATGGAATGGGGATCTGGACCGGGCACCAATGGCAATTACCAAGTCCACCCCTTGAAGTGCTCAGATCCACTTGTTTCTCATATTAAGTTCAGTCCATTCAGACACAGACTCTTCAGTATTCTCACTGGTTCCAGTATCTGGGAGAACTTCTGAGAGATGGGTAGAGGGATGAACTACGTGGCCCCCACTGCTGCAGTTGGACTCAAAACCACAAATGATACCCAATACCTCCCTTTTCCACCACCCTTTCTAGATTTCTCTTCTTGATGGCTAGGCTTTTGGCTCTTCGAGTCCCTGGGAGCCTGTGCTTACTGGGCCATGTTGCCACGCTTGCCTGTTTACAGTCACCGGGTATGGCAGAACCAAGAGCTACCCTGCCCCTCAGAATGCCTGAGTGCCAAACGCACTCCTGCCTGCCCCCATCATGAGGCTGGCAGCCCTACATACAACAACGAGGGTCGGTTACCCCTGCCAACGTGGCCACTTCTTTCTGTGCCTACTGATCTACTGACGTAAGTTGTCCCACGTGACCAGATGGCAGCCGTAGCGTCAGCTTTACTATGTCCCCAGGTAGAAATGTCCTCTTTGGTAATCCAAACCTCTAGGCTCAGTACTTAGCGTTGCAGAGCAGGAAGTGCAAATTCCTCAAGGCGGTGACTGGGTGGCCCACCTGTTAGGGACGGAGCCTCGTAAAGTGGTTACTTCTTTTCTTTTTTTAAGATTTTTTGTTTTTGGATGTGGACCATTTTTAAAGTCTACCGAATTTGTTACAATATTGCTTCTGTTTTATGTTTTATTTTTTTGGCTGCGAGGCATGTGGGATCTTAGCTCCTTGATCAGTGATTGAACCCACACCCCGTGCATTGGGAGGCGAAGTCTTAACCACTGGACCGCCAGGGAAGTCCCAAGTGGTTACTTATTGGTACAGAGTATGTACCACTTCCTGGAGGACAGTGCTCTATCCTCCCAGGATGCCATCTCCAGGTTGGAGCCTCATTTGAGCCTTCGTGTGCCTAGTCCATCTCTAGTAGATCAGCAACTTCTAGATGGTACAGTTTGTGGTAGAAATGGTGGGTCCCAGGTCATGTGCCCATTGCCATACCTCCTTTGCCATAAAGCAGGTCCTTTAGTACTAGGCAGTTATGTGGGATTTCAGGTCAGCAAACCAGATACATTGTGAGCTCTTGATAGTGGTGCTGGCTTAATTACTGCAGGCAGAAAAAGCAAATCCACACCCAGATACATGGCAATCTATCTTGGTGAGTATGAGCTATTGCTTTTTCTCAGGTAGAAGGGATCCAGTGTAATCAAGTTGCCACCAAGTGGCCGGTTGGCTCCTCCAGGGGCCTCAGCCTTGGTTTCTGATGCTGACAGGTTAGACACTGGCAGTGGCAGTAGCTGGATCAGCCTTGGTTATGAGGAGCTTGTGCTGGTGGGCTCATGCATAGCCTCCACCCTGCCACCATGGCTGCTTCATTGCTGAGACCATTGTGGTGGCAGAGGACAGATCCTAGCTGATCCCCATTGGCTGAGCCATTCCATCTGCTTGGTGTTTAGAGCCCCTGTGGTGGATGCTCACTGGTAGGCATTAATATGCAGTACAAAGATCTTCATCCTTTGTGCCAGTTCTCACAGGTCCATCCAAATGCTTCTCCCCCGTACCTCTTGTCCCTGAACTTCCACATTTCTCCGTCCAGGCTCCTGACCAACCAGCTAAATCATTTCTCACTGCCCATGAGTTCAGGCCATGTCTCCCTCCCACAAAGTGAGTGGTCAAGTTCACTACTGCAAGCTTTGCCTAATGGGATGATTTCCCTTTGCCACCTTCTTTCAGGGTGACCACTGAATGGGGATACAGTGCAGCATTAGGCCATTTTCAGGCCACGCCAACATACTTAGCCAAGCTTCCCATGGACCAAGCATATACTTTTTCCTCCTCTGTCACTGTGTCACAGGGAATCCTGAGACCACAGGTGAGAGCTAAGGGAGAGGTATCACAGCTATAGGAGTAGGGGTCTGGACCACTTACCTCTGCATCTACATGAATCCAATCCTGGATCAAATGCTTTCAGATGATGATTTATCTACCTGGCTTTATGCCTTGGTGGTCTGACAGAACCAAGTGATGGGCAGTT
Organism: Lipotes vexillifer; assembly: GCF_000442215.2. Lineage (NCBI taxonomy): Eukaryota > Metazoa > Chordata > Mammalia > Artiodactyla > Lipotidae > Lipotes > Lipotes vexillifer. Next base: position 467,685 of record NW_006799460.1, read on the forward strand.
CTGGCCTCAGATGTCCCATAGAAACACTGCATTTCTACCGGAGCTCAGTAGCAAGCCAGAAGTTACAGCATGGGGGAAGCCACGCTGCATGTCATGTGGGATCTTATACCCTGACCAGGGATTGAACCCACACCCCCTGCAGTGGAAGCACGGAGTTTTAACCACTGGAGCACCAGGGAAGTCCCCAGAAGTTACTTCTTGAGCTGCTTGGATCTGGGTGGGTTTGTAGTTTTCATGAGATTATAAGAATTCAGCCATTATATCTTCAAACAGTATTTCTGTCCTCCCAACACTCACCTCTATTTTCAGGGACTCCAACTAACATCTATACTAGCCCTGTTGAAGTTGTCCTACAGCTCATTGGTGCTCTGTTCATTCTTTTCCAAGCTCTTTTCTCTCTGTTTCATTTAGTTTCTTTTTTCATGTCTTCAAGTTCACTAAGATTTTCTTCTGCTGGGTCTAATCTGTTATTTGTTTTGTTTTTGTTTGTTTTTCTGGTTTTGTTTTTTGGCTGCGTTGGGTCTTAGTTGCAGCACGCAGGATCTTTCCTTGTGGTGCGTGGGCTTCTTTCTGGTTGTGGCGTGTGGGCTTCTCTTTAGTTGTGGCGTGCAGGTTTCCTCTCTCTAGTTGTGGCCTGTGGGCCCCAGGGCACGTGGGCTCTGTAGTTGTGGCGCATGGGCTCCAGAGTACATGGGCTCTACAGTTTGTGGCATGCAGGCTCTCTCATTGAGGCACGCGAGTTCAGTAGTTGTGGTGTGCAGGCTTAGTTGCCCCGTGGCCACGTGGGATCTTAGTTCCTTGACCAGGGATTGAACCCACACCCCCTGCAGTGGAAGCACAGAGTCTGCATTGGAAGGTGTATTCTTTACCACTGTACCACCAGGGAAGTCCCTGGGTCTAATCTGCTGTTGATCTCACCCAGTGTATTCTTCATTTCTGACATTGTTTTTCACCTTTATTTGTTTGACTTGGGTCTTTTTTGTATCTTCTATGTCTCTACTTAACATGCTCCGTCGTCTTCTACTCCTCCCTTCCTCCTTCCAGCAAGCCCCCACTGACACCTCTTGTGGGCCAGGCCTTGTTGCTGGGTGCAAGGGAAACAGAAGTGATAGATGCAGAATTGTGGAGTCTTGTCAGAAAAGTCTTCTGAGAAAAGCCAGTGTCCAGGAGATCAGAGGTTACTGTCTATTATCCATAGACAGTATCCCCGACCCTCTGTGGACAAGGCCAAAGGGGATCCTGCTGGGAGGGAAGGTCTGGATTCCACACTATTCTTCCACTGCTCAGCTCTGGGCCTCAACTTTCTATGGGTATAAAGGGAGCTAGCCCATATGTCTCCCGGGTCTTTTGGGGACTCGGATGAGACAAGGAGGGGCAGTTTGGGGGCAGGTGCTGATGTGATCTCTAGTCTTGCCTCCAGGTCACTGGCAGGTGGCCTGGTCTCACCAATGCCCTGGTTCTGCAGCAGTGACTATGCTCTTTCAAGCAGCATCAGCAGGCCAGGCTCCAGGCATCAGGCAGCGGCCGCGTCGATGGAGCCTTATCGGGATCCACAGGCCCCGCCTGGCTGCCAGCCCGGCCCCAAACTTTGCCCGTGGTCCCAGGCACCCTGGCAAGGGCTTCTGGATGCAGACCAGCACAGGGCTGGGCACAGGGGGCAGGGGGCAGGGTCCGTCCACTGGAGGAGTGGGCGAGGCGGGCAGGGAGAGGCCCCCAGCCTCAGGCTGAGCAGGGCCTGCAAACTACCCTTTGGTAAGCTCTCCCGCGCATCGCTCGAATCTGGCCCGCAGGAGACCTCCACGAGCCTGACCAGCAACAATGAATGAGTGACGGAGCGGCTCTGGGTGAGCGGGCGCCGCTGGCACGACGGCCCGGCCTGCTTCAGCGACGAGGCATGAGGGGCTGAAACTGACCGTCCCCACACTTTGGACCCTGCTTCGTCCGCAGGGGGAGGGCGCGGTCCCCGAAGTCCGTCCCGGGAAAAGCGGTGGCCAGAGGCTGTAACCCCTCTCGCCCAGGCCCCACCCCACCTCTCCCGCCCTCTCTAAGCCAATAGCAGCACGCGTTGCTGGGAGGTGCAGCAAGGGCTGGGCCTATGGGGTGGTGCGTTATTGGGCTGCGGCGCCGCAGGCCGCACCCAGCTCGGGCTTCTGGGGCTGTGCGGAGGGCTGAGCGGGCGGGATCAGACCTGGTAGCCTGAACGCTGCCCGCGATTCTACCCTGAGGTGAGGCCCGTGTGCAGGACGGCTGCAGGCCCGGGGCTCCAGGCCGGCCGGCGGGGCCTGTGGCGGCGGCGCGGAGGGTGGAGGCGGCCCCGGGGGGGCCGTCCTGGGCGGGCGGGGGTGGGGTCCCCGCCGTTCGGCCGTCGGCCTTGACTGGCGTAGAGGGGCCGACGCCCTGCAGACCCTTCGTCGCACGGGCTGGTCTTTGGGAGCGCCTGGGCAGCTCGTCGGTGGACTGGGTTGTGGGCTTCGGGCGCCCGTGTGGGAAAGGAGGATCCGGGCCGGACGTTGGGTCAGCGCGGTGCTCGCGGCCGCCGGGTCCGTGGCCCTCAGGGCTGACGGCTCCAGGGTTCGAGCACAGACGCAGACAGACGCGGGCATCCGGGTTCTTCTGCCCGTCTGCTCTGGTTTTTTTTGAAAAAACGACAGCTTCTGCCCAAACGGAAAAGCCACATCTGCCTACGGATGGTAATAGGGTTGTCCTGCAACTTTATTAGAGAAGGAGCTGTTGGTCATCTCGCCCTCTCCTTCCTTCCTTTCTTTTTCGTTTCTTTTGGTGGGGCGGGGGGGGCGGCGTCAGAGGGTCTCTGCCTTTAGCAATTACTTTTATTTTTGCTCTTGTAATTCATGGCTCAAGATATTTTACAGGTCTTTGTGTTCACTTCATGCAGTCTTACCTTAAGGTAAGTATTTTGTTTAACTTCCAACGGCTGGTGGTGTGACGATATGATTTTATGCCTAAATGACATAAAGCAATTTATCCTATCCCCAAGAACTAAAAACATAGCTGAGAGCGGTGTGCAGTGCTGATAAGTTGTTACAGAAAGGTTTTTTTGCGGGTGAAAAATTGGTTAAATCTTAATGGGGATAGGAAGTAGGCTGCTGACCTCTTTGCTGAACACATCAGTAGAAGCCCCCAGTGAAAACGAGTTGGAGTCGGTGAGCTGAGGTTCAGTAGGCACCAAAAAGGGGAGGGCATCGCAGGCAAAGAGGGTGAATTGTATGAGGGTGGGATTGTAATAACTGCAGTCTTTAGTTAATGGGCAGGTGCCAGCCCATCTGTAAATTACTTTTTAAAATCCAGAATCTTAGTATTCTGACTGTGGGTTAAACTAGAATAGTAAAGTTGTTTTTTTTTTTAGCACCTTTATTGGAGTATAATTACTTTACAGTGGTGTTTTAGTTTCTGCTGTATACAAAGTGAATCAGCTATATGTATACATATATCCCCATATCTCCTCCCTCTTGCGTCTCCCTCCCACCCTCCCTATCCCACCCCTCTAGGTGGTCACAAAGCACCGAGCTGATCCCCCTGTGCTATGCGGCTGCTTCCCACTAGCTGTCTTACATTTGGGAGTGTATATATGTATGTGCCACTCTCTCACTTTGTCCCACTCCATTCCCTAGTAGGTCTGCTTCTTCCCGTCTTGCCCCTAGGTTCTTCATGACCATTCTTTTTTTTTTTTTAGATTCTATATATATGTGTCAGCATACGGTATTTGTTTTTCTCTTCTGACTTACTTCACTCTGTATGACAGACTCTAGGTCCATCCATCTCACTACAAATAACTCAGTTTCGTTTCTTTTTATGGTTGAGTAATATTCCATAGTAAAGTTGTTATTTAAGGAAGTGGATGGTTTTGGCAGTCCCAACTGCTTTTCAGAGTTTTTTTTTTTTTTTTTTTTTTGCGGTCCGCGGGCCTCTCACCACTGTGGCCTCTCCCGTTGCGGAGCACAGGCTCCGGACACGCAGGCTCAGCGGCCATGGCTCACGGGCCCAGCCGTTCCGCGGCATGTGGGATCTTCCCGGACTGGGGCACGAACCCTTGTGCCCTGCATTGGCAGGCGGACTCTCAACCACTGCACCACCAGGGAAGCCCTTTTCAGAGTTTTGACGTGGGTTACAGCAGGACAGATGGTATGATTTGTTTTACTGCTTGTGTGGTTTTAGTTACAGAGCTCACTGAATGACAGGAATCTAAATTCTACCCAGTCTCCAAAAGGTGGGATAGTTTCCTTTCTAAAATATAATTTATACACCTCACGGTTTCTCCTTTAACTCTTTGATGCTATCCGATATTGGTAAGGTTTTGTTCGGTATTCAGTTTTTTGTTATTGATTTTACTATAAAAACTGTTTCTTTAGATTGGTTATTAGTTTTTAGTTAGTTCTTTCAAGTAGTCCTTGTATTGAATCAGAAAATGCTGAAATGCTTTAAAAGATACTTTAAAAAAATTAAAAATAATCCAATATCCAGCCAGTGTTAAAATTTTATTGATTGTCATAATTTTTTAACAGTTTGACAATTAATATAAAAAAGACATTTTTATTATGTGAAACTTAGAGTTTAACTGGACTTGTTTATTTATTTATTTTGAATTTTTGAGTTTTATTGTATTTATTTTTTTATACAGCAGGTTCTTACTAGTTATCTATTTTATACATATTAGTGTATACATGTCAATTCCAATCTCCCAATTCATCAAAGCAGCCCCACCACTTTCCCCCCTTGGTGTCCATATGTTTGTTCTCTACTTCTGTGTCTATGTTTCTGCCCTGCAAACCGGTTCATCTGTACTATTTTTCTAGGTTCCATATATATACGTTAATATACGATATTTGTTTTTCTTTTTCTGACTTCACTCTGTATGACTGTCTCTGGATCCATCCGTGTCTCTACAAATGACCCAATTTTGTTCCTTTTTATGGCTGAGTATGTGGACTTGTTTATTTATTTTTACATGTTTAATTCTTCCCACACATGTAGAGAGACTAGTATAGTAAACGTCTCTTTACCCTCATCCAGCTTCAGCAGTTATTAACTCATGGCCAGTTTTGCTTTATCTGTACCCCCAAACCCAGATATCATATCATTTTAGCCGTTAAGTATTTCTGTATGTATATCTGTATACATTTTTTTTTTTTTGCGCTACGCGGGCTTCTCACTGTTGTGGCCTCTCCCCTCCTGTTGTGGAGCATGGGCTCCGGATGCACAGGCTCAGCGTCCATGGCTCATGGGTCCAGCCGCTCCGCGGCATGTGGGATTTTCCTGGACCGGGACATGAATCCATGTCCCCTGCATCGGCAGGCAGACTCTCAACCACTGCGCCACCAGGGAAGCCCTATATACATCTTTTAGAAAAGATAAATACAGATACCACTATCACAGAATTCCTTATTACCTTCAAATATCCAACTAGTTTTGAAATTTTCTTGATTTTAACAGTTTGAATCAGGATCCAAATGCTGTTCATACATTGTGGCTTATTTTAATCTATAGGCTCCTCCATCTTTTGTTATCTCTTGTAATTTATTTGTTGCTGAAATTGGTGGTTTGTCCTGTGGAATTACACACAGTCTGGATTTTATTCTTCTGTAGTTTACACAGAATTTGCTGTAAATGTAATCTAATTTAGTTAGAGCTGAAGGAGTAGTCAGATTCAGGTTTGATTTATTTTGGGCAAGAAGACTTCATAGGTTAGTAGGCAGATAAGGATTAGTAGTCTTTTTTGTTTTTTAATTGAATATAGTTGATTTGTAGTGTTTCAGGTGTACATCAAAGTGATTCACATATACTTTTCAGATTCTTTTCCAATATAGGTTATTACAAGATACTGAATATAGAACTCTGTGCTATCCAGTAGGCACTTGTTTATCTACTTTATGCATAGTAGTATCTGTTAATCCCAAATTCCTATTTTATCTTACCCCATCCCCCTTTCCCCTTCGGTAACCATAAATTTGTTTTCTCAGTCTGTGAGTCTATTTCTGTTTTGTAAATAAGTTCATTTGTATCATTTTTTTAGATTTCACCAAAGTGACATCATATGCTATAATATGTGTGATATATGATATCATACGTCTTTCTCTGTCTGGCTTCTTTCACTTAGTGTGATGATCTCTGGGTACATCCATGTTGCTGCAAGTAGTCTTTCCTCTTGTTAGGAGCCCTTGATGCTCAATGTTTAGAGTCATTATTTCATTAGGCATTAACAAATGTTGATACTTTAATTATATAACTTCATTATTGATTAGCTGAATATTTCTATAAAGAGTAATTTCCCCTCCTTTGTAATTTGGTTGTCTTGAATTATAACTCTTTAAGGAAAGGCAAGATAAATGCTTAATTCTGCTCCATTTTTTGTTAGTTTTCAAAATAATGAGTTGGTGTCCTCCAAAAATAGCCAGTGAATTGTGTATATGTATTTGTGTTCTTGTGAACTCATGGATTTAAACGTATTTGATATGGTTCAATTCATTGTAGATCCGTATTGAGGCTCAACTTGTTCCATCGTTGTCCAATAGGAATCTGTTCAAATCGGCTCCTAAATCCTTTAGACACAACTCTTAATAGTCTTTGATTGCTCTTCTTTCTGGTATGACAAACTGCACCAGGCTCACCTTGTACATTTTCTGTCCCAGCCCTGGGATCATCATTTCTCCAAGGGGCCTTGGTTTCTTTTAATGAAAAAATAGTATTTAGTAATCACAGTCTGTGCCCTGGAGTTGTTCATTGCTACTAAGTTGATCATTGTTTCTAGGTCTTTTCAGTGCACACATCATGGATTACTGATACTTTTAGTTGTAAAGCAAGAGGACAGAATTCTATTTAACCTTCTTAATCTTGCACCTGTACCTTTTTTTTCTTCTAAGACAAACATCTTGATTCTAATTACTCATTGTTTTATCCCACACTGTACATATTTCAGTATCAGAAGAGTAATATGAACACTACCACCAACTGATATAAAGTATTGAAGAGGTTTTTTTGCATCCTTATTTGGAATATGTAGTCAAATTACTGTGTTTTAAAGTCACTTTGAATAGTTACTCCATGATTTTGCCACCTCTGGATGTATAGTGTTCATTTTTTATTTTGCTTTCAGTGTTTAGGAATTGCTTTTTTTTGGATCTTTTTTTCTTTTTTTTAATTGAAGTAATTTGATGTACAATATCATATGTTATAGTGATAAACAATTTTTAAAGGTTATACTCCATTTATAGTTATTATAAAATACCGACTAAGGAATTGCTTTTTGTCTTGTTTTGTTTTTGGATTCCATGTATAAGTGGGACCATACAGTATTTGTCTTTCTCTGTCTGATTTATTTCATTTATCATAATGTTCTCGAGGTTCATCCATGTTATAGAATGTATCAGGATTTTCTTCCTTTTTAAGGCTGAATAACATTCCATTGTATGTAAATACCACATTTTGTTTATTCATTCATCCCTCAGTAGACAGTTGGGTTGCTTCCACATTTCAGCTATTGTGAATACTGCTGCTGTAAACATGGATGTACAGATATCTCTTTGAATCCCTACTTTCAGTTCTTTGGGATATATACCCCGGAGTAGAATTGCTGGATCATATGGTAATTCTGTTTAAAAAATTTGGGAGAACCACTGTACTGTTTTCCACAGTGGCTGTACCATTTTACATTCCCACTAGTAGAGCAGAAGGGCTCCAGTTTTTTCACATCCTTGCCAACATTTGTTTTCTTTTTATTGATAGTAGCCATAATAGTCATCCTAATGGGTATGAGGTGGTATCTCGATGTAGTTTTGATTTGCATTTCCCTAATCCCACCAGGCTTTTTTTCACTTACCATTTGGCATCCATGCCAGACTATAATATAGACCTATTTCTCATTCCTTCTTCCAGTTGCATTGTGCTCCTTTATGTGGTTGTACCATACTTTATTCAAGAAGATGTGACTGCTTTTTAATGAACATTCAACACAAATATCATGTCTGATAATGGCATTTTTTTCTTTTTTATAAATTTATTTATTTATTTTTGGCTGCATTGGGTCTTTGATGCTGCACGTGGACTTTCTCTAGTCGCAGCAGGCAGGGGCTACTCTTCGTTGCAGTGCACGGACTTCTCATTGCAATGGCTTGTCTTGTGGCGGAGCACAGGCTCTGGGTGCATGGGCTTCAGTAGTTGTGGCTCCTGGTCTCAGTAGTTGCGGTTCACGGGCTTTAGAGCGCAGGTTCAGTAGTTGTGGCACATGGGCTTAGTTGCTCTGTGGCATGTGGGATCTTCCAGACAAGGGTTTGAACCCGTGTACCCTGCATTGGCAGGCGGATTCTTAACCATTGCGCCACCAGGGAAGCCCTGATTTTTTAAGAGCTTATTTGTGAGAAATAATGTTCATGGCAAATTATTAAAGGCCCATCTGTTCCCTTAAAGCAGGAGTTGACAGACTTTCTGTAAAGGGCCAGATAATAAATATTTTAGGCTTTGAGGGCTGTATGATCTCTGTTGCAACTACTCAGCTCTGCTGTTGTTGCACGAGAGCAGCCATAGATGATATGTAAGTGAATGAGCATGACTGTCCCATAAAACCTTATTTATGGTTGCTGAAATTTGAATTGATTTTCATGTCTATCATATATTTATGTTTCATACAATTTTTTTTAGCTTTTAAAATTCAAAGCTTGTGACCCTTATAAAAACAGGCAGTGGGCTGGATTTGGCTTCAGGCGGGGCATCATTTGCTGATTTCTGCCCGGAGTTTAAATTTTATCATTAGATCAAACTAGACATCTGCCTCCTGGACTTAATTGTTTTGTCTGCCAGTGGACTTTCTTTCGTTGCATCCTGCTTTGGTCTACAGTAAGGAACTATGTAGGAGAAATACTGTCCTGAGATGCCACATGGTATTGGTTGCAGGGCTATCACGGGGGGCTTTGTCCATTATAATAAATGAAATAAAGACTGTTCATTCTTCAAGAAATCTGCTTTACTCTTCTTTGAGTAGAATTTTCAACTTCATTATTCTAGTTCTATCCCAGAATGAATTTTTATATTTCATGTTTGTCCTTTAGTTTAATGTATTTCAGCTGTGGTTCTATAGTAAGAGCTACTTGGAGTTAGAAACACCTGGTTACACCTAGTTGTATAACTTTCTTTGCCAAATTAATATTTTTTAATTTAATTTTTATTTTATTTTGGAGTATAGTTGATTTACAATATTGTGTTAGTATCAGGTGTACAGCAAAGTGATTCAGTTACACATATACATATATCCTTTTTTTTCAGATTTTTTTCCCATATAGGTTATTACAGAATATTGAGTAGAGTTCCTTGTGCCATACAGTAGGTCCTTGTTGATTATCTGTTTTATATATGGTAGTGTGTATATGTTAATTCCAAACTCCTAATTTATCCCTCCCCCGACCTTTCCCTTTTGGTAACCCTAAGTTTGTTTTTGAAGTCTGTGAGTCTGTTTCTGTTTTGTAAATAAGTTCATTTGTATCATCTTTTTAGATTCCACATATAAGTGATATCATATATTTGTCTTTGTCTTACTTACTTCACTTAGTATGATAATCTCTAGGTCCATCCATATTGCTGTAAATTTTGCCAAATTAATCTTAAGCTAGCATTAAACCTGGCCCAGAGGAAGAACCCAAGAAATGGCAAAGCCCCTTTCCTACCCTTACCTCCGTCACTTCCTCCACCTCTTATCCTTGGGCACATCATTTCCCTTTTTCTGAACTTCAGTTTCCCCATTTGTGCAGTGATGATAATACCTTCCTTAAGTACTTCAAAGAATTTGTATGATGAGTAAATGAAAAGGTACTTTGTAAGTGATAGGTGCTGCTCAAGTGTGTGATTTATTATCACATATTTAGAATATACTTGGGGGCAAAAAGGAGGGAGGAACCATTGCTAATGGTGCAGTAACTTCTCTTAAATTCACCCCCAACAGTTATTTATCTCATGCCTTTTGGGTGTGAAACATTGTACTGAAAAAGCAGATGCTATACATATTGTAGCTCATCTTGCCAAATGAGATGATACTGTTTGAGAAAATGTAATGCTGGTAATTCAGAGGCGCTGTTGCCACAGAAGCTTACTACACAAAATTATAGATTTGAGCCAAAGGTCTGGAAACTCAAAACCTTGGGGTAAAATCTTTTAGTTTTACTTTAAAGATGTTGCTTCACTGTCTGTTTTTTTTTTTTTTAATAAATTTATTTTTTCACTGTGTTGGGGTCTTCGTTGCTGTGCGTGGGCTTTCTCTAGTTGCGGCGAGTGGGAGGCTACTCTTCGCTGCAGTGTGTGGACTTTTCATTGTGGTGGCTTCTCTTGCTGCAGAGCACGGGCTCTAGGCACGTGGGCTTCAGTAGTTGTGGCACATGAGCTCAGTAGTTGTGGCTCGCGGGCTCTAGAGCACAGGCTCAGTAGTTGTGGCGCATGGGCTTAGTTGCTCCGTGGCATGTAGGATCTTCGCGGACCAGGGCTCGAACCCATGTCCCCTGCCTTGGCAGGCAGATTCTTAACCACTGCACCATCAGGGAAGCCCTTCACTCTCTTCTTGCTTGCGTCACCTCCTACAAGCCGTCTGCTGTCATCCTTACCTTTGTTCTTCTACGTAACATGTGTTTTTCTTTGGCTGCTTTTAAGATTTTCCCTATCGCTGGTTTTGAGCAATTTTATAGTATTTTGATGTGCTTTTGTATTCAGTAGTTGTTTTTGTGTTTCTTGTGCTTGGGGTTCATTGAGCTGCTTTCTTGGATCTGTGGGTTTATAGTGTTTGTCAAACTTGAGAAAATTTTGGCCATTATTTTTTCACGTTTCCTTCTCCATGTTGCCTTTGAGGACTCCAGTCCCATTCATGTTAGACCATATTTAAAGTTGCCCCACAGCTCACGGATGCTCTGTTCATTTATTTATCTTTTCCCTTTATGTTTTTTTTTGGTTGTTTTTTGTTGCTCTGTATTCATATTCACTACTCTCTTCTACAATTTTAATCTATCATTGATCTTGTTCAGTGTAATTTTTCATCTTACGTGGTGTAGCTTTCATCTTTAGAAGTTCAATTCGTATCATATTTATATTTTTCATCTGTCTACTTGAGATTTTGAACATATGTAATACAGTTGTACTAACTGTTTTAGTGACCTTGTCCACTAATTTTAACTTCTCTTTCAGTTCTGGGTTGGTTTGATTGAATTATCTCTTCAATATGGGTCATATTTTCCTGCTTCTTGGCTTGTTGGGTAATTTTTTTTTTTTTTTTTGTGGTACGCGGGCCTCTCACTGTTGTGGCCTCTCCCATTGCGGAGCACAGGCTCCGGACACGCAGGCTCAGCGGCCATGGCTCACGGGCCCAGCTGCTCCACGGCATGTGGGATCCTCCCGGACGCGGGCACAAACCCGTGTCCCCTGCATCGGCAGGCGGACTCTCAACCACTGTGCCACCAGGGAAGCCCTGTTGGGTAATTTTTTATTGGATTCCAGACATCGTAAATTTTACATTGTTGGGTTCTGAATCATTATTTCTTCCTATAAACGTTCTTAAGCTTTGTTCTGTTATGTTAGCAGTAGGACTTTAAGATTTTTCCTGCGTTGGAGATGGTGAATGGCAACATTTTCTTTTCTTTTTACATATATTAAATCCCTAGCTCCCTTGAGAATCTGAAGTCAGTGAAACACCACTAGCACTTCACCTTGAATCGTGTGTATCGTCGTTCTTTATTTTCCCCCATGCTTTGGCAAGTTGTTTTGGCAAGTAGAGGGATGTCTTTTTTGGATTTCCTATCGTCTGAGGATTTAAAAATTGAATCTAAGATTTGGTTAAGTAGCAGACAGATTAAACATGCTGACACTGGCTCAGTTTGTCCAGTGCTTGCTGGTTAACATGTGGCTCCCTAAAATATTTAGGTTATCTTAACATAGCACAATATTAAACTTTAACAAAACTGTTTAATAGTTAATGCTTTTTCTGACCTTCTACATGCAGGAAACTTGAGTTGGAAGGAATGAAGGGAAGCAAGTTTAACTCAGTTTTGCCCTTTGAGCTTTATTTATTCCAGAAATACCTTTTTAAACAAGTGTTATGACTAATGTATAATATTGTCTTTGATATCTGTTAGCTTCAAAGTGTTGAGCATATTTTGACATGATTTTGTATGAATTTAAGCTACATAGGAAAAGAATAGCATTTTTAAATACAGTAGGACTGGAGTGTGGAAGACACTTATTTTTTTGCGGTATGCGGGCCTCTCACTGTTGTGGCCTCTCCCGTTGTGGAGCACAGGCTCCGGACGCGCAGGCTCAGCGGCCATGGCTCACTGGCCCAGCCGCTCCGCGGCATGTGGGATCCTCCCAGACCGGGACACGAACCCGTGTCCCCTGCATCGGCAGGCGGACTCTCAACCACGGCGCCACCAGGGAAGCCCAAGACACTTATTTTTAAATTAATTAATTTGTTTTTATTTTTGGCTGTGTTGGGTCTTTGTTGCTGCTCATGGGCTTTCTCTAGTTGAGGCAAGCAGGGCCTACTCTTCGTTGCGATGCGTGGGCTTCTCATTGTCGTGGCTTCTCTCGTTGCAGAGCGTGAGCTCTAGAGCGCGGGCTCAGTAGTTGTGGTGCATGGGCTTAGTTGCTCTGCGGCATGTGGGATCTTCCCGGACCAGGGCTCGAACCCGTGTCCCCTGCATTGGCAGGCGGATTCTTAACCACTGTGCCACCAGGGAAGTCCACTTAACTTTTAACTGAACAGTGTCTTGAGAACCTAGTCTGCCAGGATAAAATGACAGTAATTTTTAAATGTTATTTTGCAAGCATATTTTCCATTCTGTAGCTTTCATTAACTTGCAGTCCCATCTCTTCACCTATAGTTATTGTGCACCTACTATACGCTGGGTACTATTCTGGGCACTGAACAGAGCAGGGAATGAGACACATTTTCCTTTCTTGGGAACTTACATTCTAGAAAGAGAGGTTAGGTAATAAAGAAATACTGTAATGTCAAATAGTAACAACTGCTGTGAAGACCATGGAACTGGTTAAGGGAACAGGATAAGGGAATGGAGAATGGTGGCAGCAAGGATCTGTTTCAGATTGGGGATGGAGGTAGGCTTCTATAAGGAGGTGATGTTTGATCAGAGATCGAATCTGTGCATTTGGGGGAAGGCATCTGGGCAGTGGAGACCCGTCTCACTGTACATGGTTTCTTGTTGCCTGTTGGTGGGGGCAGGCCATGTAGGCCAGACATCTGGAAAAGAAAACCCTCGTGGGCTATGAACTAGATGGGGAAGCAGAGGAGGTGCTGTTTGCCAGTTTCCCTGTACTTGTGTAATGCCTGGCACTGGGTAGTGTAGATATGAAATTGATTTTTTTGGTGGAGCCCATGTAATAATGACAAAATTATTGTTATTATTAGTAGTGTCATAATTAAATAATCATTAAGTTTAATAATAGCCACAGTTAATTTTTATTGAGCACTCCATGGGAGGTATTGTTGTTGTCCCATTTTGCAGACGAGGGAGCTGTGAGACAGGTTAAGTATTATAACTTGTCCAAGAGCACACAGCCAGAGTGGTGATGTGTACCTATACCTCCTTTAAAAAATAAATTGTTACGCATAATGATATTGATTTTGCTCCTCTTTAATACATCTTGGCGAATACTCAGTAGCAGCACAGATAAATCTATTTCGTTCTCTTTAATAGTCTCAGGTATTTCGTCTTAACAATACAATTTGTTTAATCACTGCTGTATTGATAGGTATTAGTTTCCAGATTTTTACTGTTGTAAACTTTTTCAGTTAATATTCTTTGTCTTTGGGCACTCTGAAGTATATCTGTAGATATAGTCTCAGAAGTGAAATTGCCTGGTTCAAGGATATTTGTACTTTTAGTTTCCATAGCTGTTTCCAAATTACCCTCCTAAGGAGTTAATGCCACTTTATATTCCTACCAACTACATGTATTCCCCACATAAGGAAGTGTTGACGTGTAACATAGAGGTAATCACAGTACTTATTTTACACAGTTATTGTGAAGATTAAATGAATTAAATGCATAAAAGCTACCTAGTAAGTGGCTGTTATATATTATTAATATAATTATTAACCATGTTACCATGAACCTTATTACCGAAAATATTATAAGCCTAGGAACTGTTTCAGGAGGTTGGAAAAGGAGGTTTATGCAAGTGACCGTATATGCTCCCCAAATTCTGTCCCCCTTTCAGAACAGCTTAGCTCTGCGTCAAGGCCTTGGGAGCCGTGGGGGCCTGGGAGCTTCAGGCTGATGTGGGAATCGAGCCCGCAGGCACATGCGGACAGGACCGGGGTGCCCTCAGAGGCAGCACACGGTGGGTGTTGACTCCACGTGTGCTTCCGCAGCACCCTGCAGTAGCAACCTTCAGTGTTTCCATGGGGAGGAGGCGGCCAGCGCTGGGAGGCACCTGTAGCATACCGTGTCTCAGGCACTTTGTTCTCCCCTCTCTTCATCTGATAAGGCTTAGTTTAAATTTGCCTTGTGCACTGACTTACGGAGAATGATTCAGGGAGCTCCTCAGCAAAGCAGACGGTTTTTCTCATCTGCGTGCTGTTGCTTGAAATGTCTTGTGGAGGATACAAAGCAGTGTGGTGGTAAGGAATGAGCAGGTCTTCAGCCAGAAAGTGCGAGTTTACTGCAGGTTCACTGAGGGTTACCCAGCAGTGGGTGGCAAAGTCACTTAACTGCTTCCAGCCTCAGTTCTCTCTCACAAAATGAAGCAGTTACCAGATGCAAAGGAGAGAATGTTGCGAAAACCCTTTGAAAATGCAAATGCTGAAGAACATATATGTTCACACAAAAATTGGTATGTGAATGTCCGTAGCAGTATTACTCTTTTTTTTTTTTTTTTTTTTTGTGGTACGTGGGCCTCTCAGTGCTGTGGCCTCTCCCGCTGCAGAGCACAGGCCCCGGACCCGCAGGCCCACCGGCCATGGCTCACGGGCCCAGTCGCTCCGTGGCATGTGGGATCCTCCTGGACCGGGGCACGAACCCGTGTGCCCTGCATTGGCAGGTGGACTCTCAACCACTGCGCCACCAGGGAAGCCCAGCAGTATTACTCTTAATAGCTGAAAAGTGGAAACAAACCCGGTAATAAAGAATGAAATACTGATACATGCTGCAAATGGATGAACTTGGAAAAGGTTTTGCTAAATGAAAGAAGCCAGAGAATCAGAAGTGGTAGGGGAGGGGAGGAATAGGAATGGGGACTGACTGCTAATGTGTGTGGGGTTTCTTTTTGGGTGTTGAAAATGTTATAAAATTAGATCGTGATGATGGTTGCACATCTCTCTGAATATATTAAAACCCACTGAACTGTACACTTTAAGTCGGTGAATTTTATGATATGTGAATATATATCAGGAAAGCTGTAAAAATGCGAATGCTGTATTAGGCATTTTATTCTCACTGAAGTAAGTTAGTTGTCAACTATTGGTATAATGCTGGGTATTAGGGATATAGTGTCTGGATGCAATTTGCCACTCAAACTGTGTAGCCCTGGATCAAGCTGGTGAAATTCTTTTTTTTTTTTTTTTTTTTTTTCAGGGAGATGGGGAAGGACAGCCCGTTGCGGAGCACAGGCTCCGGACGCGCAGGCTCAGCGGCCATGGCTCACGGGCCCAGCCGCTCCGTGGCATGTAGGATCTTCCCGGACCAGGGCACGAACCCGTGTCCCCTGCATAAGCAGGCGGACTCTCAACCACTGCACCACCAGGGAAGCCCTGGTGAAATTCTTTGAACTCATTTTTTTCTTCGGTTGAAACAGAAATAGTAATAGTAACAAGTCTTGTCTAACTAGAAGTGTTGTGAGGCCACAGTGAGAGAACTTTTGAATGCATACGGTACATAGGTATGCTGTCAGTGTGCATTTCCTTTCCTTTCCTCCTTTTCCAGTGTATAGACCAGGGAGAAGCAGATGTTAAGTGGGAAAGGCACAGGAAGGCAATAAAGAGTCCTGTTTACTAGCTACTCCCACTCTTTTTTTTTTTTTAATAAAGCTATGTGCAGAGATATTTTTGTTTTGTTACAGCTGTATGTATTTGCAGCTTAGCAAGAACTTTGTGGTTAAGCTATGCTTTCCAAGATTAGAGAATGTTTTAGTTAATGGGCCAACCTTGTTCCCAGGTGATACCATTAATCAGGTTATTATTGTATAGAGCTTCAGGCAAGAAGCGAGGGTAGAAATGATTCTTTTTTTTTTTTTTTTTTTTTGGGGGGTCCACGGGCCTCTCACTGCTGTGGCCCCTCCCATTGCGGAGCACAGGCTCCGGACGCGCAGGCTCAGCAGCCATGGCTCACGGGCCCAGCCGCTCCGCGGCGTGTGGGATCTTCCCGGACCGGGGCACGAACCTGTGTCCCCTGCATCGGCAGGCGGACTCTCAACCACTGCGCCACCAGGGAAGCCCTAGAAATGATTCTTGAGTCTCATAGAATGAACTCCCTTTAAGACTGAGTGTCTACTTCAGTAGGAGAGGTGGGAAGGTAGTCCGTCCATCTTTAGGGGAACTAGATGACCCCTCCATCCAGATACTCTCTATCTCAGTTTATTCTGAGAATCGTCCTCAGGAACTGAAGCACAACGTACATTGACAGTGTAACCACTGGGAATGTCTCTGACCCAGGATGTCTGGAATATTGAATGTGCTCTGTTTTCTGCATAGGGTGTTTGATTAATTGTTTTGGAAAGCAGGGAATTTCTTCAGGGAAACATTTCTTTTCCAGCTTTTCATCAAGCGATAATAGTATGAATTTTCTTTGTCTCTAGTTTGTAAATGACAGTAGTCACATTTAGGATATTTATTAATTCACTGAACTTTTAAAAGGCCTTTAGTGTGCCAGGCATTGCACTGGGCATTGGGAATCAAACATAACAAGAACACAGGTCCCACTTCAAGGGCTCTTGGCTCTTTAGGTCAGACAGAGAGGAAGCCCATGAGGATGAGTACACAGGAACTCCTGCTCGGGCCTTCTCTGTAGGGACATGAGGTAGATCTCTGTAAGAGGTGTCCAGATCACTGAGATGTTTCATATCACTCACTCACAGTTATTTTTACCGTTTCTGTTTTATAAAAATCAAGCTAGCAGTTTTAAAGTATATTTTCCTTTTTCTTGGTGGATAGTTTTCATTTTGATTGCTTTGTGATGCACTAGGGTGAAGTAGAATCCTCATGAAAATAGTGCGGATTTTGCTGACTACATCTATGGAAGGTTGCCAGTACCTTTTTCATAAAATGAGTTACTTGTACGTTATTTCAGCTCTTGACCCCAGATTTTATTGTGCTGTGAAAACAGCCATGACATCATCTTTTTTTTTTTTTTTTTTTAAGGCACAAAGGAAAAGTCCATTTTTTGGTATGTTGCCTTTCTTTTTTTTTAATATTTATTTTTTGGCTGCATTGGGTCTTAGTCACGGCACACGGGATCTTTTGTTGCAGCGTGTGGGCTCTCTTGTTGTGGCATGCGAGCCCAGTAGTTGTGGCACGTGGGCTTAGTCGCCCCGCAGCATGTGGGATCTTAGTTCCCCTACCAGGGATTGAACTGGCGTCCTCTGCATTGCAAGAGGGATTCTTAACCACTGGACCACCAGGGAAGTCCCCCATGACATCATCTTTATTCTCAGTAAAAATCAAGGCTGAATTATAGTTGCAAGAATAGATAAACATGAGTTACATCGTATGTGATATGTTTTTTTTCCCGTGAAGGAGCATGTGGTTTGTGCTTGTATTTTTTATTTTTTGGCCATGCCTCACAGCTTGCGGGGTCTCAGTTCCCCATTCATTTCCGGGCCACAGCCGTGAAGGTGCTGAATCCTAACCACTAGACCACCAGGGAACTCCCATAAAATTTAATTGTTTTGGAAAGCAGGGAGGTGCAAGGTTCTCTATACTTATAATGATCTTTTGACTACATTATTCTTTTTTTTTCTATTTACTGTTTGCTAATTTTTTGACTCCTTTGCCTGTTTTAATAATTGAGCGATGTTTTGGTGTTAATCTACCCATTATGGGTTAATCTACCCATTATGATGGTAGATTTGTCAATTTTTCTCTGAGTTTTTATAGTTTTTGCTTCATATGTGTTGACACCATTTTAATAGGCATATATATGTATCTTCCTGTTGAATTGAAATATTTTATCGTTATTTAGGATAGCACTTCCATTCTAAAGTAATGCTTTTATTTTCCATGGTCTTTATTGTCTCACATTAATATAGATACTCCAGCTTTTTTTTTTGGTTGTTGTTTCCTTGGTATACCTATTTTCATCCATTAACTTTCAAACTTTCTATGTTCTGTTCTTACGTTTTATGGAGATGTTAGCTTTTTTGTGGCTGTTATAACAAATTACCACAAACTTGGTGCCTTAAAACAAGAGAAATTATTCTCTCACAATTCTGGAGGCCAGAAGTCCAAAATCAGAATCACTGAGCCAAAATCTGTGTTGGTGGGAACATACTTCCTCTAGACCTTCTAGAGGAGAGAATTTGTTCCTTGACTCCTACAGCTGCCAGTGTTCTTTGGCTATAGCTGCATCACTCCAATCTTTGTGTCCCTGATCAAATTGTCCTCTTTCATGTCTGTGTAGCCAAATCTCCCTCTCCCTCCTTTTTGTAAGGATACTGGTGATTGCATTTAGGGTCCACCCAGATAATCCAGGATAATCTCACCATTCCCAATAGCTTAATCACATTTCCACAGTCTTTGCAATGTAAAGTAACATTTACAGGTTCCAGGGATCAGGACTGATTTCTTTGGTGACCATCCTTCAGCCTACTACAATGGGTATTATATCTGGCTTTTAACTGACATAATACATTTACATTTATTGTGATTTTGATAAATTTGTACTTCTTCTGTCATCTTACAATTTGTCTTCTATTTGTAATTTTTTTCCCTGCACTCTTGCCTTTTTGAACAGCCAAGTTGTTTTGTTTGTTTTTCATTATGTACTCCCTTCGTTTGGTTTGGAAATTACATACTCTATTATGTTCTTTTAGTGGTTGCCCTTGAAGTTTTACCATGCGTATTTAACAAAGTGAAATTAATTTCATATTCCACTACAAGAGAAAACAAAGATGTTAAAATACTTTAATTCCAGTTAAACTCAATGATCAAGTTACATGCTACTCTGATCCAGTATTTTAGTCTAGCCTTTTTTTTTTAGCCTCATAAATTGGACAGCATCATCACTATGTTTTTCAAAAACATTTTTAGATTTACTTTCCCGTTTACTCACGATGCTTATTGCATTTCTGATTTTTTTCCTGGGATCATTTTTTCTTCTTTAAAAGCTCCTGGGCTTTCCTGGTGGCGCAGTGGTTGAGAGTCTGCCTGCTGATGCAGGGGACATGGGTTCGTGCCCCGGTCTGGGAGGATCGTACATGCCGTGGAGCGGCTGGGCCCGTGAGCCATGGCCGCTGAGCCTGCGCGTCCGGAGCCTGTGCTCCGCAACGGGAGCGGCCACAACAGTGAGAGAGGCCCGTGTACCGCCAAAAAAAAAAAAAAAAAAAAAAGAGCTCCTTTACTATAGGTCTGTAAGAGGTACCTCTGTTTTTCTTTATCTGGAATGACCTTGAAAGATAGCCTTGCTTGGTATAGAAATCTAGATTGACAGTTATTTCCCTTTCAGTAGTTTCTCTACTTTTGTTGTTTCTGTTACAGGTTTGCCAACAGTCTAATTGTGATTCCTTCATAGGTGATGTCTTTTTTTCCCTCTGCTTTTATTTATTTATTTTTTAACATCTTTATTGGAGTATAATTGCTTTACAATGGTGTGTTAGTTTCTGCTTTATAACAAAGTCAATCAGTTATACACATACATATGTTCCCATATCTCTTCCTTCTTGCGTCTCCCTCCCTATCCCACCCTCCCTATCCCACCCCTCTAGGTGGTCACAAACCACCTAGCTGATCTCCCTGTGTTATATGGCTACTTCCCACTGGCTATCTGTTTTATGTTTGGTAGTGTATATATGTCCGTGCCACTCTTCCTCTGCTTTTAGAAAAAATTTTTTTGCCTTAGCTATTCTGCAGATTTGTTACAGTATTTATGAGGCATGGATTGCTATTTATTTTGCTTGGTATTTGTGGATTCGTGTCTTTCAGTTATGTAAAATTGTCAGCCATTCTCTCTGGATACTGACTCTTTTCTATTCTTTATTATCTCTGCTTATAACTCAGTAAATGTGTAGTATATTTTCTTATTCTGTCCTTCATATCTTTTCTGTCATAATTTGCATCTCCTTGTCTCTCTGTGCTGGTTTCTGGATAATTTTTTTCAAACCTGTCTTTTAATTCATTGATTCCTGTATGTAAACAGGAATCTCTCTCAAAGCTGTTATTAATTCATTAGTTGATTAAACTTTTTTTTCCAAATTATTTCATTTCTAAAAGTTCTCTGTGGTTTCTATTTCAGCTCTGCCTGCTCATTTTTGGTAGTCTCTGTGACTTGTCGTATTTATGATTAATTTGTTTTTTAAACATTTCATACATAGTTATTCTGTGTTCTGTGTTATAATTCTAGTATTTGAAGTCTTTGAGGGCTTGGACATATAATTTATTTTTTTCAGTGCCTGTCACTCATGAAGATTGTTTTTGGGTTTACTGAATTTTTGACTTGGACCTCTATTTGGTTGATCTTAACCTGTGGAAAAACCTGGGGAGTCAACACTGAGGATGTTTTTTCCTGAGAAGATTGTATTTACTTCAACTGTGAGCCAAGGTTATTCAGCCTGAGACCATTTCCATCCCCTTACAGAGTTCAGCTCATCAGTTCCTCCTTTTTTGCCTCTACCAATGCAGAGTTTTGTTGTTTGACCTCTGGTAATGTCACTTTCTGTGAGTGATTCCAATTCAGAGTTCTAGTTTTAGTCTCGAGGTTTTGGCTGTTGTTGTTGTTGTAGTTGTTGTTTAGCCCTTGGAGGTTTTATGTATTTCCTACTTGCAAATAACATTATGGAAAATCTTATTTGAGTGGTAGGGCCTCACATATTTCTTACTTGAGATCTCCAAGTGGTATTTATTAGTAATGGAAATAGTGGTTGTGTGTTGGTTTAAAACTTAAGAAAAGCATGTTTAGTATGAGGTGATTCTAAAATGCACAGTTAGAGTTCAGTGGAGTGAGTGAGGTGCTGATGTTCTTGGTACAGGAAGGAGCTGGCTACAGGTTGGCCAGCATATGAGACTTGGCTAAAGTCATTTGCTCAGTTTTGTCATCTGTAAAATGATCAGGTGGCTTCTCAAGTTCTTTCTGGTGCTAAAAATGTATACTTCCAAGGTTTCTTCTTACTACTTTTTATTTCTATTATATTAATTTAAAAAGCTTTATTTAAGATCTGTGTTCAGAGCATTGTGTTAGGAATTTTGGAAGGTAAAGCATTGTAATAGCTGCTGCCTCAGTAAGCTTGCAGTCTAGGAATTGTATTAAAAACTGACAATAAAGAGCAGTGATATAGTCTGTAAGAGGGAACTCTAAAAAGTGGTGCGGCTGTGTGTTCCCTGTGCACATCGAGGAAGACAGTTAATTAGTGCCCGTCATAGAATGTTCTTCCAGTGTTCTTTTGAAAGAGCTTCAGTCAGTCTTCAAAGATGCTGCTGCTGCTTATAATAATAATAATGACTACCATTTATTCTATTGTTTACTGTGTGCCAAGCACTGTATGAAACTTTTGACATAAATTAACTCATTTAGTCTTTTTTTAAACTTTATTCATTTATTAAAAATATTTATTTGGCTGCGGCGTGTCTTCTTTGCAGCATGCAGGATCTTTGTTGCGACACGTAGGCTCTTAGTTGCAGCATGTGGGATCTAGTTCCCTGACCAGGGCTCGAACCCAGGCCCCCTCAATTGGGAGTGTGGAGTCTTAACCCCTGGACCACCAGGGAAGTCCCAACTCATTTAGTCTTAAACCAAGAAAGTAGCTAATAATATCATTCCCATTGACAGATGAAGAAACTGAAGCATAGAGAGAGGTGACATGTGCCTAAGGTTACACAGCTAGTAAACGGTAAACTGGGATCAGAACCCAGGTAGCTTGGCTTTAGGGTCTAAACTCTAGATATGAATTGAGCACATTTATTAATCAGTTAGCATTGAGAGGCTAATGGAATTTTGATGAAGACCCAAGCTGGATTCTTTCTGTGCCAGTGTTATCTCACATATTTTGGAAATATAAACAGGATAGGGTGCATTAAAGTTCACTTAAATTTGTTCAGTTGAACAGGTGGTTGGTTGACTTATCTTTAGTTGCCTCACCCAGAGTTGTTTTCAAAACCACACCCAAGTCTCTTTCAGTAAGTTACAGTGCAGTATTGGTTTAGGGATTGAGTTAGAGTGAGAAGCTTCACTTATTAATTTGTGCTCCATGTGTTGATAGAACACGATAGTGTTAATAAAATGTTATTTTTAATTAAAATGATTTTTTTAAACTTTTAGTTGGTTAAACTTAATGTTCTTGAAGTTTTTAAAATGAACTTTTTTTAGCATGTTACTTTTACATCCTCATCAGATACTAGATAATTAAAATATTTCCTGTTTATAGGGTACACACTATGTGCCAGACATTGTGCTAGATATTTTACACTTATTATTTCTGATTGCTCCAACAACCTTGGAACATGACTTGAGTATATTTTATTACAAATGAGGCAACTGAGGTGGAAAAGGTGATAGGGTAGATGACGAGGCAGTAGTGGGGTGCTGCTGGTGCAGAGTTGGAAGGTTCATCAGTGGGGCCTGGTGGGGGGTGAAGAAACACACCTCTAGGTTTCCAGGGAGAAGGGATTACTGGCAATGAGATAACTGGAAGACATTCATCAAAATAAATTCCAGATGGATTCAGGAGAAATGTTTAAAATTATAGAGACTGTAGAGAAAAAGCAAAGTAAAATGTTTTTCAGAGATAACACCTAAAACTTTCTTGGAACATTTTATTAGACATGTGCCTAGGAAGCAATGATAACTTTCTCCTTAAAAGCAGAAGAATTCAAAGGAAAAGGTCTGCAGACCTAAATATGTAAAATGTTAAAATAGTTGCTAATTGAAAAATAAAATTATAGAAGGTAATAGTCTGGGAATGTCAAATATGATAAAAGGTCAGTGTAGGTATACTATTTTTTTCACATTTGTAGGAATAAATACATCAAGATTTCAATAGATAGATAGGTAGACAGAAATTAATAGACTCTAATGGAAATTTCAGATGTAAATAAACATATAAAAAACATTCATTCTTACCTGCTAATCAGAGAAATACCAAATAAAGCAGCCACTTCCGATCCATCAAAGAAGGGAAATTTTTCTGATACCTCTGCTTCCTTTTCAGAGTATGTGGGTCAAAAAGGAAGTGAAACTTTATATTTAATCCTAACCCATTTGGAGGGTTTCTTATACTGTAAACTTTCCTTTCCAATGTTCCACTGTTTGGTTTAGCAACTGCTATTTGAGCTCCCACTCTAGGCAAGGTGTTGCAACTAGGATTTTTTAAAAGGGTCACATTTGGGGGGATATTTATTTTATTCGTGCTGTTGCAATTTGAGAGTGCTTTGCATTTTTATTGGCTTGATAAGATATGCTGTAGTTTTTCAGAAATGTTCTGAACTGTTGTGTGGAAATCATTTTGAAGTATGTCATGGTTTTGGCACCAGGGGAGAATTGCCTCCCCTAAGTAAATGAAGCATTATTATTCATTTGAGGCTTGGGGTTGAACACTTGACTAGATGGACCATTTCTTTCCTGTATTAACCCCAGAAGGTCAGGCTGCAAGGCCAAAGCCCAAGATTTTCCTAGACACACAGCATACTATACTTGGGAAAGAATGAATTATTTGTTCATTTCAAAACTGGATCCAGTTCTGGTTGGATGTGATAGTATTGCTTAGCTAAGTATGAATTCAAGGTAAAAACATTCTCGTCTTAGGCTAATGTTGTTAGTCCCTCCTGATGTGTTTAACCAGATTGCAGAGTGGCTTTTTTCTTCCCTATCAAATCTGCGTAGAATTTTCTGTACTCACATGTGGCTGGTCAACCTGTGCTTCCTACTTGCTCAGCTGCGTCCCTGCAGTCTTTCTGGGCCTCACTCTAGTACTGTTAAGTCTAGAATTCTCCTTTTCTTACTTCCTGACCTTTGGGAGTTATACTTGCTTTAGTCTCCAAAACCAGTCAGCTAGACACAGATACAGCCTTAGCTTTGTGTACCAACTTTGGGAATTGACGTAATTCTTGGAAACATAATACCCAGGTAACTCAAAACACAAAACCCAATTTGATATACAGATTGTTGGTATGCAGTCTGGAACC
Organism: Lipotes vexillifer; assembly: GCF_000442215.2. Taxonomy (NCBI): domain Eukaryota; kingdom Metazoa; phylum Chordata; class Mammalia; order Artiodactyla; family Lipotidae; genus Lipotes; species Lipotes vexillifer. The sequence continues at coordinate 492,007 of NW_006799460.1, forward strand.
ACCTTGTGAGTGGTAGACTGGGATTTGGAGTCTGTTCAGTAGCTGCTTGTACCCCCAGAGTCTCTTCAGTTGTACGTCAGTTGTGATTGAAGGAGGCAAAGTGATGGCTTTTCTTAGATGCCTCTGGAATCCAAACTTGGATTAGCATTGCCAGTCCAAGATGTGAGACCTGGATGTGTATTTGGTCCTTAGTGTGTATTTATTGAGGGCCTTCTAGGGGTTAGCCTTGTGATAACAGTAGTGACTGAGACAGGTGAGTCTGCTGCCCTCTAGGGGGTTACAGTCTACTAGGGGAGACAGATGGTGAATTTCTGAAGGTAGTACTAATAACTAACACTTAGTGTGTGTAGTTAGTGTGTCAGACACTGGTTCTAAGCATTTTACATTCATTAACTGTTTGAGGGGGTACATTTGTTAGCCTCGTTATTTCAAATGTGGAAACTGAGACCAGGGGAGTTAAGACATTTTCCCAAGCTTACAGAGCCAGTAAATGGCTGAGCTGGAATTTGAACTCAAACAGTCTGGCTCCAGAGTCTGTGCTCTGAAAGTAGGGATAAATCCTTGGAGGGAAAGAAAACCCAGGGTGATTTGAGAGAGCTGGGAGTGGGGGCTACTCTAAATAGGGGAGTAAGGGAAACTAATCTCAAAATTTGGTCTCAGAATTTGGAGGTGACATTTGACCTGAAACTTGACCAATAAGGAGTAGTGCCCTCAAAGGAGCTGGAATAAGTTTGTTCTGGGCAGAGAATGGTCTAAAGGCTCTGAGGCAGGAAGGAGCTGGGTGTGTTTGCAGACTGAAGGAAGGCTAGTGTATCTGGGACAACAAGGCAGAACTGGGAAGGTCCCTGCTGGCTGTGATCAAGATTTCAGATTTTACTCTGGGGACTATGGCAAGTCCTTGATAAGAATTAAGCAGGGGCAGGACCTGATTTGATTACATTTTTATGCAGAATGAATTATAAGGGTTTGAGTCCAAGCAGGGAGACTAGGCTGGGGGAAGATTAAGAGTTCTGTTTTGGACGTAAGGTATGAGTGGCCCTCCTTGTATCTTTGTTGGCTTATTTACCAAAATATAACTGAAATATCTCAGTGCTTAAAGAAAATGATGATAAACAGATTGAGTTTTGTCCCCCTCTCCCACTCCCAAAGAGAAGCCAGTCCTCACTCCTGGCTTGGCTCTAACTGTCCCTCTGGTGGAGTGCCTCTCGCCCTCACCACCTGTGATGTCACCTCTGGGAGCCTTTCCTTCTTAATGTTGCCACTGACCCCCTCCCCCCACCCCGCGTCTTCCCAGTCCCCTTCCATGGCACTATGTGATTTACTTATGTGGCACGTTTATTGCCTGGCCCCCTCTGCTAGTATATACATTTCTTGAAGGCAGAAATCTTTGTTTTGTGCATTGCGTCTCCCAAGCATCCAGTTTGAAGAACAGTGCCTGGCCTGTGTTAGCTTCATGGTAGGAGCGCAGTAGGCATTTGATGACGCAGTAGGCATTTGGCTTCTGCTTCAGTTACACTTGAAAAATTATGTGGGATCTGTCGCTCTGTCTGTTGCTCAAGTGCGGATGGAGCCTTTTAGAGTTTGAATTCTCCCCTCTACCTCAGTAGTGTCATGTTTGTTGAAATGGCGCCATTTTGATTAAGTAAAAACTAATATATGCAATTTGAGGCATGATTTTCCTTTGTCTCAATTTGTTTTTGGCCATTTCTTTTCATATGGTTTAAGACTTTCATAATTTTCCCCTTCAAATATCATTTGGAATTTTTAAAGGCTTCAGAAGTTATTTCAATATTAACATAGGAAATTTCGATGGTGGTAGTGATAATGAGAAATAAATTATATCTACTAGAAATTTTTTTTTTTTTTTCGATACGCGGGCCTCTCACCGCTGTGGCTTCCCCCGTTGTGGAGCACAGGCTCCGGACGCGCAGGCCCAGCGGCCATGGCTCACGGGCCCAGCCGCTTCGTGGCATGTGGGATCTTCCCGGACCGGGGCATGAACCCGCGTCCCCTGCATTGTCAGGCGGACTCTCAACCACTGCGCCACCAGGGAAGCCCTAGAAAATATTTTTTAATATATTTTTGAAACCAGTTGCAGTTGTGACAGAGATCAGAAATTTTTAATTATTTGTAACCAACAATAAAAATCATGTTAGCAAGAAGCAATTTGGTGTTGTGGAATGTCCGTAAGCCTGGCCAGGACACTTTGGCCCTAGCCTTGCCCAGTAATCATAGCCACCCTTTAATGTGTGTCCACTGTTTACCAGACACTCTGCTGAATGCTCTCCAAATGGCGTTTCTGATTCTTACGATATCCCTCAAGGTTGCCATGACAACACCCGTTCATAGGTGAGGAAACTGTGGTCCAGAGAGAAGTTAAACAACTTCAGAAGTTCAGAATCACAGTAGTAAGCAGCGCAGTGGACATCAGACTTGGCCTCAGCCTGACTCCAGACACACCAGGCTGCTGCTTTCTGCCTGTGACTCCCTGTGTGCCCAGGGCCGTCTTCTCCCTTCTCCAAACCTCAGTTTTCCTAATTTTATTAAATTAAATTAAATTAATTAATTAATTTTTGGCTGCACCACGCGGCATGTGGGATCCTAGTTCCCTGACCAAGTATCGAACCCCCCCTGCCTCCTGCATTGGAAGCGCGGAGTCTTACCCACTGGACTGCCAGGGAAGTCCCATCAGTTTTCCTACTTTTCAAATGAAGGGGTTAGATTTAAACTACCATGGAGATGTTTACAGCACTGACTCAGAAGGGCTCTAAGGGTCCTCATGGCTGCTCTGCTGCTGGAAGCTCTTCAGTTCATCACACTTTTATTGAGCACCTCCTGTGCACCAGACAGCAGTGTAAGATGCTTAGACGACAAAGGGCAGAAAACCTGGTCTGCCTCTTGGAATTAGCAGGATGGTGTGTTCCCTTAATAGCTTCAGACTTTGAGACCAGTGTGCTAAGCGCCCTGTTCTTCAGTAGTAAACCTTGCCTGTCATACCCTCACGTGCGAAGGGAAGTGCATCAAATCCCCTTGATTCCTTATAGGATGAAGTGCTCTGTTGTGCTTAGAGGCCAGGAACTCCACTGCTTTTTGTAAGATGGAAGTATGTAGCGGCTGCACAGTCAAGCTGGTACTGATTTAAGGAAATATTCAGCCATAAATGCTTCTGATACGAACAGAATCATTTTGGAGGACTGACTATGAGGGGCTCATTAACCCTATACATTCTTAACTCAACTTGAGAGTTTGGTTAACTTACTGTCTCTACCTTAGGGTAAAACAGTCTCTTAGAGCCTACATTTTCTCACCTGTAAAATCAGGATAGGGCCACTCTAGTAAAGTACTTAACAGAATATATATTAAACTTTAAACAAATGTTCGATGTCATCATGCTGCTGGAAATACAAGGTACTGTGTACTCTGTTCATCTATACCTTCAAGGATGCTTATGATTTTATTTATGTTCTTAATGGTGTTTTATTTTTAAATTTTTCTTATTTTATAAATTTAACTTTTAAAAAGTATATATGAACAGTAAAGACTCTCCTGGCCATCTCTGTCCTCCATTCACCCAGATCCCATTCCTTATAAGTATAAGCCACCATTTTAAGTTTCTTGTACATTCTTCCTATATTGCTTTATGCAAATACAAGCAAATATGAGTATTTTTCTTATCCCTCCTTTCCCCACCAAGTGGTACTATAAATACATCGTTCTCTGTATCTTGCTTTTTTTCACTTGATAGTATGTCCTTATTTTTGTGAAAATGAGACCATCTAAGAATTTGTGTGCTCATAATTATTTCATAGCATAAAGGGTTTTCAGTCTCCATCAGCTGACCTGATTACTTTTCAGAGAAATTTACCTTTGGCAGATTTTTACTTAGACTCATTGTTGTGATTTCATTTTATTTTATTTTTTATTTATTTATTTTTGGCTTCATTGGGTCTTCGTTGCTGCACGCGGGCTTTTCTCTAGTGGCAAGCGGGGGCTACTCTTTGTTGTGGCGCGCGGGCTTCTCATTGCAGTGGTTTCTCTTGCAGAGCACAGGCTCTAGGCGTGCAGGCAGTAGTTGTGGCACGCAGTCTCAGTAGTTGTGGGTTGCGGGCTTTAGAGCACAGGCTCAGTAGTTGTGGCTCGTGGCCTCTAGAGCGCAGGCTCAGTAGTTGTGGCTCGCGGGCTCTAGAGTGCAGGCTCAGTAGTTGTGGCTCACAGACTCTAGAGCACAGGCTCAGTAGTTGTGGTGCACGGGCTTAGTTGCTCCACAGCATGTGGAATCTTCCTGGATCAGGGCTTGAACCTGTGTCCCCTGCATTGGCAGGCAGATTCTTAACCACTGCGCCACCAGGGAAGTCTGTATTTGTGGTGTTTTAATCTTCCTTCCTTACAGCCCTGCCAAGCTTTCCCCCCTTCCTCCTTCCCAGAAAAATAAGCAAAAATCCAACTCAAACCCTTACGTTGTAAGCACCCTCATGGAATGAAATTTAGGAAAAGTTTTGTTTCAATAAAACCGTAAATTTTGAAAGTCTTCATTACTTCAGCAAAAATACAGTTAAAAAAAATAAAAATAGTAAAGTAATTGAAGGACAGTAACAGTATCACGAAGGATCCAAAATAGAGAAAGTGGTTGATGCTGTCAGAGGATAAAGTTGAATTCTACTTTTTTTCTACATGTAGTTGTTCTGGGCATGGGTAACTCAATATGTGCATCAGTATAGTAACTATAGTGGAGACTGTCCTGTAGTGTGGTGGTTATTTGTTAAATTGTGAGACACCATATATAAAATTACTTCTCCCAGATTCCTCTCCTGAAATCTGAATTGTAGTTTCCTTTGTGGAATTTCTTCTTGAAAGCACTTAAGAGTATACTGATCAATATTTGCTCACATGCTATCTGAAAGTAGTGGATGTTACTTCAGATACATTTTTTTTGGATGAAAGCAGAATTTTGTGAAATTAGTAATGGAGAATGATTGTGTATTCCTTTCCACCATTCACCCACTTACCCGATGTTTATTGAGGCCTGTTAATGTGCTAATTAGTGGGGAGATGGTGCTGAGTTAGACAGTAGACCCCGGTGTGCTACCTGTTCTGGGCCAGTATCCACATTTTGACTTCCTGTGTGGCAGTTGATGGATGAGCATGGTGTTTGGAATAGGCGGTCTTGTGTTCAGGTCCTGATTCGGCCTTTTATTTATCTTGTGGCCTCAGGATCTTGAAACTCAGAGTCAGCTCTTCCTCTGCAGGTTGGGAACTCGCAGGGTTGTTTGAACGAGTCTGTGTGGAAGCGTGTACTCTACAGTGGCCTGTGGTACTGTCCTCGTAAAATTCACGTGTTGGTCACTCTTCTGATCCTTTGCATTTTCTAGTTGCATTCTCCTCAACTGGATTTGGGGAATATTTGGTTTGGAGTTTGTGAGTCATGGAGATGATGACTATGCCTCTATCCTGTTATATCATTTTTTCCCTAAGGTGCTTTCAGATACATTGTCTCATTTAATCATCAGGTTAGGGAGATATTTTTACTTTATAGATGAGGACTTCGTAAGTGATGACATTATACAGTGGAACAAGTGGGACTAACCACTGATACCTAGCCCAAGGGCCTGTCCACTACCCAGTACTGACCCTTGGACTGGAGAATCCTCTCGTCAGCACAGGAAGACCATTTGGTGAGAAGCAATTAAGAGTGCAGTCTCTAAACCATAGTCTTTTTTTTTTTTTTTTTAATAATTTTTATTGGAGTGTAGTTGCTTTACAATGTGGTGTTAGTTTCTGCTGTACAGCAAAGTGAATCAACTATATGTATACATATATCCCCTCTTTTTTGGATTTCCTTCCCATCTAGGTCACCACAGAGCATTGAGTAGAGTTCCCTGTGTCTAAACCATAGTCTTAATTTCAGATTCTTGCTTCTCCACTATGGCTGTGTAACCTTAAGCAAGTAACTGGAATCTCTGTAATAGTACACCAGAAGATTGATTAAGTGCTATAGTAAAAGAAAAACACCAGCTGCTATATAACTGTATAAAAACGTAATAAAATGTGGAAGATTTAGGCTGGGAATCTGCTAACAAATCATTCATCCTAAAGGAGAGAGGAAGCAAGAAGACCCACCCAGATAATTCCTCAATGAAAGGAGCATAAGAGCAGGCGACAAGGCTAGGAAGCACTGCTTTGATTCAGTTTTACCTTTTTCTTTCTTTCTTTTCTAATTTGAGCTTCCTGGACATATGATGGTGAGAGGTAGTGTGTGGCAGTTAAGAGCAGGTGCTCTGGAGCTGGGCAGCCTGGGTTCAGATCCTAGCAACCCCACTACAGGCTCTTAACTGCATTGTGCCTCAGTTTCCTTATCCTTCGGAAAAATGAGTTAATACATGTAAAAGATGAGCTTTAGATCAGTAATTACCACTTAGTAAGCAGTGCTTATCTTAAAGGGAACTTTTGAGCAGTTTCATCTGCAAGAGAACATCTGGAGACACAGGAATAGAAATGATCCGATCAGAGTAATTAAAGGCTTTTACTGAGCTGTGAGTCCTGAGCTGAGCACACTCAGCTTGAAGCTGTGAGGAGGAGTCTTAAACATAAGGTAGGCGTTTGTCCTTTAGGGGAACTGGAGAACTAGGCTAGTAATGTTGGCAATGAGGGCTGTAGCTCATTATGGTTGTATTCTGTTTTATTTGGGAGAGGGCTCAGTGTTGGGCTCCTTTGTCAGGAGCTTTAGAGACTCCCCTTTCATTGACTGGCTGGGCACCCCTTCCACAATTGAAGGTTTCTGAGAATTTGTAATGGATTTCTGGTGGGGACTTCCTTGTCTCTTCCACTTTCCTACCTGAGGCGCTGGACGGGGTGTGGACCGTCTCTGCAGCACTGTTCCCAGCCCTTTGCCTAGGCTTGGCCATCACTGTTAGCTCTGCCAAGCTTGTAGAAGATCTTGTCACTCTTCCCAGCAAAGGCGCCACTCTATTTTTTAAGCTTTTTTCTGGCTTTATTGAGGTGTAATTGAAAAATAAAATTGTAATATGTTTAAAGTACACAACGTGATGATTTGATATGTGTATACATTGTGAAATGATTCCCACAATCCAGTTATTTAACATATCCATCACCTCACCTAGCTGCGCTTTTTTATTTTTATTTTTTCTGGTGAGACCACCTTCTGTTTAATTGTGACCTGATGGTGCCGTTCCATTCTGGGTGCAAACCTTATGTAGCCCTCCCAGAGATGTTCATTCACCAGGTGACTGCCACCTGCCCCAAGCCAACCTGGAAGCACCTGCTTAGCTCTAAAAGCATCACTTCCATGAAGCTTTCCATCAGCGTCCTGGGGCAGCCCGCTCCATCAGTGTCCCAGGGCTGCCATGACTGGGCGGCTTGAAAAGCAAAAGTTTATCGTCTCAGTTCTGGAGACCAGAAGTGCAAGATCAGGGTGTCAGCAGGGCCAGTTCCTTCTGAGGCTGTGAGGGAGCCTCTGTTCCAGGCCGCTCCCCAGGCTGCTGGTTTGCTGGCAATCTTCAGTGTTCCTTGGCTTGTAGATGCTTCACCTCAGCTCATCTCTCCCTTCGTCTTCACATGGCCTCTCCCTATAGCCTTGTCTGTGTCCAAATGCCCCGTTTGCATGAGGACACCAATCATATTGGGTTAGGGGCCCACCCTTCTCCAGTATGACATCATCTTAATTAATTACCTCTGCAGTGACCCTATTTCCAGATAAGGTCACATTCTGAGGTGCTGGGAGTTAAGGCTTTAACATGAATTTGGGGGCATACAGTTCAACCCATAATACCCTCTCTCTATTTTTTCTACCTCCCCCTGGACACTTTTGGCCTGCTGATATGTAAGTAGATTTCTCTCATGGCACCAGGAGTATTTGATTACATTTATTTGTCTGTGGTCTCCTCCTCATTTTGTAACTTTTTATCTCTGCTGCCTTGCACATGATGTGGAAAGTAGCTCTGGTGGAGATATATTAAGTACCTGGAGTTACAGAAATAGAGGAAGATACTGCAGAGGTCACCTCTTATCTTGTTTTCCTATTGACGGTACCAAAGGCTCTCTGGAGTTGGCTGTGAGGTGGCCAGGGACACCAGCAGAGGCTGCCACTTCTGTTACCGTATGAGTATGTTTGATACCTCCTGGTTCATTTTCCATGGCATGATAGCTCAATATCACCTGGCAGTCTTTATACTCTCTGAGATTGTTTGAAGAACATTTAGAAACGGAGAAGACCCTCTAGGTCTTCAGCATTCGCCTGACCCAGAGAATTTTGTTAACAGCCACCTTCTTGTTTCAGCCTTTGGTTTGAGTGTTCTGTTTTTAGGGATTCAAAAGTAAATCATGTGAATGGTTGGAATAGTTAGCAGAATGTCTGTGCCAGAAGGGAGATGCCAAGAAATAATTGAATCTGCTCCCACAGCTTTAGAATTAGCTCATTAGATATGTTAGAGAAACAGAAATTTGTCTGGTTTCTGATCTGAGGTTTAGTTACATGTTAGTGAGGGTGCATTGTCCTGGGACTGGAATACCTTTGCTAAGAAAGAATATTCCAGGGCACGCTTTTTGTTATTTCCAGAATAAATAACGTTCTAGGCAGAGTGGTATTTTCTGTGGTGTTAGTAGAAAGGGGAGGTTAATCTTAAAATATCCTTTCATCCCGTATCAGTCATATCTGTCTGAAAGAACATGCTGAAATTTGTTCACCTGAAGGCAGACAGAGACCAGCTTATGAAAGGTCTGGAGGCACTTTATTCTATGAGCAAGGAAAATTATGGAGCATTTCAGACACATACGAAATAGAATAGTATAATGAACCCTGCTTTATCCTTCATCCAGCGTCAGTAGTTATTAACTCATGGCCAGTCTTGTTTATTTTGTGTAACCCTTACTCTCCCTCGACCCCATATAAATTTTAGGCAAATTCCAGATGTCATATTATTTCATCCATAAATATTTCTGTATGTACTAATATAACCACAACAATATCACACCTAAAAGTTTTAACAGTAATTCCTTAATGCCATCCAAGTCCACTTGGTGTTCAAATTTCTAATTGTCTCGAATGTAATTTTTAGATTTTTATTTTACAGTTTACTTGAATCAGGATCTGGCAGAGATCCTCCTATTACCTGTCGGGTTTTAAGCAGGGGAATGAATGACATGATCGGACTTACATTTTGAAACTCTATCTGGCCTCACTGTGAAAAATGTATTGGTGTGGGGGTTGCTAGGAGACTGGAAGTGGAGAAACTAATTAGGAGGCTACTGTGTGTCCAGGAGGTGAGTGGTAATTATCTAGATTAGAGTGATGTGGTGGAGTTGGAGAAAAGTGGGTGAATGCGAGATGTAACCTGGGCAGGCCGAGCTTGTTTGTCATGGCTCAGCCAGACTTTTGGGTTCTGCTGGGTGTGTATGTTTGTTTATTTGAAAGTATTGTTCCCAGAGATTTCACTGATTCCAGTATCAACATTTTAAGTTTAGTGAAATCTTAACATTTTTACACAGGTTAAATTACAGCAACTTTATGGAATACTGAGATAGAGGAACATTAATCCGTACTTCTCTTGAATCTTATTCAACTTTAAATACAGCTTATTTGCCATTATATCATCTTGTTTATATGTGACTACAGTGATAATATTGATAACTTTATATAATAGAATAAGAAATTTATAGTTTTCCACTTAAACATGTTATAGTCTCATGTGTATTCTGCTAAAGAATATTCATAGTTTCATAATACTGTATTGAGCAGATTATGTTATAACCATTCATGTGTTGTTGGATGTTGATCTTACTTTTTAAATTATTTTATTTTAAAATTATTCTAAATAATGTTGCAGGAAGTTTTTTTTGCATCTGTACTTTTTCCATTTCTTTTTAAAAAATCTGGATTAAGTAATGACTTCTTTGTAGAGATCTTCCTAGAAAAATTTGCTGTCTTAACACACACTTAGAAACGACATCAATGAAACCTGAAGCCGTAATTGACGAAAACCAAGTACAGGCTTTTATTTTTTTAAAGAGTGTCTCTCTCTCTCTCTCTATTTATTTGGTTGCACTGGGTCTCTTAGTTACGGCAGGCAGGTTCCTTAGTTGTGGCACACGGGCTCCTTAGTTGTGGCATGCATGTGGGATCTAGTTCCCTGGGTAGGGATTGAACCTGGGCCCCCTGCATTGGGAGGGCAGAGTCCTAGCCGCTGCGCCACCAAGGAAGTCCCCAAGTACAGGTTTTGTACATTAAAAGTTGGAATTATGTTTATTCTTGGTTATTGGGCTCAGAATATGTATACTTTAAGTTTATAGACTTCCTTATTGAAGGAAGACCACATGCATATCTGGTCTTCAGTCTTTATCTTCTCCCATTCATATGGCAATTTGTAATAAAATGAGAGCAATCTCTGTCTTGTCATCAGCATGTTGGTTTTACAAAGATCCTTTTCTTTCAGTCAGCTCTGGGAACCAGGAAGCAGCTATAGTTGCCTCTAAAATGTTCCCCTGTGTCCTTATTTACTGATGAAAATAGCTTAAAATTAGGACTCATTTGATAATAGAGAACTCATAATACTGTATATCCTTTTGTCTTTTTTTTTTTTTTTTTTAAATTTTTGGCTGCACCGCATGGCATGCGGGTCCCCAACCAGGTATCGAACCTGAGTCCCCTGCAGTGGAAGAGTGGAGTCTTAACCACTGAACCGTCAGGGAGTCCCTTTTTGGTTTTTTTGAAATGCTGAAGTGGAACATTTTTATCATTGGCTCAGAATGGTCAGCTTCTTTTATATCTAATGAAGAAATGTCAGACAACCATTAATAATGTTTTTGTTATTTGGGTCCTTCTTTTAGAACAAACTAGGTTAAAGTAAACAGATGACACTAAACATTTTAAAGGATATGTTCAGAGAAGGGTAAGTTTTAAAGACTACGTTTTAGGTCATCGGTTCACTTATTCTGTTTTATTGCCTTTTAGTCACTGATTGTTTTCATACTTTGTCTTTAAGTCCTTGAAATAGTGTCACTTCAAGTATCCTCTTACTTCTGTCATATCTTTAGATTTCAGAAAAGCAATATCCAAATCGATCTTTTTCTTTAAAAAAATGTTCAACTGATTCTTTGGCTGTTGGTACCACAAAATATGTTTTTTTAATAAACTATTCTTTAAAGCCTTACTATTCAAATGGCTGTCTGAGTCTAGTGGCGTTGGTATCACTTGGGAGCTCATGAGACATGCAGGATCTCAGGCCCCATCTCAGACCTACTGGATATGAATTTGTATCTTAACATTATTCTTAGGCGATTCATACGCACATTAAAAAGCTAATAATGCCAGCCCCAGATTCCTGGTTGGATCCTCCTGTTCAAGGCATCTATGCCCTCAATTCTATCGCTTTGGGAACGTTGTTTCCTCTCACTGTCACCATCATCATCATTTACAACATAGCTTAGAGGCTAAGAACAGGAGTTCTGCATCCAGGAGGGCTGCATTAGAATCCCAGCCATGTTAACTTCCTAGCTGGGTGACCTAAGTTCCCTTATCTGTAAAGTGAGAAAAACAATAGTATATTGACAAATAGGGGAGGTGAGAGGATCAAATACAGGTAAAGAACAAAGTCTAGCGTACAGTTCTGGCTGCTTTCACTCTCCTTCCCCTTATCACAGACATTATTTTAGAGATCTGTTGCAGCATAACAAACCATCCCAGGACTTTGCAGCTTAAAATAATTATTTTATTATTCATATTTCATGATTTTGTGGGTCATGAATTTAGGCAAGGCACAACTGGGCAGTTCTGTTCTATGTGGCATCTACTGAGGTCACTTGATGACTTTCGAGTTTTTTAATTGTTATTTTAATTAAGTTGTATATTCTGGATGTAAATCTTTTCTCAGATATATGATTTGTAAATTTTTTTCCATTTTATGGGTTGTCTTTTCACTTTTTTATGTATCCTTTGAAGCACAAATATTTTTAATTTTTAGGAAGTCCAGTTTATCTTTTTTCTTTTGTTGCTGTCCTTTTGGTGTCATATAAGACTTTGCCTAAACCAGGGTCTCTTAGATTCACTCCTTTACTTTCTTGTAAGTATTCTATAGTTTTTGCTGTTAAATTTAGGTCTGTGTTCCGTTTGGACTGAATTTTTGTAGACAATGTAAGAAGGAGCACCATTTACTTTTTTAGTTGCTAATTTAATCACCTCTTTTAAATCCCTACGTTGCTTATCCTCTGTGGCTTGAGGAACTGTTGTTCACTCACTCGCCATTAAAACTCTCTGCCTGTGGGTTCTGAGACTATTTCTCATCTTGTGTCTTTATCCTTTCCTTCTTGTTCTTAATTCATTCAAGACTTTTTAGTTACATACCAGCTATATGGCAAAATCGGTTCTGGGTGCTGGTTCTGCTCCCTCTTCTCAACTTACATGCTTCTGCTGGCCAGTTTCCTCTCCTCTCCTGGCCCCACCTCTGTGCTGATGACTTCCACATCAGCACCTCCGCCTTCCTCAGTGAGTCTGTCTCCACTTCTGGACTGTGAGTCCAGCTTCCTCAAAGTGAGGACTACATCTGATTTAATTGTGTGCCCCAGCACAGTGACTGGACATAAAAGATGCTCAGTAAACATTGCATATATATATTGTTAAAGCTGTCATTCAGTGGGTTATAAAAGCAGATTGAACTATTTGCATGATTAGTAAAGGTGCTATTTAGAGATTTATAGTTAAAAGATGAATATAATTTAGTGTGTTCAAACAGCATTTCAAATAAAAGATTGGGATTAAAAAGAGTGTAAAGTGGGACTTCCCTGGTGGTCCAGTGGTTAAGACTCTGAGCTCCCCAGGCAGGGGGCCTGGGTTCAATCCCTGGTCAGGGAACTGGATCCTGCATGCTGCAACTAAAAGATCCCCCATGCCGCAACTAAAAGATTCCCCCATGCTGTAACTAAAGATCCCGGACGCCGCAACAAAGATGCCGCATGTTGCAACCAAGACCTGGTGCAGCCAAATAAATAAATAAGTTTTTTTTAAAAGAAAAAGACTGTAAAGTAAGTAACCATATTAGCAGACGTTTAAATTTGAGCCATTTGGGCATCTTTTCAGGTTATTCACAAACTCAAGGACGTGCTAACATTTTCAGAGCCTCTACTGTTATTGTTCTTTGAACCAAGAAGGTGGTGTTGATGAAGAGCATTTCCCATTTGCATGAATACAGATGTGTGAGCGGCTTCTCTCCTTTGACCTGTGGCAAATCCTTTGCAGAGTTGCCACCAGTACTTTTTGGGGACAATATCATGAATCAGATTTCTCCAGAAATGAACTGTGCTGCTTTTAGAAGATCCTGTCTGTTTGGGGCAATATGTTGGCTTGAAACTATCTTGTGGTCAAAATTTTCATATCTAATTATATTTTTTCAGTTTGTCAGAGGATATACTAGGTTTGTTAGATTGTTTTCCTGTTGTCTGCTGAAGAACAGTGGCAAGGACAAAAACTGCCCTTGGTTGGTGGAAAGGTGGGCGATGGCTGATCAGCCACGTGCCTCAGAAGCCACAAAGAAGCATCACACGTCATGGCTCTGACTGGTCGGTCAGTCAGGGCATCCTCATGCTGGAGATTGTATTTATCAGGCTGATGTTCTCATTATGAAATGCTACTGGACATTGATTCAAAAACAATACTGTCTTTTGTTTTGATTCTGTAGGAACCTAGAAAGATCGTGCAATGAATGGTGATACTCGGGCTGCAGTGGTGACCTCACCACCCCCGACCACAGCCCCTCACAAAGAGAGGTATTTCGACAGAGTGGATGAGAACAATCCAGAATACTTGCGAGAGAGGAACATGGCACCAGACCTTCGCCAGGACTTCAATATGATGGAGCAAAAAAAGAGGGTGTCCATGATTCTGCAGAGTCCCGTAAGAGAAGCTTTGTCTCTGACCAAGTGTCCTCTTCCTCCTTCCACCGCTTCAGCTCTTGTGCTCTTGTATGTGTCATAGTCCGTCTACCTTGACACAGGAAATCAGTGCCTTGTATACATGTATGGCTGTTGAAGAGTTCAGTTTAGTTCAAGTTAGCAGACACGCAAATGAAAAATCTCCAGTATCATAAAGGATAGGAGGTGCTCATTTCTCCTTTTCACTCTCTCACTGCTTCGCCAGAGAGTCTTTATATATTATGACCATTTAAAAATTACTCTTTCCTCCAAAACACCTAGCTTGGTGCTGGGCATTTAGTAGGTCTCAGCAACACCTGATTGTTGATTGATTTTACCTTTAGTTCTGGTCGGCATTTGAACCACAGTCACGCCCAACTGTCTTCTGTTTGCATCTTTAGGTAAAGTAGTGCTGTTTTCATAGTTTTTTCATGTTGATGCTGCTGCCTTTATGTGTGCTTCATTCTTTTTATCCTTTTAATCTGTTCTTGTTTTATTTCCTTAATATTTTTGGGTGTCACTTGGCAGATAATTCATTTGAGTTATTTTTTTAAATGTTGATCATCTCTGTCTGCAAGGAACTGGGTACTCATCGTACCCAGTTTGTTTGTTTGGTTGTTATTATTATTCATATATTATTCCTCAATAATATAACTTAGAGTAAAGTACACAAGTCTTAAGTATATAGCTTGATGGATTGTGACATGTGTAGCACCTGTGTAAATGCCCAGATCAAGTCTCAGACTTTACATTGTAGTCGAAGGAGCTAACCAGGGAGCACCAAATAGAAGCCCCGTGCAGGAAGCAGCTGCATGATTAGATTGGGTGTCACGGGGTAGAACAAACCTCTGAGTGAGGAACATTTGACCTGAACTCCGAATGACAGGAAGGAGCCGGCCATGCAGGGATGGGGGAGAAGCAGACGTGAAATTCCCAGGACAGGAGTGAGCTTGAAGAGTCCAAGGGCAGCCAGTGTGGTCTGGGCACAGGAAGCGGGAGTGCGGGCTGCGTGAGGTTGGAGAGGGAGGAAGGGGCAGTTGCCTCAGAGGCTGTGTCAGCCCAGCTCAGGGTACGGTGCAGACGGGAGCGGCACGCTTCAGTCTTTGAGTAACTCATTCTGGGTTGGTATACAGAGAGCACCGTAGAGGGCAAGAGAGTAAGCTGTCTTCCAAGCAAGAGGTAGTGGTAGCTTGGGCCAGAGTGCTGGTGGTAGAGGTGGAGAGAGGTAAACTCATTTGTGTTCTGTTTTGAAGGTGGAATAAATAGGACTTGCTGATGGATGGGGAGGAAGAGGTGAGGGAAAAAAAGAATCAGGATAACGTCTAGACTTGGCTTGAGCAGTTTTCCTGTGTAAAAGCAACGAGAAACCAAGTGAAAGTCACCAAGGATAGGGTGAAGAAGCTAAACTTTCAGTACCGGGCACGTGCCAGGCGCTGTGCTGGGGGCCCTGGGGACGCCAAGTCCCTACCCACAGGGGTCAGGAACACAGTCAGCATCAAAATGTTACTGACCCACATGCACTGTGGGGCCTGGGAACAGGGAAAGAACCCTAGAGGAAAGACTGGTAAGGCCTGGGCTTTACTGAGTAGAATGTACCCGGTGGTGGTTTTTTGGTTTTAGGAGTGTGGACCGTTCAACTGCAGTAAGGAGTGGGAAGGCCCACCCTGTGTGTACAGATGCTGACAGTTGGGAGATGTGAGAGGGAACCTGTGGAAGTTTCCTTCAGACTGATTCTCTGTTCTCAGTGGAATAGCAAGTGGAGGCATCTGCTTAGAATGGGCACGGGGAGTGGTGTAGAGAAGGCATGTAGAGTAGGCGAGAGAATGGGCAAGAAAAGTCAAGAATGATCCCTGGGTTAATGTCAAGGGTGCACTCAGGTCAGTGGTCATGGATTTACAGTGAGACAGTGCGGTACGGTCTTCGTTTTTGCCCCCCAGCCACTTTCAACAGCGTGAATAGAAAGGGTGTAAAGAGTTGAACTTAACCTGGGGTTGGGATTTTGCCAGATGAAATGGTAGAGAGTTGAAGTTGTGAGCAAGGGAATGGCTATAGTTTTAAACCAAGGGCCTAAGCTGAGTGAGAGAGGTCAGGACACAGGGAAGGTACGGGATGGTGATAAGGTCTTAGGATCAAGACGGGGTTGAAGAGAGGGTGAGCTGGACACTAGGAGAGGGTGTTTGGAGAGCACGTGCTTGGCTCCGAGACTGCAGAGGGGCCCAGTTACTAGAAATGAGCAGGTCTCTAGGGCATGACCATGGAAATAGGAGGCCGGGGTGAATTGGATGACATGGTCGTTGGAGGAGAGGCGATCAGGGAGCTGAGAGGGGAGGGTGTGGATATTTAACCATCAGGAGTTAGGACCAAGCAAGCAGGCAAGGTCATTGGCTGGTGACTGCTGGTTGAGGAAAGAGTCTGGGGTCCAGATGGGTGGCTCCAGGCCTCACTCACTGGTAGTTGCTAAGCGCAGCTCCATACTGTACATATAGGTCATCTGGAATGCTGTTGATACAGAGGGTCCTTTGTACTGTGGATTTTTTCTTTTTGTGTTTTCCTTACTAAGTTTTAAGTTCCTGATGGCAAAGCCATTTTCTTCCTATGTGTCCTCAGTGCCTAGAACAGTGTCAGGTGTTGTAAGGTGACTCAGGGTATTTAATCAGTCCCCTACTGTTTACAATGTAGACTGTTACCTGTTTTCCCTTTTATTGGTAATAATGCTGGAATGAGCATCCTTATGAATAAGTCTTTGAGCACATCTGTGATTAGTTCCTTAGAAAAGATTCCTAGGAATAGGATGCCTGTTCAAATTTTTAAGCTTTTATCTTGTTAAATTACTGTCCAGAAAGAATGTACTTATTTATGCTCCAGGTAGTGATATATGAGAATATCCATTTGCCTTTCCAGCACTGGATGTAAACAAACAGAAAATTAGTCTATGCGATAGTTACCCCTGCCTTCCCAAGGAACAGAAAAGAAACGATATCTCATTGTCTTAATTTGCCTTTTATTAGGCTTTCTGTGAAGAATTGGAATCCATGATACAGGAACAATTTAAGAAGGGGAAGAATCCCACAGGCCTATTGGCATTACAGCAGATTGCAGATTTTATGACCACAAATGTACCGAATGTCTACCCGGCAGCTCCGCAAGGAGGGATGGCTGCCTTAAACATGAGTGAGTAGTCCCTGACTTGGTATACATTCTCTGTCATTTTCCGGGTAAAATTTCCTAATATTTTCCAATGTGAAATAGATGAGCACACACTATGTAATACATAGAATTGAGGTTTTTTTAAAAATTGAGTTTTAGTTGTAGTAAAAGATAGGCCTAAAAATGTCTTGACTATAGAGGGCTCCTTTTTTATGAGCCAGTGAGACTGTTATTTCTCAGGCAGGTAACTTTTTATGTGGCTTTTCAGACCCTTTATGAATTAAAAAAAAAACTAATCAGAAATAATGCTTGGGGAGTAGCACATTGATTTTGATTTTGCCTGAACTTATTTCAGTCAAGCCAACATTTCTTTTTAAAAAAAAAATAAATTTATTTATTTCATTTTATTTTTTTAATTTTTGGCTGTGTTGGGTCTTCGTTGCTGCACGTGGGCTTTCTCTAGTTGTGGCGAGCAGGGGCTACTCTTGGTTGCGGTGCGTGGGCTTATCATTGCAGTGGTTTCTCTTGTTGCGGAGCACGGGCTCTAGGCGCACGGGCTTCAGTAGTTGTGGCTCACGGTCTCTAGAGTGCAGGCTCAGTAGTTGTGGTGCATGGGCTTAGTTGCTCCACGGCATGTGGGATCTTCCTGGACCAGGGCTCAAACCCGTGTCCCCTGAATTGGCAGGCGGATTTGTAACCACTGCGCCACCAGGGAAGCCCCAAGCCAACATTTCTTATCCACCATTCCTCACTGCTGTTCGCAAATGAATGAGAAACAGAAAAATTCCAAAAGAAAGCTAGAAGAAAAATGTTGGATGGGTGAATGTGAGCAAAGTTAGTTAGCAAAGTTAGTTGTGCAGAGATGGCGCTTTGCCATGGCTGTTGAATTTGTAAACGTTAACATGACAAGGTGGAGCCCAGGGTACCTTGAGCATCAGCTAATGTGACCTGCTGTGTACTGTGCCCTGGATCAATCTCTGATGTTTCTAGTTGGATAATCAGCTTCTGACTGACCAACTTAAGGTATTGGTTTGCGTTAGATCGCCTGCCGTGTGCTATTTACCTGTCTGTTCTCTGGTATTCTTAGAAGTTGATTGACATTCACCTGAGTGATAATATCATTAATGTCCAGAGAGTGTTAAAAATCACATGTAATTTACTAGCTCACACTTCCATCCTGAAGTCGAATGGTAGTCACTAGGTTTTCATGTTTCACATGGATTCTTTTTTATTTATTTATTTATTTATTTAATTTTATTTTTGGCTGCGTTGGCTCTTTGTTGCTGCACGCGGGCTTTCTCTAGTTGCGGCAAGCGGGGGCTACTCTCTGTTGCAGTGCACAGGCTTCTCATTGCGGTGGCTTCTCTTGTTGCAGAGCACAGGCTCTAGGTGCATGGGCTTCAGTAGTTGTGTTGCGCGGGTTCAGTAGTTGTGGCCCGCAGGCTCTAGAGCGCAGGCTCAGTAGTTGTGGTGCATGGCTTAGTAGCTCCATGGCATGGGGGATCTTCCTGGACCAGGGGTCAAACCTGTGTCCCCTGCATTGGCAGGCGGATTCTTAACCACTGCACCACCAGGGAAGTCCTCACATGGATTCTTAATGGATTCTAGTGATATTTATATGAATTAGATAATAAAGGACTATGTAATATATTTACTCACATATTGTGTTCTAGTCAGAGATAAAGGAAATTTTAATAGTGCCACACCAGAAAAAGAAGGAAGAAAAAAATCTAGTTTTAATTGTATCTAATAGTTTACTTCTTAAATATAAAAAAAATTTAATGTGAATTTTAACCTTTGTTGTGGAATATAACTGTGTAGATGGCATAGAAGAAAATGATATATAACTTATGAATGGTTTAAGGTGAACGCCTTTATAACCAGCACCCTGGTTAAGAAATAAAGTTTTTTCAGTTGCTTGCCCTCTTAAAAGGAATCACCATCTTGACTTGAATGGTATCACTGCCTTGCTTTTCTTTATAGTTTTATCACCCAAATGGTTATACTTAAATATTATGGTTTAGTATTTTGTCTTTTTTTACTTACTGTCTCTTAAGCATCTTTAGAGCTACAACTTGCCCCTCCATCTCTCTTTTTCTCCTCGCACTTTAAAGAAAATGGGTTTTGTTGACCTGTAGAGTTTGCTACAGTCTTGAATTTTGCTGATGCCATCTCCATGGTGCCCATATGTTCTTTTTTCTTTTGTATTTACAGTAAATTGGTAGCTGGGTCTAGAAGCTTGGCTGTATTTGGATTTTGTTCTTTGGCAAGCTCACTTCATAGGTGGCACTGTGTTCTACCCACAGGCACATAAGCCTGCTTGTTGCCATTTGTGCTGTAGCAGCCATCATTGCTCAATGCCTAGATCCGTTAATTTAACAAAGGTTCCAAGATGGTGATATTTTAATTGTGTCATTCCTTCTTCTGTATTTCCTAGTTAGAATATTTCTGTAAAGAGAAACTTCTCTGGGAAATGGGGCATGGCCAAAAAGGGGGCCACCTCATTCTCTGTCACTCAACACATGATTGCAGGGAGGCTGGTGCTAAACCATTCATAGATGACCTGCTTTTTGGTCAGGGTTTCATATGGAGCAGAGCAGCTTCCTTGCTGAGATCTATTGGAAGTCAGTCCTCAACCCACACGCACAAAAAGAAACTTCCTCTCAGCTCTTTTGCTTACCCCGTGGTACGGTTTGTATAAAGGTAACCATTCAAAATGAGAAGTTGGTTTCCTGTCATCTTCTAAAGTGACCAATTACTATTTCTTTAATATTATTTTGAATGCATAGATTTTTAAAAAAATTTATCTGGTTGTGTCGGGTCTTAGTTGTGGCAGGCAGGCTCCTTAGTTACAGCTCACAGGCTCCGTAGTTGAGGCACAAGGGCTCCTGTGGCTCGCTGGCTCCTTAGTTGCGGCACATGGGCTCCATAGTTGTGGCATGCAGGCTCATTAATTGCAGCTTGTGGGCTCCTTAGTTACGGCTCGCTGGCTTCCTTAGTTTTGTGGCATGAGAACTCTTAGTTGCAGCATGCATGTGGGATCTAGTTCCCGGACCAGGGATCAAACCCGGGCCCCCTGCATTGGGAGCACAAAGTCTTAACCACTGCGCCACCAGGGAAGTCCCTGCAGAGATTTAAATATATTTAATGTGTTACAAAACATTGCAGTTATCCTTTTTCTTTTGCTGTACGCGGGCCTCTTACCGCTGTGGCCTCTCCCGCTGCGGAGCACAGGCTCCGGACACGCAGGCTCAGCGGCCATGGCTCACGGGCCCAGCCGCTCCGTGGCATGTGGGATCCTCCTGGACCGGGGCACGAACCTGTTTCCCCTGCATCGGCAGGCGGGCTCTCAACCACCGCCACCAGGGAAGCCCTGCAGTTATCCTTCTTGATACTACTCACATTGTCCCACCTTTGACTAAAGAGAACCTCTCCAAGTTGACTCCTGAGCCTAGTAGTCTTTGACAGCTTCCAGGCCACCTCTTGTAGGAGATGTTCTAGGCTCATCTTGTGCATTTCCTGCCCCAGATCTGGAGTCAGCCATTCCTCTAAGAAACCTTGATTTCTTTTTCTGAGAAATGAAATTTTAGTCTGGGTGCTAGAAATGCTCTTTGCTACTGACTGGTTAGTTATTCTTTTTAGGCCTTTTTAGTGGATAGAGCTAGGAAATATAAATTACCTTTTGGAGATTTCCTAAGAATCCGCCTGCCAATGCAGGGGACACAGGTTCGAGCCCTGGTCTGGGAAGATTCCATATGCCGCAGAGCAGCTAAGCCTGTGCACCACAATTACTGAGCCTGCGCTCTAGAGCCCGCGAGCCACGACTACTGAAGCCTGCACAGCTAGAGCCCGTGCTCCGCAACAAGAGAAGCCACCGCAGTGAGAAGCCCGCGCACTGCAACAAAGAGTAGCCCCTGCTCACTGCAACTAGAGAAAGCCTGCGCACAGCAACGAAGACCCAATGCAGCCAAAAATAAACAAATAAATAAACAAATAAATAAATAAAATTTATTTTTAAAAATTACCTTGTGATTTGTATACTATATTGATAAATTGGAATTGTAAGTATAATTATAAATATATTGGAATTATAATTCCAATTAAAATTCAAGTCTAAGGGGTTTTTACTTAACCTCTTCTATCTAACGTTTGTTTTTCTTTCTTCCACAATAAGAATTCTGGTTCTCCAGGACACCAGGAATAACAAAACTAGAATATTACTTAATAACTCATTTTCTTTCTCTCACATACACACACAGTATCAATCCTATACCAATAATATGTTCTCTCTTCATGTTTTAAAGTAGTTATATTCTCTGTTGTCAAAGCATATAACCATTATATGTTATGGTCTTGTTTTTACGTTCATTTTGTGTTACAGTTAATAACTTAATTCTGTAATAAATATATATTTAATGCTCACCACCAGTCCTTGTATCAGTGCCCCTTTAGTCAGTTCGGTTGTCTGAAGTTCCTTTTATAAAGTAGATTTCCCAGAAAACACTTGTAGAAAGGATTTCTGCATTCTTGTGTTGTGGCCTTTATATGTCAATGTTAATTTGGTTTAGTTAGTTTGGGTATAAAATCATTGGCTCACATTTTCCTCTTTTGTGTATCTTAAATGCATAATTCATTTTCTTAGAATTTGAAGACAATCTTTCCATATAAATTACTTGGTTTCTTTTCCTTGATGCTCAT
This sequence comes from Lipotes vexillifer, assembly GCF_000442215.2. Classification (NCBI taxonomy): domain Eukaryota; kingdom Metazoa; phylum Chordata; class Mammalia; order Artiodactyla; family Lipotidae; genus Lipotes; species Lipotes vexillifer. The sequence continues at coordinate 513,766 of NW_006799460.1, forward strand.
AATCTATTTTCCGTTTTCTTTAGAGTCCAGAAATTTTACCAGAATATGTCTTGCTGTTTGTCTTTCTGGGCAGTTTTCTCAGATGATGTGCCCATCCAAACTTTTTTATTTTCAGAGTGTTTTCTTGAACTCGTTTTTAATATTCATTCTGTTCCCTTGCTTTTGTTTCCTGGTATGCGCATGTTGGATTTTCCTTGTCTGACTTCTTTAACTGTCACATTTTCTCAAGTCCTTTTTATCACTTTCTTCATTTCTTTATGATTTAAAAAGTTTTTCTCCTCTTTCACCTTTACGCTGTTTTTAGTATTTATTTTTAAAATTATTTTTCATTTATATCTAATTCCTTTTATTCCAGCCCTCATTTCTGAATTTTTCTAATTATATTAAAAATTTTTCATATCTTTTATTATTAATGCCTTTCTTTATCTTTTATGAAATAATAGCTTATAGTTTTCATTTGTTTTGTGGATATGTCTTGTGTGCTTTTGTTATGTGTAGGAATGTGATTTTGCTCTTTTTTCTTTTAATAATTTATTTTTAAAATTTATTTAATTAATTAATTTATTTTTGGCTGCATGGGGTCTTCATTGCTGCCTGCAGGCTTTCTCTAGTTCTGGAGAGTGGAGGCTACTGTTTGTTGTGGTGTGTGGGCTTCTCATTGCCGTGGCTTCTCTTTTTTTTTTTTCCTGTACACGGGCCTCTCACTGTCGTGGCCTCTCCCGTTGTGGAGCACAGGCTCCGGACGCGCAGGCTCAGCGGCCATGGCTCACGGGCCCAGCCGCTCCGCGGCACGTGGGATCTTCCCGGACCGGGGCACGAACCCGCGTCCCCTGCATCGGCAGGCGGACTCTCAACCACTGCGCCACCAGGGAAGCCCCCGTGGCTTCTCTTGTTGCGGAGCACGGGCTCTAGGAGCATGGGCTTCAGTAGTTGCGGCGCGTGGGCCCAGTAGTTGTGGCTTGTGGGCTCTAGAGCGTAGGCTCAGTAGTTGTGGCACATGGGCTTAGTTGCTCCACAGAATGTGGGATCTTCCCAGACTAGGGCTTGGACCTGTGTCCCCTGCATCGGCAGGCAGATTCTTAACCACTGCACCACCACGGAAGCCCTCTTTGAATAATTTTTGTGTGGTATTTGATCATGATATTTTTCTGTTCATTTTTACATGAAATTAGTTTTCCTGGAGGAGTCCAGTTCAGGAATCCTGACTCTAGAGCTCCCTCTTCTGTTGTTTTTGTGAAGTGCTAAAAAATACGGCAGCTCATTTAATTCTCCTCCCTTGCTTCTCTCTGGGTCTTTTTTCTTCTTTTCTTTTCTCTCGTTCCCAGCCCCATCTTCCCCTCCCCTCCCCTCCCCTCTTTCTTTTGTTTTGTAATAAATTTATTTACTTTTTTATTTAGTTATTATTTTTGGCTGCGTTGGGTCTTGGTTGCTGCATGCAGGTTTTCTCTAGTTGTGGTGAGCGGGGGCTACTCTTCGTTGTGGTGCGTGGGCTTCTCATTATGGTGGCTTCTCTTGTTGTGGAGCACAGGCTCTAGACACGGAGGCTTCAGTAGTTGTGGCACGTGGGCTCAGTAGTTGTGGCTCGTGGGCTCTAGAGGGCAGGCTCAGTGGTGGTGCACGGGCTTAGTTGCTCCGCTGCATGTGGGATCTTCCCAGACCAGGGCTTGAACCTGTGTCCCCTGCATTGGCAGGTGGATTCTTAACCACTGCTCCACCAGTGAAGCCCCATAACGTATATGTTTAATACCGTAAATTTCCTTCTAAGTTTTGCTTTACTGCATCCTACAAATTTTATTACCTTTCTGTTATTGATTTCTACCTTAATTGTATTAATGTTGGGGAACTTGGTCTTTATGAAATAGTCTTTGACGTTTTCAAGACTTACCTTATGGCCCATTGTGGGACGATTAATATCTCAACTGTTATTTGATTTACATTTGACAAGAAATATTAAATCTTTGAGTCTTGTTTCATTTTTCATTTCAGGTCTTGGTATGGTGACTCCTGTGAATGACCTTAGAGGATCTGATTCTATTGCCTATGACAAAGGGGAGAAGTTATTGCGGTGTAAACTGGCAGCGTTTTACCGACTAGCAGATCTCTTTGGATGGTCTCAGCTTATCTACAATCACATCACAGTGAGTATTAAATGGGGTAGTAACTGAATGATAAGTGGAATATCATGTGTCTGGCACCACCTGTTTTCATTTAGGGGGAGAGGGAATCTGGCTGAGCTGAAGTAAATCTTGGAACACCTTCCTTCTGATTGCTGACTGCAGAGTATAATAATCTGAGAATTAGCCAGTTTGAATTAAAAATTATGAGAACGGTAGTTCTTTAAAACTCCTTTCTTGCTTGCTGACCTAATAAATGAATGTTTACCAAGTTGTAGGCAGTTCCTAAAGTTCTTTTTATGCCTAAAAAATCAAGAATGAAGATGTTTTCTTTCCTACTTGGACCAAAGCCTTCTATCTCTCATATTTATTTCTTCAGATATTCCAGTTTTAGCCGTTTTTCAACATTATCAGGACCTCTAGTTTCTTCAATTCATTCTTTTTTTTTAAAAAATAAATTTGTTTTTGGCTGCATTGGGTCTTCATTGCTGCGCTCAGGGTTTCTCTAGTTGTGGCGAGTAGGGGCTACTCTTGGTTGCAGTCTGCATGCTTCTCATTGCGGTGGCTTCTCTTGTTGAGGAGCACAGGCTCTAGGGCACGTGGGCTTCAGTAGTTGTGGCACACAGGCTCAGTAGTTGTGGCTCAAGGGCTCTAGAGTGCAGGCTCAGTAGTTGTGGCGCACGGGCTTAGTTGCTTCTCAGCCTGTGCCATCTTCCCGGACCAGGGCTCAAACCCGTGTCCCCTGCATTGGCAGGAGGATTCTTAACCACTGCGCTGCCAGGGAAGCCCCTTATTGGATATTTTAAATTATTAATACAGTGTGTGCTTATTGTGGCAAGCATCCCTTACACAGACGTTGAAAGAAGAAAGCATAATCCTGTGAATACTCTTATCCCCTTGAGATAACCAGCATTAACAGACGTTTAAATCGTTTTACCCTTTTCTCCATACTCAACACACTCAGTACACACACAATACTTAATACACATGTGTAGGTGTTTTTTACTTGTGGACTCATAACCAGCAGTGCTTAGTTCAGCTCCATTCTTTTTTTTTTTTTTAAGTATTTATTTATTTGTTTTGGCTGTGAAAGGATCTTAGTTGCTGGATGTGGGCTTCTTAGTTGTGGCAGGCATGCTCTTAGTTGTGGCATGCAAACTCTTAGTTGTGGCATGCATGCAGGATCTAGTTCCCTGACCAGGGATTGAACACGGGTCCCCTGCACTGGGCGCACGGAGTCTTACCCAGTGGACCACCAGGGAGGTTCCCAGCTCCATTCTTGACTCCAAGGAATGCTCTTTGATGGTAGTCTGAAGCCCACCTTTGTGACCAGTGCACTGTGCTTCTGGGACATGGTAGGGATCTTTGCCAGATGTACCGAGTTACCCTCCCCTCTGTTCTCCACATTGCCGCTAAAGTGAACCTTTCAAAATGCAGACCTGACCCTGTTGTATCCATGCTGTCATGCTTGTGGAATGTTACTTCCACCCTAGCACGCCTGCTTTATTTCCCCCACAGCAGTTACCATCATCCATACTGTACGTTTGTCTGTCGTCCACATCAGCTCCATGAAAGGAGCCTCCGGCCGTGTCCTGCGAAGAATTCCTGTGCTGGGCACAGAGGAGGCACATACTGAACTCTTGGCTGAATGATGGAGTGAAGCATCCAGTTGAACTGAAATTCTGCCTTAGTAAAATTATCAAATGAGACTCTGTGGTGCCTTTTGATATTTGGTCAGTGGATCCAGTTAGCCTCCCACAAGAGCTGGCTCTCTTCCTTGTGCCTGCGTGGAAATTGCTGGCCTCTGTGGCTAATTATACTTGGCAGAACGTCTGTGTAGAGATTTTTTTTTTTTAATAAATTTATTTATTTATTTTTGGCTGTGTTGGGTCTTCGTTTCTGTGCGAGGGCTTTCTCTAGTTGCGGCGAGTGGGGGCCACTCTTCATCGCGGTGCGCGGGCCTCTCAATATCTCGGCCTCTCTTGTTGCGGAGCAGAGGCTCCAGATGCGCAGGCTCAGTAGTTGTGGCTCATGGGCCCAGTTGCTCCACGGCATGTGGGATCTTCCCAGACCAGGGCTCGAACCCGTGTCCCATGTATTGGCAGGCAGATTCTCAACCACTGCGCCACCAGGGAAGCCCCTGTGTAGAGATTTAATGCTAAATGGTTGCCTAAAAATTAGTTCCATGAAAATGTTACATTGCTAAGAGGAAATGTAATCCTTGGCTTAATGCCAGCCTTACATTCTCTGGGGATTTTAAAAGCTGTTTACTACTAGTCCTATTATGAATGCTATTTAAATAAGTTTGAATTGCTTAAATTGCTCGTTTTTTCCCCCTTTAATTATTTAGGACTTAGCAGAATTAAAACATTAGTTAGGGGCTTCCCTGGTGGCGCAGTGGTTGAGAGTCCGCCTGCCGATGCAGGGGACACGGGTTCGTGCCTCAGTTCGGGAAGATCCCACATGCCGCAGAGCGGCTGGGCCCGTGAGCCGTGGCCGCTGAGCCTGTGCGTCCGGAGCCTGTGCTCCGCAACGGGGGAGGTCACAACAGTGAGAGGCCCGTGTTCTGCAAAAACAAAATAAAAAAAACATTAGTTGGGTGTTTACTTTTCTGTAAGTGATCTGTTTGGGACTTAACACTGAGTAAAAAAGGAAATTCAAGTTACAAAATACATTTCTTATATCTTGTGAACTAGAGAATCTTTGAGGAAGAAAGTTTTTGTTTTTGTTTAACTACTTATAGCATCCATGTTTTGGTTTCACAGTCTAGGCGTTATCATATATAGATTTAACAGAAAAGAAATATTAACAGTATCAGCGCAGCCAAAAAGTGCCAACAGGTCATCGTGCCCTTTCTTTGAAGGAGGGCAATAGGGATTTTCTGCTAAAGGGATTTAAAAGTGCTAACAGGTGTTAGAGGATTGGAGATGATTGTCTGAATTACATCTCTCTCTGTCTTAAGATTGCACTGGATTTAGAGAAGCTTGTGAGTGGGGGTGTCAAAAGACAGGATAGCCCAGTTGGCACATGAGCTGGGCTTCCTCTCTTGGTGGCACGTAGCCGATGGCAGGGTCTTTCCGTCCCTAAATGCCTCTGGGTGTCAGTGGAATGCTAGGTTCACCTCCATTCTGGATTCCAAGGAATGCTAACCCTCCAAGGTGGTGGGCTCCACAGGTGGCAGCGGGTCCACAGTGACTGTGTTCTGAGGACATGATAGGGATCTCTGCCAGAGATAGTGAGTCGGGTGTATTGTGTTTTCGGTGAATGACGTTAGCGCTCATTCCTTGTGCACAGAGAAGGGGCATTAGATGTGGGAAGACTCGCAGTTAGACCAGTGCTAGGCCATCAGGGACTAGAAAACTTACTTTGAAATGTCCTCTCTTTTTCCAGTCTACATCAGTATTTAGCACTTTCTCCTTTTTGTTTCAGATTCTGAAAATTGTATATTTTAAGCTTTTTCCATTATAATGTGTAGATCTGTTAAGCTCACTCTTGGAAATATGTTAAAGAAAGAAGTCAAAGAAGAAAGCATGATGTATAAATACGTTTATTATAGCATTATCTATAATAATAAAAAAATTTGAGTCTTAAGATCCATCAGTAGGTGGGAAATGGCTCAGTTATTCAACATCAGCTTGAGGGAATGTTACATACTATGAAAAATAATTGATAAAGACCATGTGAAACCATGGAAAATAATTATTATAAAAGAGAAAATATAAAATGTATACTGTTTATAGCTATATGAATTGTGTGTGTGTGTGTGTGTATGTGTGTGTGTATATATATATATATAGACAAAGAAAAAAGTGAGTAAAACTGGCTATGTAGTATTTTTTTAAAGTGGGACCTCATAGCATGAGCGTGCTTCTAAAACTTATGTGGAGAAAAAAAGGCCTAGAATAGATAACTCCTGAAGAACTAGGTAAGGAGATATTTTTTCCTATCAAGTGTCAAACTTATAAAGTGACGGTAACTAAAATAGTGTGCTTTGGGGAAAGGAAGAAACAGTTAAACCAGTGGGACAGAGCCCAGAACTAGATCTTTATGTACTGAAATCAGATATACAGGGACTTCATTGGTGGTCCAGTGGTTAAGACTCCACGGTTCCAGTTCAGGGGGCCTGAGTTCAATCTCTGGTCAGGGAACTAGATCCCGCATGCTGCAGTGAAGATCCTGCATGCCTCGACTAAGACCCGGTGCACCCAAATAAATAAATTAATAATAATAATAAAAAAAGAAATCAGATATACAAAAGAGTCTGCATTGCAGATCATCAAGGGAAGAATGATGGACCAGGCTGTAATTGGTGCTGGCACAATTAGATTGAAAAATCAGAATTGGAAAATTGTATTGGATTCTTACCTTATATTGTATAGAGTCACAAAGCAATTCCAGTGAATTAAGCATTAAATGTGAAAGATAATACTTAAAAAATTTTAGGATCTGAATAAGTGAAAATCACTTACCTTTAACCTCTGACTTAAGGAAAGTTGTCTTAAGACACAAAAACACTTATCATAAAAGAAAAGATGAATAAATCATTTGACTATGTTAAAGTAAACAAATTTCTCATCATTAAAAGACACCATAAAGAGAGTGAAAATAAAAGCTTACAACCTAGAAGATTTTGCCTCACGGTTATAGCCAACAAGAAATTAGTATCCAGAATAGATGAAGAACTATCAATAAGCAAACCAGTATAAAATGGACAAAAAAGTCAATTTACAGGAATTTACAGAAGGGGAAATGAGACTGGTTTATAAAAATATGAAATGTTGCTTAACTCAGTTGTAACTGGGAAGTTATGAAGTCACAATGGAATATAGCATTTCACGGACAGCAGACTTTAATTTTTAGGGAAGATGGTGGTAGAAGCACAGAGCTGTCGTATACCTGCCAGCAGGGGTGCACATGCAGGGGTGCACATTTCATTAGGCCTTTTGGAAAATGATTGGGCTTCACCTCCTACTTTGTTACCCTGGAGAAACTTGTACCATGTACACTAGGAGGCAGGTATAAGAATGTTCATAGCATTGTTCTTAATGGCAAAATGAAAACCATGTCCATTGATAGAAGATGGGTACATAAATTGTATATTCATCCAATAGACACTATACAGCAGTGAGGATGAATAAATTATTGCCATGTTGTATATCATCTGGAGGAATCTCAGAAATAGTGTTGAGGAAAAAAAGTCACCGAAAAATACAGTATGATTGCAATTACATGAAGTTCACAAACAGATAAAAATTAAGCAATATATTGCTTAGGGATGAATATATATAAAGTAAAACTGTAAGGAAAAGAAAGAAAATGCTTAACACATAACTCAGGATAGTGATTACTTATGGGATTTGGGGGGGAAGAAACAGCTTCAGAAATATTAGATTTATTTTGTTTCTGAAACTGGTTGAAAGGTACATGGACATTTGATTTATTATTTTACTTAAATTGTATGTATACCTGCTAAATACTTTTTTACATGTATGTTTCAAAATAAAAACTTTTAAAATAAGCAAAAATATCTGACTTGGGACTTCCATTGTGGCACAAGTGGTTAAGAATCTGCCTGCCAGTGCAGGGAACACTGGTTCGATCCCTGGTCTGGGAAGACCCCACATGCCACAGAGCAGCTAAGCCCATTGATCCCTGGTCTGGGAAGATCCCACATGCCACAGAGCAGCTAAGCCCATGCACCACAACTACTGAGCCTGTGCTCTAAGAGCCTGTGAGCCACAACTATTGAGCCCTCATGCCACAACTACTGAGCCTGCGCTCTAAGAGCTATGTGCCGCAACTAGTGAAGCCCGTGCACTCTAGGACCCATGTGCCACAACTACTGAGCCTGCGTGCTGCAATAGCTGAAATCCACGCACCTAGATCCCATGCTCCGCAAAAAGAGAAGCCACCGCAATGAGAAGCCTGCGCACCACAACAAAGAGTAGCTCCCGCTCGCTGCAACTAGAGAAAGCCCACGTGCTGCAACGAAGACCCAACGCAGCCAAAAAAATAAATAAAATTAAAAATATCTGACATTTAATTTTTCCCTGTTTCCAACCTTATTTTTCTTCATCCCAGCCAATAAATACACAGAGTAATTCCTTGTTTTTGTTTTGACCCAGTTTGGGAATTGGGGAATTTGCATAGTTTTGATTTAGATAGTTAAAAAGATCAGCATCCTTTATAAAATAAAAGAAGTGACTTCAGGGTTAAAAAACCTGGCTCAGGGGGCTTCCCTGGTGGCGCAGTGCTTGAGAGTCCGCCTGCCGATGCAGGAGACGCGGGTTC
>NW_006799460.1:522359-549586 GCF_000442215.2 Lipotes vexillifer
GCGTCCGGAGCCTGTGCTCCGCAGCGGGAGAGGCCACAACAGTGAGCACCAAAAAAGCAAAGAAAAAAAAAAAAAAAAAAAAAAAAACCTGGCTCACTTAAAATTAATGGGAAAATATTTGGGGGAAAGGCCCCAAATTATGGAAAGGCCCAAATATTTCTGGCCCCTCGGTAGTGAAAGTGTGGAGTCCTAACCACTGGACTGCCAGGGAATTCCCAGCATTTTTGAAACAACTAAAAAGGAGTAGAGACCTGGTAGTAGAGATTTATAGCGAATGGATATTGTAGAGATGGCTTTCCTACTACCATTAATAATATTGCAGTAGTGTAATAGTTAAGAAATGCCATTTATTGAAAGCTTTATTATGAGTACAAGCCCCTTTCATCCCCACTTCATGGGTGAGGAGACCAGGAGCCCAGGGTCCCCAGAGCAGCATAGACAGTTCTGGGTTTTAACTCAGGTCTTATATGACTGTGGGTCCGCATTCTAGCGTGCTGAGGAAATCCAGTGAGTTTCGCGTGAAGGTGACATGGAGGAGATGGGATAGTTTCAGATGTCCCAGGACTAAACTACAGTTTAGGGCAGAGGTAGACCTCGTTCTGTGTTGCACACCACAGACAGATTTCTGTTCAGTGTGAGAGAGAGTGTTTAATGATTAGGCCTCTCCAGTTTCTGTTTGTTTACTGCTGTACCCTAGCATCCAGGTGCAGAAGGCCTCCAGGACTATTTGCTGAAAGAAGGAACGAGGCCGGCCATGTGAGGGCATCACTGCACTGTCCAGGCAGACACCCCTGCGCCCCGTGTGTATTTCTTTTGGGCCACTATAGAAGTCACTGTGCTGGTTAGGAAGTTGGACTAAACAGCATAAGGCCTCTTCAACAAACACTGAATTCCACCTACCTGACCCTAGTTAGAATTCTTAGCCCAGTAGTAAATGTATTCCATCCTAATAGCTTTGGGAAGTCTTTTGAGTCTATCCCAAAATCATTATATTGATAAAAATTAGGCTAAATTTTTGTGAGGGCAGGACTCTTCCCCCCCACCCCACTACATGACTAGCATCTAGCACATATCCATCATATGTGACAAATCTGTATTGTTGAAAGAAAACTATATTGTGGAAGGAAGAAAGATACCAGGGGAGTAAGGATGTGATGTGTAGAGACTTTTGGTCAGGCAGAAAGGAAGAACGCTCTCTTATTTGTGATTTTTATGATTGTTCACTATCCTATAGGTTTTGAGTACTTAAAAAAAAAAACATTTTGACTTTTAAAAAGTAAGGTTTGGTTTTCATTATTACACCCTTGAGGAGTGTCACCTTTTTGCACATGATACTGGCTTGGTAGCCACCAGAAGGTTTTTTCTTTATAAAGTTAATTATCATGAATGTGACCAAGATGCACTTCATGTACCCAGTAAGTTACTACAACATAATAACAGAAAGCTTTCAGTACCCCTTAGCTTTGTGATAGGCACTGTATTTAAGTGAGACCCTATGTAGCTCAGTTAATGTTCACAAAAAACCCATGAGTCTGTGGACTGAAAGAGATGCAATTAATTTCAATAGGATTTTTGAGCTAACTCAGTAATTCTCTGCACAGACCAGAGTGAGCTCCGAGCAGGAACACTTCCTCATTGTACCTTTTGGACTTCTCTACAGCGAAGTGACTGCATCCAGTTTGGTAAGAATGTCCTTCTCTTCTTGGGCATCAAGTATATGTAGGTCATGTTAGGTAGTTAAATACCGTCTAATCTCATTAGACATGTAAAACCCAAGAAAGAGGAAAAACTCTATGTTTTGTGTGATTAACTCAGGGAAAAACTTTTAAAATTAGTTATAAACACTTTAAACTTTGGTTTTAAGTAGTTCTAGTTAGGATAACATGAAATCCTCTTGATATTTAAGATTTTGCTTTCTTATTTCAGGTTAAAGTCAATCTACAAGGAGAGGCAGTGGACCGTGGAAGTACTAATCTAGGGGTAAATCAGGCTGGCTTCACGTTACATTCTGCCATTTACGCTGCACGCCCGGACGCGAAGTGCGTTGTGCATGTTCACACACCAGCAGGGGCCGCGGTGAGTGCACTGCCCTGGTAGAGACTTCAAGTTTAAAGCCGTTCAGTGAGCGGCACTTCACATTTCCTCCAAATTGCCCTCTCTTGTTGCACCAAGTCAACAAACCTCATTTTGTTGGATTAGAAAAATCTTTTTTCCTCACTACATTTGACTTTCTTAAAAGAATATATTTTAAGGGGTCCATTTACTGTCTGATTTTGAAAAACATGTAATAAGTCTGAAAATGTTGTAAGACTCAACGATTAGAAAATCAGTGTTGAAGAGGGGAGTGAGATTTCAGCGTATGGGAGACTGGGAAGTGCAGAATGACAGCAGTGAATTGAGACTCCTTGGTTGAGAAGAGAAGTGGGAAGAGGAGGGAGGGTGAGGTGAGGTGGTAGGTGGGGGACGCTGGGCTCAGGCAAGGGTTTGTGGGATGCAGGAGACTTGAACCTGCTAGACGGTCTGAGGGGAAGGTGCCAGGCCTGTGATGGAGAGGTTGAGGCCGAGAGACACACCGGCCAGCCTCCACAGATGATCTACCTGGAGTTGGCGAAACCCAGGCTGGATTGTGACTGGGGAGAGTAATACCGGGGAAGGAGTTCCCTGGTGGTCCAGTGGTTAGGGCTTGGCGCTTTCACTGCCCTGGCCGGGTTCAGTCCCTGGTTGGGGAACTAAGGTACCCTCAAGCCGGGCGGCGCACCCAAATATAAAAAAAGAAGGGGGAAGTGGGCACAGACGCTGCAGACTCTTAGGAGACTTGGCCCTTGAGCCCCCAAGCTTGCCAGGAGCCTGCCCCATCCTGATCACCAAGCCTGGACCCTGCTGGTGCACACAGGCCACCTGACCAAGCCTCGGACCCCTCAGTATGTATGAAAGTGTACTTTCTGGTTGTTGGTACAGTCATGTGAAAGAGAAGCACTCAAGAACTGTCTAGAATTGTCTTTTTTATCACCAGTTTTATACTTTAATGACTTCCTGGGCTTACTTGTTTGACAGATGACCTCATTGATTAAGTAATACTGAATTTCACTCTATCTTGATGTTTTAATGTCATAGATCTTGGGTTGTTTGGATGAATGTTGGATCTGGTTTGTTTGTTTTACTTTGAAGATATGGTTCTTGACGTCAGCATCAGTTTTATTAGTTATATCATTCTCCAAATGATGTAATTATTTCTTAAAAGAATGCATGTTCTTCCAAACCCAAAAAATCCATGGAAAAAAAAAAAGAAAAATCCATGCATTTTAAAGAACCATTAGAGGTACCTTTGAGACTATGGTTATCACAAATAGCATGTAATTTTTTTTTTTTTTTGCGCTACATGGGCCTCTCACCACTGTGGCCTGTCCCGTTGCGGGGCACAGGCTCCAGATGCGCAGGCTCAGCAGCCATGGCTCATGGGCCCAGCCGCTCCGCGGCATGTGGGATATTCCCAGACCGGGGCACAAACCCATGTTCCCTGCATCGGCAGGCGGGCTCTCAACCACTGCGCCACCAGGGAAGCCCGTAATTTGTTTTAAAAATGATCAAAGTAACTTTACTTTGTAAGGAAATATCTTCTTATAGAAAGGCTGATATTGTGAAAGGAATTAAATATGGTACTGCCTTTTTTGTGGTATTGTCTTTTTAGATTAACTTTTCTGTAAGAAATTGTTACACTTACATATGTATTATTTAAATCTTTGGGGCCTGTTAGTCTAGGTAGAAGACCTTTAAAATTAGCATATTCTGAAGTTAGCTTGGGAAAGTTAAGGAAATTAAAGGGCTATATGGACACTTAGATTATTCACTTAAATAAATGTAGAGAATTTATACAGTATAATTATCCTAAATCTTTATAAATCTCCTTTTATCTGACTTTCAGGTGTTCCTATCTCACCTACAAAAGTACACAAAACCTTAAAGCTCTTCAGAAACCCCTCTTTGCAATGTTGTGACTCATTCAGAGGAAGCCATTATCCCTCCTTGCAGTAGATCCAGGACTCATCTTATTAAATCCGAGCTCACTTGGTGTTTACAGTCAGTATGGGAGAAATCCAGAAAGATGTGGAATTTCTTTTGAGGCCTTCCTTGACAGTGGTAGCTTGATTTTTAAAAATAGATTGGTGGTGAGCCCCAGAAGTAAGGTTTATCTTAAATTCATGGGTTCATTCATTTCTGAAAGGAGAACAGAGTAAAATATCTTCCCCCCGTTACGTTTTTGAGGAAAGCATTTGCCGTGTCGTCAGTGTAGCTCCTGATTCGTCTTCGTTGATGGTGCTGCTTGTTCTCTAGGTCTCTGCGATGAAATGTGGCCTCTTGCCAATCTCCCCAGAGGCACTTTCCCTTGGAGAAGTGGCTTATCATGATTATCATGGGATTCTGGTTGATGAGGAAGAAAAAGTTTTAATTCAGAAAAATTTGGGGCCTAAAAGCAAGGTCAGTAGGCATCTAATCTGGTATATAAATTACAGAGGAAAGAAGAAAAACGTATCTGTCTTCTTGCCTAGGTCCATAGAGCTTTCCTGTTTCCTCCCTTTAGGTTCTTATTCTCCGGAATCACGGGCTTGTATCCGTTGGAGAGAGCGTTGAGGAGGCCTTCTATTACATCCATAACCTTGTGGTTGCATGTGAGATCCAGGTAGGTGGTGGCTGTTCCGTTTGGTCTGTAGTATACTTAGGTGTTTGTGGGGTTCCCACAGATTTTTGATACTTGTTTTGCAGCAGTGAGTCTGTGAGCGATTTCTTTGCTAAAGATGAGCTCATGGATTTGGAAGATGACCAGGGAAAATGCTGTTTCACTGATTTAAATCGGCAAATGATTATTGGGCTTTTCATTTCTAACTTTTTATTTTTCAAATACATAAGTCACTGCCATTGATGGAGTACTAGCATATGCCAGCCCTGCTATCAGGTGCTTTATTTATGTTACTACATGTCATTTCATTTGAACTCCACACACTCTTTTTGAAAAAGTGGGTGCAGGGAGTAGAGACATGCCCACAGTCTCACAGCAGTGGGCTCTGCTTGTGCTGAGTCTGCTCGGCCCCTGTGTGCGTTCCTCACTGTCACTCTGGCTTGTGTCTGTGTGGTGATGCAGCCCCCAGTCCCCTTCATATGGCCTTGGGAGAGCTTTGTCTTCCCTTTTTTGTCCTTCTAGTATGAGTGCCCAATATTTTTTCATGCTAAAGAAAACCTTCTGAAAATTACCTTGTGATTTGTCTATCAGTGTCCGTCTCACATTTTTTATTATAATGATTTGGTTTCTTTTGAAACCTACATTTCTGTTGAAGTGATCTCTCATAGGCATCTGACCCCCTTGATCAGCAAGGAACTCCAACTGTAGTGTTTGCTTGTTTTGGAAAAGGTTCGAACTCTGGCCAGTGCGGGAGGGCCAGACAATTTAGTCCTCCTGGATCCTGGGAAGTACAAGGCCAAATCCCGTTCCCCCGGGTCCCCGGCAGGGGAGGGCAGCGGATCGCCTCCCAAATGGCAGATTGGTGAGCAGGAGTTTGAAGCGCTCATGCGGATGCTGGATAATCTGGTAAGAATGTTGCCACCACTTGATGATACAGCACTCATCCCAACAGCACAAATGTTAGTGTTTTTATAGTGAGTGAAATAGTATTGTGAAATTGCTGTCTTCATGCATTCATTAATCAGAATGCTTTCACCCTCAAGAGTCATGAAAAAGCACCAGGGCAATTTAACTTCTAAACTACGATTGAATACACAGGTGAGGGTTTCTTGTCTCCTTTTGTTTTTTAAAGGTACTCTTGTTTGGACTGTGTGGGGTCAGGAGCACAGAGAATGCTCTGCTCTGCCGGATGAGTAACTCCTCGAGTAGCAGGGTCAGCGCAGTACCCGTCATCCCGAGCAAGCAAGCTGTCGAGGGGACTTTCTAAATCAGTCGGCCAAGTGTCTTGTTTTTGTTTTAACGGTAAATTCTAGCTATTCGGGGCCTGACTGCTGTGTTCCACACACTTTGCTGCCGATTTATTGTGTGGGAGACCCTCTGCTGCTTCCTGCGGGGACATGGAGCCCAATGTGGTACAGGAGCGTGGCTGCAGGGCTTTTAGCATAATAAGAACATTCTGATAGTATGTGGCAGGATGTGGTCTGTTAGGTGGCTGCAGTGAGGGATGTCATCCTTTTGTAAGGATCAGGGAGGAAATTTATGTAGAGGGTGGCACTTGAGAAGGACCTCACAGAAGAGGTGGAAGCGTGGCAGGCTGAGTTGGGGGAAGGAAAGCATCTGTAGCAGAGGTGAGGGAACGGCTGGAGACATGGCAGCACGACAGGGTCATGCCTTTCAGGTCCGTCTCTGATCTCGCCAAGTTCTTTAAATATTCACAACAAGGCACTTAGGGTGGAAGCAATCACATTAAAAGACAAATGACTCTGTGATGGGGCCCTTTTCCTGCTGCAGTGTCATACCTCTTCAGTAGGATTCAAGAGAGTGTCCTCCTGCCACATGATGTTAGGTGCTGGAGAAGAAAAAGACCTGTCGTGGGCATGTGGGACAGAGAAGACACTGGAAGGGCATGTTGCCAGCTTCACATTAAGAAAGTCGCCACAATTGGACCAGGTCACGGGTGGGATGGGTGGCTTTAGGAAGATCTTGGAAGAAAAAGAATTCATGGATCTGATTCAGGGTGTGCTAAGTGTCCTCAGAGGGTTCTTCTCACTGAAATTCTTTGGACTTAGGAGAATGTTCATTGCTGGAAAGGGAGAGCTGGGAGTTAACTGCCTAGAAGTGGTAGTCACAGGAGTAGATTTGATCAGTGAGGGAGGGGTGAACCTCCCATAACTTCTGCATTCATTTGCTCAGTAAGTGGGTTGTATTAACTGACCACCTAGTCTTGAGCCTGTAGCCATGACCAGGACACAGTTCCTGCCCTCAGGGAATTCATGGCCTAGTCAGGGAAATGGACAAACAAGTCCCGGATACAGTCCGGCACCTGTGACGTGTGCACTGACGGAGCATGAAGGCAGCTGCAGGGCGGAGGGGGCGCGTGAGCCGGGACTGCTTCCAGGGAAGCAGCAAGAGGAAGAAAGCTCGCTGAGACGCTGAAAGAGGCAGAGGCCAGGACAGTGCAGTCTCAGGGAGGTCACACCTGGAGAAGGTTTGAGAGTGGGTGGTGGTCGCTCAGGCATCTGTATCCGGAGTCCGATACCCCGAGGGGCCTGGCAAGGTGAGGAACGCTGGGGCGACCCAGGCTTACTGGCCCTTCTTCTGTCCTCTTAGCAAATATTTTGACGTTCACTGCGCTTATACCTAAAAGTCAGGCGGGGAACGGGAGGAAGGAATAAAAATCAGGAACACCAGCCTGCCACATCTTGTGCACTCAGTACATTCTGGAAGGTGGAGAGAGAGAGAATTAAAATTAGTGACTCCAGTTTGATAGGGGAGGAAGATAAAGGATGAAAGATTAATAAACGAGATTACAGCAAAAAGGGTGTTTTATTCAGTGCCCTTAATGTGCACAGGTTATTTCTGACATTAGAAGGCTGTGTGGTTTATAAGAAGTAAAGTTGAACGGCGGTCACTGATGCTAGTCCCTGTTTTAATTTAACATTCTGATCTACTGTATGTGTTTGCTAGTAATTGAGTAGGGTAGAGAATAGTTGAGGGTTCTCACACTATAAGGAGTAGGTCATATAAAGTCCATGAACATTTCTGACAAAGAAAGTCAGAAGAAATGCTAGTTTGTTTCCCGATCAAGATACAATTCCAGCTTCTCAAAGAAGGGATGAATCCATATTTTTAACTATAAGCCATATAGGAGGTCTGAGGGGCTGAGTATTGCTTCTGATTTTGATTTGGCATTTAAAGGGGAAGAATAAAGAAAAAACCCATACCCTTTCAGAATAAAATTTTGTGATGTCCTGATTGGTTTATTCTGAAGTCATGAAGATTACTCAAGAGTCCTGGCTCTCTCAGCAAGAGGACACTTGAGTTAATAAGAACTGTATTTTTCTGAAGGTAGTCTTTTTATAGCTGAGTGGTTATCTTTTATTATTCTTCAGCAAAGCATGTTCATAAATGGAGAAGTTGCCAGTGCAGACATTTACCTGTCTTCCTGAGGGTAGTTACGAAACAAGAGTAAACAAAACAACAACCAACTCCATTCAGGGGTTATTACCACCCTTTTTTGAATGTATTAAGGGAATGATTAGTAATAAAGGTGGTGACCCCCATAGAGGGCAGTCACCCAGAGGGGGGCGAATTCCCGAATTGAGAGGAACACTTCTGCAGTACTCGGCAAGCAGAGCGCCGCCACCAACTCATCCTGCATGACCAGCCCTGTGTAATCCTTTCAAATCCTAATTCTCTTGTCATTCATTGTGAAGCTGCCATAAATGACCTGGTCCAGGTGTGAGACTGTGGGTCAGGAGTCCAGGCACAGCTGAGCTCGGTCCTTGGCTTAGGGTCTCACAAGCCTGCAGTCAGGGTGTTGGCCTGGGCTGGGTTCTCATCAGAAGGCTCTACTGGTGGAGGATCCAATTCCAAACATCCTCACGTCATGGGCAGAATTCATGTTCTTACAGCTCAGGAGTCATGGCAGCTTGCTTCTTCAGAGCCAGCGATGGGCAGAGAGACTTTCTCAAGACGGGTGCTACACTCTTATGCAACATATCCCATCACCTTTGCCGAGTTCTACTGGTTTGAAGCAGGTCGCTGGTTCCCCTCACACTGCAGGGGAAGGGCTTTACAGGAGGTGGGGGCCTGGGGGGGCCACTGTAATGTGTGTCCGTCACAGCTAATGAATGCTCAGCTCTGGAGAGGAAGGGTGAGTCAGACGCCATCCTTGCCTTGGAGATGCTGTCTGTGGGCTATTAGCACGCAGGTGGGTCAGCACAGTAGGCTCAGTGCCATTACAGAGGCGGGAATTAGTGGGGCAGGCGTTTTAAAGCACAGCAAATTGTTGTGAAACAGGGTTGAAGGTTAATGCAAATATTGTTACGTTCAGAAGTAAAGTAATTTCTCCAGGTACCAGTTGTCATGAGGTGTACTTGTTTGGTCTTCCTGAAAGATTTTCACTGTGACTTAACAGGTTAAAAAAAAATGTTAAGTAGGCTGATTAATATAACTTATAACCAGCAGCAAGTAAACCCTGATCTTTTAAATTTTAAATTTTGGTTATATATATATATATATATATATAGGAGAGTGTACCTGTTTAAGTGTTCAGTTTATCAATTTTTAAAAACTGAACACACTGTGTAACCAGCACCCATATCAAAAAACAATACCAGCACCTCAGAACCTCGTATCCCCCTTTGAGTCTCTTACCCCATCCCAAGGGTGACCGCTATGCATCCTTCTAACAGCAAAGATTGGTTTTGCCTCTTTTTTGCTTTTTATAAATGGAATCATACAGTATATTCTTTCACATTTGGTTTCTTTCACTCAATACCGTATTTGTGAAGATTCACCCAGATTTTGTACTAGTAATATTCTCATTGCTCTGCTGTGTGAATATACCACCGTTCATCTATTGTACTGTTGATGGACTCTTGGGTTTTTCTACTTTGGGGCTTTGGGAACAGTGCCGCTGTTAGCATTTTCATACCTGTCTTTTGGTGAACATATTGGCGTTTCTCCTGGGCGTGCATGTACATAGGGTGTGCATATAGTCAGCTTTTGTAGATATTTCCACACAATTTTCCAAAGTGAAACTCTTGTTTTCAGATCTGAAATATTGACTGTGTCTCTGTCTCTGGCCCCTAGGGTTACAGAACTGGCTACCCTTATCGATACCCTGCTCTGAGAGAGAAATCTAAAAAATACAGCGACGTGGAGGTTCCTGCCAGTGTCACAGGTTACCCCTTTGCGAGTGACGGTGATTCGGGCACTTGCTCCCCTCTCAGACACAGTTTTCAGAAGCAGCAGCGAGAGAAGACAAGATGGCTGAACTCTGGCCGGGGTGACAATGCTTCTGAGGAAGGGCAGAGCGGAAGCAGTCCCAAGTCGAAGACTAAGGTGTGGACGAACATTACACACGATCACGTGAAACCCTTGCTGCAGTCTCTCTCGTCCGGTGTCTGCGTGCCAAGCTGTATTACCAACTGCTTGGTCTGTGCCTACCTTACTGTTCATAGTTAGATGATGTAGAGCACGTCTGGCAGCTGGGGCTTCGGAGGCTTTGGGAACCTGGCCCTTCTGACCCAGGGCTAGGCGAGCCTTCCTCAGTAACCTTCCTTAGCCTGAACCCAGATCCACTTTTGCATCAGATATAATTCAAGTAATACTGTCTGCTTGAAACTGCTTAAGATATGTTGTACCTCTGCAGTAACTCCAGCATACCTATCTCCGTACACAGCAGACATGCTGCATAACTACATGGATTAACCTAAAAGGAGGAGCTGTCGTTCAGCTCAAATTGTATTTGTAGAGTCTTTAATACTTCTTGACAAAAAGACGGTTGAAGCATTACCTCTTACTTTAAGGTTGTAAACTCAGCTGCTTCATTAAGTCACTAACTTAAGTCTGTTCTTTAAAGTCTTAGCGTTTTCTTAAGCAGTTTTCCCTCGTGGCTCATGGGCATCTTCTCAGCTGACCCTCATCCTTTCTCGTTAGCCTCCTTCCCTGTTTGCTGTCCCAAAGCCTCCGAACGCTCTCAGCCAGCTACTTTCTGCATGGACTGTTGCATGTGAGTAGACGGCCATAGTGGAGAGTCTTCTGACTCCTGCTGGGTGTGGCATGACCCAAGTGCAGCCAGGCTATCCGCAGGCACCAGCGACAGGCGCTGAGGCGAGCTTCGTGTCAGGAGTAACGCTGCCCTGAACGCTACTCTGCCGTCTGGTGCTCAAACGTCCCTGGGCAGCGCTAGACCTGGACAGGCCACTGGCCCCTGCATCAGAGTAGGAGAGGCCCTCAGTGGAGCCTCTTGTGAGGAGATGGAGGCTGGGACGCACGTGTCTCTGCATGATTAGTTCCATAGGAGTTGAGGAGAGATCAGCCTAGATGTGCTGAAACAGGACACCAAGTAAGCAAAGCGGGCCTTCCTTTTTCCCTTGTAACAGTGCTTTTGCTGTATAGATTTATTTAAAAGAAATAAGTTCTGTCTTCCCCAGGTGGTTCTGGTGTTTTCCTGATGCACAGTTGTTGAGACAGCCTCTGTGCTCCTAAGGAAATGTGTCATGTGGCAGAGACTCTGCGTGAATATGGCTGGGGTCGGTGTTTGAGCCCGTCTCCCCTTTCCTGCTCCCTCTCACCCACTTCCTCTCTCTCTCCCTCTGTCCCTTATTTTCTTTTTTCATTTTATTTGTTTAGCTTGTAACTTATTTCACTTGTTAAACAGAGTGGGCCTAAAAACAACTTCTGCTGACCACATACATATGTAGTGCTGAATTGCTGTGATGAATTTTTCCAAAGTGTATGTGTAGCAGCAGCTTTGAGCCTTATTTACTATTAGCTTGAAAACAATATTAAATTGCTTTAGGTATTTTAGTCACTGTGTACATTGAAGGGGAGACTTTGTTCAACTTTTAAATTTGTTTCTTACTGTTCTGGAGTAATACGAATTCCATGTGCTGTTTTCAGGTTGGTATATTAATTTATAATTATTCTTAAGTTTTCAAACTTGTTCAAGCTTCTGAGGTTGTTGTTTTAATGTTTTAACTACAAATTATTTTTAATAAGAAGCTGGAGTTACTTTTATCTGAGGAGATAAAGCGTCAGTGAGTATCTCACAGCTCATGCCCATTCCACGCTGCCTTCACAGCGGCCCAGCATTGGACGGTTTTGCTGCTTTCTTTAAAGTCTCGGTTTATGGCTATCTTATTGCCTCTTGAAAATATTCTGAAAGGCATAACATTTGCTCTCTACGATGGGCTTGTTTTAGTGTTCAGTGCCTACTCATGCCTAAGAATTAGAATTTGATTAAAAATCTCATATTTGATCGGAGGTCCGAAAAAAAGTACGCATGAAAGGTGCAGCATGCTGATATAATATGCACTGGTATCTAAAACAGCCTTCCAGTAAGGGTTCATGAGCGCTTTAAGTTTGTTTGGGACATTTTTGTAACACTCAAAAGTATTAATTATATAAAGTATTTGACATCACCAAACTCTTCTGCAGGTAGCTACTGTATAAGTCTTCATACAGTAATCTTCTTGGGTTGAAACAGCTACACAAACAGTACATTCTGGTGCGGTAGTTTATTTTAATGCAAAACTTTGGTGATGCCCACTCTTGCCTCACCGCAGAGTCTCCCCTCACCTGGACAGCAGCATCACACCGCTTCTCATGACCCTGTCATCTCATGCTTCCAGCTGGCTTTGGTGTTGAGGACTCTCGGAGTGGTGAACCAGTGTGCTCTGAAGGGTCCCCCGCGGCTTGTCCGAGGGAGTCATGGGGCACAGCTCTGTCGTCAGCCCATGTCGCGCCCTAGATTTCAGCTGGGCATTCTGACTGGGCCAGTCAGTCAGAGCTCTGGCTTCCAGCATTACTGGTTTCCAGCCACTGCAGTGACCCAGGCGGTGTGGTCATTGGTTCACTCTCTGTGAAGTTCGGTGCATGACCAGATGTGAGAGGAGTTGGACAGATGGATGCTGTGGTGTCACTTACTGTTGTCACGATTCTGACTTTTCGACTGTCCTTGCTATTCCAGTGGACTAAAGAGGATGGACATAGGACTCCTGCCTCTGCCGTCCCGAACCTGTTCGTCCCACTGAACACCAACCCAAAAGAGGTCCAGGAGATGAGGAACAAGGTGTGCACCGACTGCCACCAGCAATCGGTGGAAGCTGATGTGCGTGCGGGAGGAGGCGGCCCTGGGTGGGGCAGGAGGCCTTCGGCTGCAGGGGGAGAGGGTGTAGCTCCAGGAGGACCTCCGCTGCCACCATGTGACTGCCGAGGTCCTCCCTTCACACTGCTTTGCTGCTGTGCTGACGAAGTGCAGTGGCAGTGTGTGAGCAGCAGACGCTTTGGCCCCTGTTGTTGAACCAACACCTGCTCACATAGCAGGGCAGAATTGAAGGTGCAGAGCCTGTTCCTAGCAAGAACAGCCTTTGCCCCCTGCCTTGCAGGGTTCATTTGAAGAGTTAGAACGTTTGGTATATTGGAACATGAGATCCACCAGTGTCACTAAAAGATGGGCACACAGGGGGTGCCTCCCCTCAAGTTAGTGAGTTCAGTGAGGTCTGTGCCTGCCGAAGTCGTCTGGAAAGGACCCTCCATCTCCTCAGACCCATGAATTACTAATCGGGCTGGACCAGCACCATTAAGCGGGCACGGTGGTCACGCAGGACCCACTGGGGTGCAGGGCAGAACAGAAGAGCAGCTTGTGCTGGGGGGCCCAAGCGCACAAGTGGTGACTTTCAGTCACAGCGAGGTTTCCCTGTACTGTTGATGGGTGTTTCCCTTCTTGCCATCCTCAGATTCGAGAGCAGAACCTACAGGACATTAAGACCGCTGGCCCCCAGTCCCAGGTGTTGTGTGGTGTAGTGATGGACAGGAGCCTCGTCCAGGTGAGAGCTCAGAATGTCTCTGACGCTAGTGGGTGGTGGCTCTAATGACTGCCTGCTCCAAAATTATTCTTAAGTTGGGAGAGAATGACTATGAGGTAAGTGTCCTAGGCAACCAGTTTTCTATGTTCAAAGTCTTCATGATAAGAAGTAACCCAGCCACTTTTCCTTGAGTGGTAGACCAAGCATAAGCATGCCCAGGGCCATGTCCCCCTCCAGCCCAGCTCCACGTCGTGCATGCCTGGCTGAGGGCCTGGGTTCGCCCGGTGTTAGCGGTGAACTGTGTACAACACTGGAAGAGGGTGGGTGTCGTGGACTTTGGTTCTTGTAGATTGCTGTCCACAACAAAGTGCTGCTTGGGGAGAAGTGCAGAGGGTTCCTGTAAATGTGGTCCACATTTACACGCATTTCTGTAAAAGGATTGTACCTCATGGCACATTGAAGATAATTGTGTAAGTAGTTATCTCTGAAAATTAAGTTGCCACCGAATGTTTTAAACATGACTCACCGGGGTTGGTGATTGTTGTTGCATTTTCTGACGTTGGCCAGCTATGGTCCTGGTTCTGTGGCCCGTGTTTGCACGTTGCACCGCCATCACCGCTGCATCGCTGTGGACGGCTGTCCCGCTGCATGCTCTCAGCTGGCTCCATCCTGTGCTCTCGTTGATGTTCCACAGCCGGGCCTGGTGGGCTCTGACGACTCAGTTTACTGTTGCAGGACGCGCCCCTCTCTGACTGTACGGAAACAATCGAAGGGCTCGAGCGTACAGAGCAGACCTTTAGTCCCGCTAAGTCTCTCTCTTTTAGAAAGGTACTCACCGCCCCGTCCTCAGCTACCTGTCGGCACACCCTGCTCTTTACCCGCCCTGCCCCTTACCTGTCGCTCTCGCTAGGTATTGTCTTAGGTATTGCAGGAGCTTTAAACGGATCTCTCAATTATTTGTGAGATCGTCCGAAAGGTTCTGTTCTGCTTATTCGGTTCTTTAAATACAGCATTTTGTATGAGGTTATTTTTACAATTTTTAGCATTTTTACGTTGTGCTGAGAAATGGCTGATCTTAGGGATGTTTCTGAAGTTCTGCATGTGACTTTGGTTGGTGCATGCTTTGGGGATTTAGGAGCTTGCCTTTTCCAAGGTGCCAACTTCAGAAGGCTCACGGGTGGGCCGCGAGCGTGTCAGCTCCCCCGCGAGACCTTCCGCCTTCGCTTCTCAGCTGTGACCGCGGGTGCAATGAGCACGGCAGTCAGAGGTTGTAGGATTGAAAGACGTCGTTTCAGAGGGATGGGAAATGAAACAGGACAGTTTTGCCAGCCCTTGTTGAGGAAATGTATTTTTACCTTAAAAAAATAAAAAATAAAAAAAACCTAGATTGTTTTAAATGTTGCAAGGGGGAAGAAATACTTATGAAAATTTGAAACCCAGAATTGTAATTTCTCTGTGTACGTGGGTGCCTGACCTGTACAGTAGGTGGAAAATGTATCTGGTGTAACTTGCCCAGGTGGAAGGAAACCCTCTACGCACTCAGGCTGCTAGTGTGCAGAGCCAGCGTGGCTGACCACGCGGCTGAGTGTCTTAGTGGTGTGTACCCTGTGTTCAAAGGGAATTTTCAGGGTCTCTTTCGATTAATACACCCGCAGTGAGAGGCAAATATCATTTTATCAATGTTCCCATTGCCAGAGAAATCAGATTTGCACTAATGATTCTATATTCCTGTCTGGAAGCCCTGCTGATAAAATTTTCTTGCACATTTATGTATTAATTCAGTGGGCCCCATTTTTCCTTGTCCTTAGCGTGTACTTGCAGCTGCCGTTCTTAGGGAACTGCTCAGAGCAGGGGAGAAAGATGTCTTCTTACCCTTGTTGCTTGTTCCTCATGCTGCTACTTTGGACCAGAAGCTGTTGTGATCTTGTTAGTTCATAATTCTTTCTCTCAGATGCGTCCAAGTGTGTTGAGTCCATGACCCCAGGGTGCTTACTGTGAAAGCCCCAAATCACCTCCAGCTTTGTGGGCTCGAGCCAAATTCCTAGTCATTGCTGTGCAGTCTCTCCGGCATTACACTGCGCTTGGTGGTTTCTGTGTGCTCCTGTGAGGGCTGTCTGCAGGGTCGGCCGGGGAGCTGCACTGGAGGGAGCTCTCGTGGCTCCAGTTACAGTCTGGCTCTCGCTCTGCCGAGTGGTGCTCGGATTTGGGGGCGCGTCACAGTCACCTGCGACCGCTTCACGAAGTGTCCATAGGGCCCCCCCTCACGCCTGGCTGGGAAGTTGAGAGTCTGTGGGAGTGAGACTCCTGGAGATTGCGGCGTCCTCCCCACAGCATATCTGAGCGGCGTGCCGCTGTGAGTGCTGTGTCCGGTGCGGTTAGCCGAGGAGACTGCTCGCAGCTGGGGAGATACCGACATCCCCGGACACAGACTTCTGTCCCTGGTTTTCCTCCCCCATCCTCCTGGCGCTCGCATTTGCAGCCTTGGTCTTCTTCCCGCGGCGGGTGTCTCACTACAGCGGTGAGAGTGTGCTTTGACTCCACCAGCGGCCTGGACTGGGTCTGTGTCCACATCCTTTGGTGTGGACCTCAAGATGCAGATGGCATTACTCCTGGAAGATGGCACTGCTTGCTGGCAAGTTGAGTTCTAACTTGACCAGGGAAGGACTGGGGTTGTTAATGTTCTAAACGCGTCCTCTTCTTGGTAAGGCAAGTGTATGGATACTTGGTTCCCGTTTGAGAACTTGAGGAACCAGGTGTTTGGGACTCGGGAAGTTGAGGCTTTTCTGGAGGACTTTGCTTTACCTCCATCTCTCCCTCATGGTGATAGCTGTTCACACAGGGCAGGGGGTGTCTTCTGACGGAGGAGGGGCAGTGCGTCACCAGCCACACCCCAACACTCGGGTTCTGAGAGGAACGCTGAGCCCTGCTGCAGGCGCGCTTGGCTCCAGTGCCGCAGAAGCCAGCATGCAGCCCTCTGGCCCTCATCACGACTGAATCGAGTTGTTAGAGACCAGGGTGGGAAAGTCTACGCCGAAAGTTGTCCAGCGCGGGGAAGAACTCTGTTGTGCGATTTGTGTAGCGTAAGCTTTCCTGTTGGCGCATGTGCCTGCAGCCCCCTGCCGCATGGTAGAAACGCAAGGAGGCCTGCGGCCCAGCTTGTGGACTCACCCAGTGCACTCGGTGTTGAGCACCTGGTGTGTGTGTGGCCCAGCACCTGGAGTGTAAATTCAAACCTGCGTAGGTTTTACAGGTGAAAACCTGCTGCTCAGAGAGGTCAGGGCGCTAGACCAGGGTTTGCACAGCTTCGGAGCTGGAGCTGTTATCCCACACAGGTGGTGTCAGTCGGGGCAGACGTAGTTGCTGGGCATCTGTCCTGCTTAGAGCCCGTGGTGGTGGCTCCAAGTGACGGCAGCAGCGAGAGTCTCTGTGGGGCCTGCTGGCGGGAGCAGCCGCTGCGCATCCTGGTTTCTCGGCCTGGGTTGCTCCACAGTGGGCCTGCGTCCCTCTGCATCTCAAGCATATCTGTGTCTCCTTCCCTCCAGAATAACAGGGTCCCTGTGTCCCTGTATCTGTTCAGACCTGGTCTGGAAGGCAGCTCGGCCCTCGGCTGAGGAATTTGGAGGAGGGAGCTCCCTGCTGGTGGGGGCAGGAGCCAGCCATGCTGCACCTCGAGGGCCAGGTGTTCCAGACAGAAAGGACCTTGCTTGACCACAGGGCATCTCCGTGGCAGTTGACTGAACATTTGATTTAAGTGATGTAAACATTTCTCTGAAAGCTCGAATCTCCATCTCATTTTACTGGCGGTGATACCAGGATGCAAACGCAGTTCCCTAGTTGCCGTAGAATGTTAGTGCTCAGCACGTCTTAGCTGTGGTCAGCCCGGCAGGCCCCTCCTGAGGCCTGTAAAACAGGCCCGTGGACAGGAAGGGGCTTGTCTTAGGCCACAGAGCTAACTCGTGGCAGACGAGGATCCGATCCCTGTCTGCGGAGGCTGGGCTACTTCTGAAGGAAAAGCCAGTCGACCTGGGCTTGGGCCCGCTCAGAAGGAGCCCCCTCCCCATCTAGGCAGCTGATTTCCGGTCTCGAGGCTCTCTGAGCACAGGCTGCGGATTTCGGCCTTTTCCTTCTCTCCCCTGGGGTCCGTGTCGCTGGACAGTGACTGCTCAGCCCAGGTTCCCAGGGGGGCAGTTGGCCGGTGAGCTGGATTTCCTGGGACTCGGCCTGGCCCTGTCTCTCGTGCACATCGCTGGCATGCCCTCTCCCTCTGGTGTTCGCCCACCGAGGAGAGCGCTGCCGGGACAGGCCTGGCATCGAAACGATTGTGGATTCTCCTGTTTTCACTGGTTTTCAGAAGTTCTCATTAAGTAATGGGCATGTGCTTGGGTTCTGGTTAACTTTCTCAAAACTGAGCCCCAGAGCGTGTGGGGGCCAAGCTGGCGAGCTGCGGGGCACCGAGCTGTGCTGGGCAGGCGAGGGTGGGCGGGCGTAGCGCCCGAGGGCCGCCCGCTGCTCCCTGCCTGTGCGGCCTGGCCGCCTTGGCCCCTCCTCCTCGAGGGCCGGGCCACCTGTGTGCTTCGCTTTGCTTAACCTTCCTTTTTTCTTTTGTATAAATTCTTACACTCTTCCAAATTCCTCAGACAAGTGCTGGTGTTTTGTGACATTCTGTTATCTCTTAATGTTTGGGGGTGAGTTACAGGATCTAGCTACAAATCAAATGCACAGTCAAAAGGACAGAACTTTTCTGTGCTCTTAGAGCATGAGCACATTTCCGAGCACACCCATCTGAGTGTTGTGGTCATGACATTTTCTGATTTGGGAGGACGGTAATCGACTTTAAAAGTCCCCTTTTCCATCCGTCCCTGTCTGTCTGTGAGGGGATGGCCCTCTCCCTGGGGTGCTCTACACACTTGACCTGCACGTTGGTGCCTTTGCTTCTGAAATCTGAAGGACTTTTCTAGGAGTCTCTCCCCAGCTGCATGTGTTTCTCAGTCTTCTACTGCTGAAGGCTGCCGCTCAGCCTAAGCCTCAGGGCCTCTCAGGGATGTGTGTGCGCCCCGCCCCACCCTTGCCCGGGAGGAGGGACAGTCCTGGAGCGGCAGGGCTCTTGTAGACCAGCCGTCCCTTTCTGTCCGCAGGGCGAGCTGGTGACGGCCTCCAAGGCCATCATTGAGAAGGAGTACCAGCCCCACGTCATCGTGAGCACCACGGGCCCCAACCCCTTCAGCACGCTCACCGACCGCGAGCTGGACGACTACCGCAGAGCGGTGGAGCGCAAGCACAGGGGCCCTGAAGGTGAGCAGCCCCGCGGGTGCTGGGTGCCGCAGGGCCAGCGCGGCGGTTCCAGAGGCAGGAGGACGTGCTCTGCGGGCTCCTCTGTCCTGGGCCGACTGTAGGTGGCGATGGAAGATAAGCCCAGCATGCCATTCCGTTCGCATCCTGCTCTGCTCCCGGAGAGGGCGGAATAGAGCAGTCTGTTCCCAAGAACAAGGCCGCGTGCGGCGGAGGCCGGCCCGGGTCTGTGACCTGCGCCCCTGCACACGGTCTCCTCCCACCCTCATCTCAGCTGAAGTCACGGCGGGGAGTTTCCTGACAGACTCTCCTCATTTTCTCCATAAGCCCGAGAGCTCCCTGGCTGGGCGTGGTCACAGGCCCAGGGACGAGTGAGCGTGGGGGGCTCTCTGGCACCTTTCCAGACCCTGTGAAGGGTGTGGCCAATGCGGGTGCAGCCTTTGTTTCTCTTGGTAGCTCACTGACATAGGAGGTCATATTTTTGTAAAACATGTTGGGACTATTTTACAACAAAGGAAAATAAATGGTTCTGAGAGCCAGAACCTCTTGGAGCAGCTTGTTTCAAACTTCAGGTTTTTAAAAGCACATCCAGACATTTTGAGAACTAAGAGATAAGCCAGCCCCTCCCACTGCCTCTGACACGAAGGCTCAGTGGGTCTGGGTTGGTTACCACGAAGACCCTGGGGCATGACGTCCCCTCCAGGAAGTTCATGCTGCTGCGTCCCCGGGACCTTAGCATGGACCACGCTTCTTGCTCTTGGGAGCAGCCGTCCTGGAATGGAAATAATCCCACAGTTACCCTCCAGGTCGATGGGGGACCATCCTGGGAACTATTCCTGCTTCAAACGCAACCTCTGATTTGCCCCAATTTAACTTTTTTTTTTTTAGTCTTGTTTTAGACCAATTACATAATGCATCACATAGCTGCTATTGGAATTTGAGTTGTGCAAAAAAACTACTGCTGAATTGTTTTTCAGTGTGTTACACCATCACTGCCTGTCACTTTGTTATATATGCATTAAAATTAAGGCCTGCTGCACATAGATTCAGAGTGAGCCTGATCTTCTGGTCCCAGCACTAATTCTCATCATCTCTGGAACGGTGCATGCAGCCCTGCAGAAAGCTCTGTCTGAGCTACGGCCACAATTACTTGCCTTCGAGTAAGACCTGGTGTGTGGGCCTGAGCTATTGGTCCTGTAGCCTAATCCCAGTTCCGGGCACATATATGTGTGTCTCCCCTTTGGACTCAGACCCTTCCAGTGTCTGGGAAACCTGGATTTTTTTTTTTTTTTTTTTTTTTTGAGTTAAACCACAAGATACAAATATTTCCTCTATATGTGAGGCTCCATGACGAGTGATGTCACAGCAAGTGAGTGGATGTGTATGGGGACAGCTGTGATCATGCTATGCGATCACAGAGCTGTCAGCAGTGGGAGTGGCAGCCAGGGCCCACTGCCAGGAAACCCCTGCCCAGCACTGGTGCTGGCTCTGGGCATGGCGGTGTGGGGCGGGTAGTGTGTGCCGCAGGTGACCTCAGGCTGTCTGTCAAAGGCAGCACCTCAGGCACGAGGAAGAAAGCCCCTGGCCTTTGGCTGCTTTTTCTGGCTGAAGGAATTTGTTCATTCAGGCAGGAGGTGTGAAGGCCTCTGTTTAGAGACACCTGGCTTCAGGAAGGGAGCTGCAGGCTCTGGGGTCTTGGGGAGGCAAGTTGGTCCGAAGCTATTAACGTGAAAAGTTTCGATGAGAGAAGGAGATTTAAGGCATTAAGATAATACTGGTATATATTTTTCCCCAAATGAGAGGGAGACTTGGAATTTTCTGGATCCTGAGTCCTACCTAGTTCTTGTAATTTTTTCCTCTGGTCCTTAGCATACTTTACTATGGAAAATAAAAATACGTGTTACAACTGCCAAGTTGAAATTATTGGTAGAAAATGCTCTAAATAACAAAACCGAGGTCACGCTCCTGTAATGTTGCCTGAGGTGGCAGGTAGGGCGAGGGTGCTTGGGACCCTGGGCTCTTGCCCAGCAGTGGGAGAGGCAGGATGCTGAGGACATGGGGAGGGGCCCCTCACTAGAGGACAGGAGAGGACAGGCGGGGGGTCACAGGTCACAGCCCATCACAGAGGCAGCTCTGGCAGATTCTCAAACCGAGATCCACAGCCCAGTCAGGAGTGGCTTCCTTTGTCCTCTTGTGTAGGAATGGGGAAAAGGCTGAGGCCAGCGGCTGCGAGCCCTTTCCTTCTTGGGCTCTTGCTTGCGGCCTGAGCAGCGCCCCCGCCCTCCCCGACGCAGCCTGATGGGCAGGGCGGGAGGGCCCGTCCGCCCGGGAGGGGGCGAGGGGAGGCCCGCCGTGTCCAAAGGCCTTCACCGTGCTCTTTCCGCCCTCTGTGCACCTGCAGAGAATCTGGACGAGACTAGAGAAGACAAAGAAGAGAGCCCTCCAGAGCCCCCTGCTGCCCCCCACACTCCCCCGAGCGCCCCCGTCAAGCTGGAGGAAGGTGAGCTCTGGGGTGGAGGTGGGTGTGCGGCTGCCCCGTGTGGGAGGGTGGTGCACGGCTGCCCGGGGCGGCATTGCCGGGAGGGGCCGAACTTCGTGGCTTTGTGTAAGAAAAGCAGCTGCGTGTGGCAGTAGTTGAACTGTTGAACTGACACTTAACAGCCGAGTGTGTTTGCATGGAAACCAGTACATCACCCGCTCCGAGCTTGCCCAGCCTCCTCTGCTCCCGTGTTGGTTCTGTCTGGGGTAATTTGAGGCAACACAGATTCGTTAGCGTGACATCACAGGTGGGAGGACAGTTGTTGGGGATCGGAACCTGCCTTCATTCACGATGTCAGTTTTGCCCACTGCTTGCACGTTTCCTAAACCTTCCTGTGCTCGGATCAGCCCCGGAAACATCCTCTGTTGTGTCTGGGCCACAGGGCTGCATTCTTTGGCCATATTTCCCAGTCCGTGGAGAGTGCCTGCCTCCCCTGGCCTCTCAGACCACCCACCGTGTTTCTGTGACGTGTGGCCTGCGTGTCTGTCCCTCGGTCTTGTACGTTGTGCTTCCCGTGCCTGTCGGGAGCCTGTGGCCCACCTCCTGCCCTTTTCTGTGTCCACGAGAATGGCCTGGCCATTCTCCTTCTGTAACCCGATGGCTGTGACTGAATGCATAGATTCTCTACCTGTGCTTTTCTCTTCCTGTGGCTGCGTTACAAACAGGAGGTGGATGTGCTAAAGAGTACCTGTTACCATAGTAAGTACCGCCTGCTGCCTGGCCCTCTGCTGTTTAATCGGAATTTCCCTGTGCTTTGCCTCATTCCTCTGCTTCTTTGTTGCTTATTAATTTTTGTTTTTTGTTTATTCAAAATAAAAACAAAGGCCCTTCTTTTACCCAGTTCCTCCATTCTGGGCAGTGGCCTTCCTGGAAGGGGCTGGGTCCCCCTGAGCTGTGCGGTGGGCAGCCTGTCCTCGAGTCCCCCCAGGGCCGAGGTGGCACTGCTCCAAGCACTCTGGGTCTCAGAAGTTTCAGAGGGACCACGTGGTCCTGTTGAGCCTTCGAGACAAGTCTAAACTAGACTCAGGCTGGGATTTTGCCACCTGCTGCATGGGGGTCGCATGGGTTTGGATCTTTGCTTAAACTGGGTGCTTAAGCTTAATTTGAGGGGGTGGAAGAGTGACATTTAGTGCTGTTTTCCCAATGTGACATTTGTCAGGTGGTCAGAGTTCCCCCGAGCACCCACAGGCCACCTCTGCATGCTTCGCGGAGTGAGTCCTAACTGCTCCTGCCCAGTCCCGAGCAGCCGTGCCTCTGCAGCTCAGCCCAGCCTCTGGTCACCTCCGCACGTTTGGCTAGATTTCCAGGCACTGAAGGTTTGCTGTTGCCTAACCTGCCAGTGGCTGGTAACTTGGTGGACTATTTTTAGAAATCTACAAAACTGGTTTCCCCCAGGGTCAGTGTAGAAACCAGTCCTCAGGCTGTTTCTTTAAAGTAAGTTCCATTTGGTTCTTTTATGTTTCCATGTTCAAATTGTTCAGGGGGCTTGAATTTTTTGACTGTCCCTTACCTTAGCATTCATCTCTTTTTTAACTCTCCAGCCTAAAATGGCCTTTGTTTGGTGTTGATGTTGATGGGGGTCTGGGAATCAGCTCGTAGTTTTCTACCAGCTGCCACAGCTTTACACAGTTGTCTCCTTGGGGGAGACCAGGTGTCGTGGATACAAATTTAGGCTTGATTTCAGGATTACTAACACATGTCCTTTAAAAGGGTTCAAGTGTTTATAACGCAGACGTTGCAATACTGAAAACGTTCCCACTTGCCTTCGTCACCGTCTGTGACCGGGGACCGAAGCTCTGCGACTGTGTCTGGCTTTGTCAACGTGTTGTCCATGAGAAGGAGCTAAAAACCACCCTGAGGCTGAGCCCCCGTTTTGCACTGTGAGCTGCAGCTAGCCTGAAGCGGAGTAGATCCTACTGGCAGCTTCTCACTCTTGTCTGGTGCAGGGCGTTTGCCATCCCCCTTGGGGGTCCAGGCAGTCGCCCTCTAACCCCGCCTCTCCCACCCCTCCCCCAGACCTGCTGCAGGAGCCGGCTTCGGGAGACGACAGCGGTGCCGCCACCTTCACGCCGACTGTCCCTGACCTGTCCCCTGATGAGCCTTCAGGGGCGCTCTGCTTCCCGGCGCTGGAGGACGAGGAGGGGGAGGGGCTTTGTGAGGCCGGGGGCCCTCCAGCCCCCGCCAGGCCCCCTTCGGCGGCCATCCCTGAGCCAGTCACAGCCCAGGCGGCTGCCGAGGAGGGGGCTGCTGTGGACCCTGGCAGTGACGGGTCTCCGGGCAAGTCCCCCTCCAAAAAGAAGAAGAAATTCCGCACCCCCTCCTTCCTGAGGAAGAGCAAGAAGAGGGGCGACTCCTGAAGGCGCTTCCTGCACAAACCCGGGCCGCCAGACCGTCCCCGACTGTCGCGTGCCCTGTCTCCTTGTGTAGTGGAATGCAAACGGCCCACCCCTGTAGCTAGCGCTCCCCTCGCGGCGTGACCAGACCCCCACGGAGACCGGCGTTAACCTTGTGTGCGCGCAGCGGCCCGGCCTGCAGCCTCGGGTGCTGGGCGAGACTTGGTCTCTGCGTCCACCCCCGAGCCCTGCCCTGCAGGGACCAGCACCTCGGCCCATCGCGTGAGCCCCTCGGGGACACGCTGTCCCCAGGGGCTTAGCTAAGTCCGGGCTCTGGCTGGGTCAGGGGTGGCCCTGCCAGCTCTGGCCTCCACCGCTCTTGCTGTCCTTCTCTTGTGAAGTAATCCGCGCCCCCTCTCTGCTAGGCTCCCTTCACCCCAAGGTCTCGGGTGACTGCATCAGACCTGTAGCTTCTTGCTGGCATTATCTGCTCAGTGATCTCATTTGTTCGGATACACAAAGCCTTGGTCCTGTGAGAACACTCGTGTCCCCCACCAATGGCCTAGGCCACCGTGACGGGCTTTTTGAGAGGTGGGTTTGGGCTGAGCCAGCGGTGCCAGCAGCGGACGGGCCTGTGTACACCCAGGTAACCTATGCATGGTCTCACCGGCCCCCCCACGGCCAAAACCAGACTTGGGGCTCCGTTCCTTACTCACTGGGGGCTCTCGATTCCCTGTCATAGGGAAGGTGCATCAGGAGGGGAAGAGTGCTTTCTAGATGTCCTTTCAGAAAGTCTGCAGTTCACCCTACACGCTGTGAGCGAACGGTCTGCGTTGTGCGTCGTTCTCTCCCCAGGGCCCGTGGCAGAGCGCAGCAGGGCTCAACGCGCTGTCCTGGGAGGTCTGCTCTTAACCTCGGCTCGGCTCGGCCTGGAGGGTACCCTCACTTTCACAGAAGGCATTTCGGGGTACGAGTTGGCCCCAGGCGTCCCACTTGACGCCCTGTGCAGTCACTGGCAAAGCCCACCTCCTACCCTCCAGCGCCACGGTGAATTTCACTGCGCTCACATCCCTGGAAGATAGCAGCTAGCTGCTTAGGAGGAACTAGTGGGTGGCCAGGTGTCTCTTCGACAGTGACCTGTCCCAGGAGCTCCAGTGCCAGCCTGTCTCCCAGACAGGTCCCCAGGAGGGGGGAGGGGCCCTCGGGGGACCCAGTGCCCGACGTGGGCTCAGGTCCCACACACTCGACACCCAGGCAGGACCTGAAGCGGCTGCATGGCGCCGACCTCTGCTTTGAGCTTACTGGCAGGCAAGCCACTTCTCTCCTGTGTATTGTTCCATTGCCAAGATGGTGGTAGAGTTCTCCACCCTCACCCTGCACCTCAGTTAACCTTGGGCTCTTCATTTTATCCCTTCCTCTGACCCCAGGTATGCAATGACTTTCATTTCATTTTTGTAGTTTAACTCTTTGTATTACAACATGAAGTTTAGTTGCAAATACAGACACGGGCTTGGGAGGACAAGTTCTACAGCCTTTCTTCATTGTAACATGTTTTACTCACAAATAAAATTCTTTAAGCAGTTTCCTTGTCTGTCTAAACTTGGGAAGCAGTCTTGCATCTTAATTCCTTTTCTTTGTTCCTTTAACATAGGACTTCAGAAGTTTATTTTCTAAAAAAAGATCCCACGCAGTTTGTCACTTTGGACCACGGAGGACTCTCTACCTGGAAGTGCCCTGCCCCAGTGCCCGCCTGTTCTTCCACAGGGCGCGGAGGGCAGGGTCCAGGTGAGGTGTGGGGAGCCCAGCAGAAGGGTCGCTCCTCCCCAGTCTGCCAGGGTGCAGGACACCCCCCAAGTACCAGCTGGTAAGCGCTGACCCCGGGGCGGGGGCGGGGGCAGCCCTTCATCTGCCTGTCCACCCCTCCCTACAGTGCAGAAGGGAGGGAAACGGGCCTGGGCAAAGCCTCGTGCTCTTCCGGACCGTGGAGCTGTAACTCGTGTTCAGCTCAAGCTGCTTCTCCTGGTGCCTGGGGGGTCTCCCTGGGCAGTGGGTGTGTCGAGACAGAGCTGTGCACTGGAGAAAGGCACTGGGTATAAAACAGCTGCTTTATTTGGTCATTCAGAGGCCTGGCTGAACCCTGTGTGTGTGTCACTAAGTATAAAAAACAAGTGAACAGAAAGCCTGGAAGGTTTTGGAGTCTGAGCCCAGCAGGCAGGTCCACACAGGAGTGTCACAGGCACAAGTGCGAGTCCTGGGCCGCCCCGGGCTGGGGGGCGGGGAGGGAGGAGTCAGGCGGGCAGTGGGGAGTCGTCCTGGCCCAAGCCTGCCACTCCCTGCGTCGGCTGCCCCGCTCTGGGGTAGGCATGGCTCAGCTATTCGGCCTTGAGCATCCCTGCTGGAGGCCTCAGCTTCCGCAGGAGGGAGAAGGGGAGCAGGAAGAGCCCCGCGCACACGGTGTAGCAGCCCTGCGCCCCGGCCAGCCAATACGCTGCGGAGACAGCAGGGGGTGATGGCGACGGTCCCCGCCCAGAGGACAGCGGGGCTGAGCCAGGGGTTCAGTAGCTGGGACCGAGGCGGCCAGCAGGGGCTGTGTGTCCTCCAGCTCGGGCCAGCAGCCCCCTGGACTGGCGGGGCCTCTCCAAGCGCCTAGCACACCCCGAGCGCTATCGCGCAGCCCTCACCTGAGGCGGCCACCATGGGCCCCAGAGCCCTGGCCAGGGCGCCCAAGCTCCGCAGCGTGCCCATGACCACGCCCTTCTGCCCGGGAGAGCCTGTGGGGGAAAGAGGAGAGGCCATCAGGTGCCTGTGGGCTACCCAGGGTGACCTCAGGCAAGGGAAGGGCCTCTCACCGTAGCTGGCGACCACGGAGGACAGGCAGGGCACCACGATGGCAGCGGCTGGTAGGGGACATCAGGGAGGCGCCCGTCAGCCTGGAGGAGGGGCCGACAGGGGTGCGACCCTCCAGGATTCCCGGCCGCCGGCCCCTGACCGCACCCCCGCCAGCCTGGGCAGGGCCACTCACCGAAGGAGTAGAGCAGCAGCCCCAGGCCCAGCATGGGCAGCGTGTGCCCCCAACCGATGAGGAGGAAGGCGGGGACGAGCAGCAGGATGGCCTGCGGGCGGCACAGCTGGTCTCAGGACCACCCCGCTACCTCCGCAGAGCTCAGGGCGCCGCCTGCCCCCACGCCCAGGGGAGCCCCCGTACCCGCTTCACAGCTGCGATCTCCCCGCCAGGGCTGATCTGCCGGGCGTAGGCGCCCTGGATGGTGGCCATCGTGAGGCCGATGAAGAAAAACATCTTTCCCTGCTCTAGGCTGGGAGGGGCGAGCCATCAGCACCCCTTCCCTGCCGCGCCCGTGC
This sequence comes from Lipotes vexillifer, assembly GCF_000442215.2. Lineage (NCBI taxonomy): Eukaryota > Metazoa > Chordata > Mammalia > Artiodactyla > Lipotidae > Lipotes > Lipotes vexillifer. The sequence goes on from NW_006799460.1 coordinate 549,375, forward strand.
TGCTCGCAGGCAGAGCCAGGCAGCCTGGATGACGGCCCGTGCGTCACCCGTCCTCAGCGCGAGGCAGCGCCCACCCCGGGATCCCGGGCTGGGCCCCGGGGGACAGGCCAAGGTGGGAGTCAGCCCTGAAGCAGTGGGGCTGCGGGGCCTCGGGATGGAGAGAGGGCAGGGCATGCCCAGGCGGGGTCCTGGCAGGGGCCCCACACCCCCCC
>NW_006799460.1:549715-603129 GCF_000442215.2 Lipotes vexillifer
TGCTGAACTGGAAGCGCTGGTGCACGAGGAAGCTCAGCGTGAACTCCAGGCCCGAGAACAGGAAGAGATACAGGAAGTAGACGAGGCCCAGCAGGCGCAGACTGCCCAGCCCTGCGGAGCAGCGGAAAGGCACGTCAGCGGAAAGGGGGCCCGACGGCAGCTGCGGGGGGCGCTGGGCAGCCCGACGGAGCCACAGCCCCGCCCTCACGAGGGGGGCCTGCTCCTTACTGACTCCAGTGGGCGGGTTCGGGCCACGTGCCACGGCTGAGAAGCAGAGCAGGGCCAGGGGGCTGAGCAGGTCAACAGCAGCTCGGAACCCCAGCGTGATGGACGGTGCCTGGAAGGGACAGGATCGAGGAGCCTGCGACGAGGCTGGTGGTGTCCCAGGTCTCGCAGCCTAGGGGTGGGCTTGACCCGAACCTGCTTGACCCCTGCCCCCTGTCCACCTGCCAGGCTTTGGAGGTGTAGGGGATCTGGGGAACGCAGGAGCCCCAGGAGGCGCTGTGGTCCCAAGAGCGTCTGGACACCAGGAGCGGGTGGCCCGGCCTCCCCAGCACCTGGGCCTGCGACGGGCCTCCCCGCAGGCCCCGGAAGCGAGCCCCCATGCCTGTCTGGCTCCCACCTTACCCGCTTCTCTGGGGGCAGCGTCTCCGGCAGGAAGCAGGAGATGAACAGCAGATCGGAGACCGCGAAGAGCAGGGCCAACCAGGGCGCCGTCTCCACAGGCAGGGAAGCGCCGAGCATGGGGCCCAGCGTGAAGGCCAAAGAGAAGGCCACCCCGATGACTGCCTGGGGAGAAGCCTGCCTGAGCCAGGCAGGGAGACCCAGGCCCCGGAGGCCCTCCACCTGCTAAGCCCCCCGGAGTGCACTCACCATGCCCCTGCTGCGGGCGGGAGACGAGCCCAGGTCGGCGACAATGGCGGTGGAGAGGCTGACATTCCCCTTGCTGATGCCCCCAATCATCCTGGAGGCCAGGAAGGCCATAAAGCTCTTCGAAGTGGCCCACACGGCATACGAGGTGGCCAGGCCTGCCTGCCTCAGGGCGGGGACCAAGGGCAGGCACGGTCACTTGAGGCCAGGAGGGGCCCACAGCAGGGCCAGCGAGCACGAGCAGTGCCCTGGAGCACCCAAGGGCCACTTGTGTTCCCAGCGTCCCTGTGGCAGAAGCAGCTCTGGCACAGCCTCGCCTACAGCCACAGAAGCCACGGCCCCCCCAAACACCACCCCCGAGGGCCAACGAGGGGCCGTGGGGGGCCCACAGCTGCCTCCCCAGACGGAAAGAGGCTCCCGTCTGTGGGCACCCGTACCAGGGACAGTAGCATCATCGGGCGCCTCCCCAGGCAGTCAGAGACGGCGCCCGTGAGGGGCGCTGAGAGGAACTGCAGGGAGGAGAAGATGGAGCCAATCAGACCTGGAAGAGACGGAGGCCACAGCCACCTCACTGCCCGCCCCAGGGGCCGGAGCGGGCCACGGACCTCGAGCTGAGACGGCCCCCAAACCCCCACTTGCAGAAAGAACAGGCAGTGCCCAGGAGCGAGAATATGCGGACCAGGACCTGGGACTGAGGAGGCGGGAACCAAGAAGGCAGGACCCGAATGGGCCCCCAGCCCCGGCTCAAGAACGTACCTCCAAACAGGACGCTGTTGTACCTCTTCTCGGCTGGCATCCCAATGGCTGCAGCAAACCAGTCCACCCCGCGCTGCCACGAGCCATAAAGAGGATCCTAGGGAACAAGGAAGTGTGACGGGCTGCGGAGTCCCTGAGGGGCTTGGAGCAATGGACAGCCGTCGGGGGTGAGGCAGCATCGGGAGCGGGGGTGCTCACCTGCGCTCGGCCGTGGCTCTCCAGCAGCGCAGGTAGCAGAGGCAGCAGCAAGGTGAAGGCCAGGAGGTCCAGCAGGAGGCCGAGGAACACCACAACGACCACTCGGGTTTCGGGTGCCGGCTGCTGGTGGATGGGCGGGCGCGGGGTGCAGCTCCCGCCGGCTCCCCAGACCATGATGGGGGCCGCTCCGATCCGGCCTGGCTGAGCGTGTGGCGGGTCTGCAAGACGGCACGTCGCACGAGGGCACGTTTGGGTACCCCAGCTCCCGCCGTGCCCCAAACCCGCCAAGAGCCAGCGAGCGCCTAAAGGGTCTGCCTGCCCCGTGACCCAACACAGGAGTCCCTCTGTGCACCCTGCCCCCCGACCCTGGGCAGCAGGAAACGCAGGCTGCGGGGGTTACGCAAAGAAACCGCAGCCCCGGAGGCCAACCGTCCCAGGGGCCGGGGTGGGGCATCGCGGCCCCGGTACCTCCCCTCCCCCGCCGCCACCCCACGGTCCCGAGCGGAGCGGCCGGGAAAACTGAGGCCCGGGCGGGCGGCGGGGTCGGCCCCGCGAGCCGGAGAACAAGACACCCGCCCGCCCCTGGTCGCGCGCCCCGCCCCGCCCCGCCCCGCGCCGCACCTGCGAAGTCCGCGCTCCGCACAGACAAACGGACAGACGGAAGGAGGCGGAATGGACCTGCGGGCGGGCGGCGCACGCCGACCACGCCACGCTCGCCCGGAAGTGGGCGGCCCTGCGCGCCCTCTTCCGGCCGCTGGGCGGGGCCTTGTCTGGTACTCCAAGGTTGCGCGACTCGGCCCGATATCGGGTCCAGCAGCGGCTTACCGGCGGGAAAGGATCCAACCGGAGGCGCCTGACAGGCCACAGTCCCATTTGCCCCCGGACTCTGCGCCCGAGTGACGACCCGCCCGCTGAGGACCTCGGGGTCTTGGGCGCTCCGTCCGGAGGGCCGTTGGGCGGGGTCCACCCTGACCGGACCCTCATCGTATCGTCCACTCCCGTCGGAGGCCTCCGTCCAAAATACGCCCGCAGATACGCGGCGTCTGTGTGGGGGCGCGGGTTCGCCCACCCTGGGGCCTAGGCCGGGCCGGCAGGGGGAGGGGGCGTGAGGTCAGGACTTTCCGGTGCCCCGCCTGCCCCGGGGTCAGCGGGGAGGAGCAGGTGCCCCCAGGGCGCGCTCGGTCCTGGGACCGCGCCGGGGGAGACCTCACGGCAGCTGGAGGTTGTGGACTTCAGGACCTGCCAGCACCTCCTGCTTCTCTTCCGTCCCTTGAAATTCAGGCGTCTGTGGCCGAACTATCCGGAAGGACAGTGCACCCCGTCAGCTCAGCACTCATACACCTCTCCGAAAACGACACTAAGTTTCAAACATCCAAGCAGTCACACTTTGCCTAACATATAATTGTTCCACCTACGACCAAAGAGGACACGTGTTAGCTCTCCCTGAGGAGGACACGCGTTCCTTTATGGAGGCTCGGGGGATGCTCGCCTCTTCCACCTGAGCCGTGCTACCCCCCTTAGAAGCCTGCCCGTGACACAGCGGAGGTAAGAGCTGGTGGGCGCGCGGCAGAGGGGAGGAAGAGCTGGGCAATATGTCGGCAAATGTACTTACATGGAAACACTCTGGCTTCATAACCACCTTCCTCCGCGACCTCTTCTACACACGCCCCTTTGCAAGGAGTAGGAGGCAGGGCTGGGACGGGCCATCCACGTGGATACTGACATTTCCAAGGACTGTGCCTACAGTGGGGTGGAGAGGCCAGGGCGGGCAGAAGTGGGTATGCTCGGGCGACCCAGGACCCAAAGCTGGGGCTTTATCAGCTTGTTGCTGGCACGTTCCACCGCCACAGAACTCAGCAGCAGGCCCCCCGGGACCAGCGGTTTGGCGAATTTAAGTAGCAGCAGCTGCAGGAGAGTTTACGTGTGGGTGGAGTCTTGAGTCTGCACGATGTTAACATTAGGGCAGGCCTACACAGCGAGGTGCAGCCAGCCCCGTTTGTGGCCCCGACACCTGCCAGGGCCTTCGAGATCCGTGGAGCCACGCACCTGGCAAACACCTATCTCTGAACAATCCTAGAAAGAAGGTAAAGATGCAGAAATCTCATCCAACGTGGCCTCTTCATCTGTCCCTTCCGCCTGCCACCAGGGGGCGCTCTGGCCCTGTCCCCCCGCCCTTCTGAGCCCCAACTCTGCCTAACAGCGCCCCAAATCAAACTCCCGATTCTCCCCACCAGCCTCCCTGTTGAGGGAGCCAGAATCAGTCACCCTCTTCCCACATGTCCAGTCTGGCTAATCCTCCAATCTTTCCATGGTCACTTCTGTGGCTGTGACCTCAGGGATGGGCTTCATTTTCTAAAATTTCTGGCTCTGTTGGCTCTTCGTTGCTGCGCGGGCTCTCTCTAGTTGCAGCGAGCGGGGGCTACTCCTTGTTGCAGTGCACGCACTTCTCATCGCCGTGGCTTCTCTTGCTGCGGCACACAGGCTCTAGGCGTGCAGGCTTCAGTAGTTGTGGCTCGAGGTCCCTAGAGTGCAGGCTCAGCAGTTGTGGCGCACAGGCTTAGCTGCTCCGCGGCATGTGGCATCTTCCCGGACCAGGGCTCGAACCCGTGTCCCCTGCATTGGCAGGTGGATTCTTAACCACTGTGCCACCAGGGAAATCCCAAGGATGGGTTTCTTGACACTCCACCCGGCAGGGCTGCTAGCCGAGGGCGAGGCCTCCAGCATGTGCTGCGTGGTCACCTGGGGTGTGAGGACCAGTGCCTCACCCTCGGAGACTGGGGCGGGGCATGGGGGCTGGGGGACCTGCCCACCTCTGCACCCCTGCAGGGAGGCAGCATTCTGTGCAAGGCCGTAGCCCCCCAGGGCCGCGAGGGCGGGCTGGTGGCTTCTGTGTCCTTATGAAGCCTCCTGGGTCAATGCAGATGCAGCCCAACCCCTCCTGCATTCACAGCGGCCTGGCACTCCAAAGCATTAATCAAGACTGGGTATGGATTAGGGCAAAGCCGATCGTGGCTGCTGGGCTAACGCGATTATGGGTGATTTCTTTCTTTTCTGATTTCTAAACTATGTGCAAACTTGTTTCACTGATGACTGAAAACTTACGTAACATTAACACTGAATTCTACACCTGAAGGCAAATATGCTCGGTTGACCAAAAACATTAGCCTGAATCCCATCAGTCCCAAGCCTTGTGATTAACTGAGGACTGTCTGGAAGTGACGAATAGAGGTGATTTACAGTCTATCGGCATGTAGCTCCCACGGAGGCTTGGCCCTGCTCCCAGAGTGCAATATGTCAGGAGAGGCGTTTTCACATGGAGCGAAGCACAGAAGAACACCCGCCGTCACAGCGCCCCTTACGGCGTTCATCACATAGCACCTCCTTGTCTGATTTATAAAAACAATTTATTTTTTGCACTTCCTCCTCTTCAGAGCCTTCCATTCACCTTCCTGTGTGGCCAGGCTGTTAAAAAGCTGCTTAACTTTTCGTTTTCTTTCCGCGTCCCTTTAAAAAAAAAAAAAAAAAAAAAAAAAAAAAAAGCCCATTTTTGGAGGACATCTTGCCCTTTTTCCTATCTGACCCAATAGCAGTTCACATCCGCGTGGGGCCTGCAACTCCGCCCAGGACAGATGGAGGACAAGTGAGGGGAGCAGGCCGCCTAGCCCGCCCCCACCCCGGCCCAGCACCCACACCAGCACCTGCCGGACCCCGTCGCCCCTCACCGTTCCATGATCTCTGAGAGCTGCATCCGAGCCAGGAACTGGTTGTCCTTGCGGATCTCCCGGACGGCACCTTTAAATTCTCGCTTGTGCTTGTGGATCAGTCTCTTCCTTTCCTGCTCCTCCTTTGTGCAGCCCTGCTTCTTCCCAAACTCGAGGCTGAAGGTGCAAAGCCGGCCTTGAGGGCGCAGGGTCTGCGCACCCAGAGCCTGCCAGGCCTCTGGTCAAGGCCGCCCCCAGCCACAGCCCCGGACTCCCCAGACCCCTCTGGGGCTGGGATGCTGGGGGGCCCTCCGTACTCACACTTTGACCAGCCTGGGGGTGAACAGTTTCAGCGGCACCGGCTTGCTCTTCTCACAGACCAGCGGCCGACAGTGCTTCGGCTGCTTTTCCATTTCCGTCAAAATGCTCCGACTCAGCTCCTGACACGTGAGAAAAGCTGACACCGCCGGGCCTGCCCACCGTGGCCTCCGGAGCTCTTCCCCTGGGCCCGGCGGCTGCAGGTGCAGAGCCACTGTGCCCAGAAGGCCCGGCTCTCACGAAGCTTCCACCTTCCTGCAGCGTCCTCATGGCGTCTGGCCTGGTAGAACTTCAGACCCACAGACCCATCGAGCAACAGAACGGTCTCTCCCAGAGGAAAGTGGGGAGCCCACGATAGGGACCAGACCATTTGTACACAGGGGAGCCCTCAGGCCAAAAGGCAGGCGCCCCTCATGGCTTCCTGTCGCCTGGTGCAGGGCAGTGGGACCATCCTCAGAACCCCAGTGACCTGGGTGGGGCGCGGGGCCTGGAGCCGCTGGCCAGGCTGATGGGGGCGGCCGGCCTTGATTCCTAGCGCCGGAACCCCCGTGACAAACGCCCACCAGCCTGCCCCAACTCCGGGACACGGCCACACCAGGGGAGGCCTCACCTGGAGCTCGGGCGGGCAGCTGCGGGCAGACAAGTGCTCCATCAGGAGGGCTCGCAGGGGCTGCACGATGTCGTGGAAGGAGGGCAGGGCACCATAGGCAGTCACACAGCGCTGCACCAGAGCCAGACACACGGCCAGGCAGGACAGCCTGCAGGAGTGACACCCGGCCTCAGGCCAACAGGAAGGAAGGGCCCCTCCCCGTCACCAACAAAGCCCATCATCTTGGCAAAGATGAAAACCTTCCACTCGTGGGCCTGGGCCGCAGGACCCTGAGGTCAAACATCTGCTCTGGGCAACGGCTGCAGCAGTGCTGCAGCCGATGGCTGATGGGATCAGGAGTTAAAGAAAACATCCTGCTTCCCTGAATAGGAAAGAACGTTGCGGGAAATGCAGCAACAACTTGGAAAGAGTACTCGGTGTTTTTTGTTTTTTTTTAAACAGAAGAAAATCAAAGTTTAGTAACATACATTTCTTGGGAGAGACCCAAGAAAACTGACTCACTACAATGGCTGGAGCCATCTTAAATAAACCCCGTTGTAGTTTTTTTTTTTTTTTTTTTTTTTTTTTTTTTCTTGCGTTATGCGGGCCTCTCACTGTTGTGGCCTCTCCCATTTGCGGAGCACAGGCTCCGGACGCGCAGGCTCCGTGGCCATGGCTCACGGGCCCAGCCGCTCCGCGGCATGTGGGATCTTCCCGAAACGGGGCACGAACCCGCGTCTCCTGCATCGGCAGGCGGACTCTCAAGCACTGCGCCACCAGGGAAGCCCCCCGTTGTAGTTTTTAAATTACTAAAACTATTTCCAATATCAAGTAGATATACTTTGAAAATAACACACGTTCTGGGAAAGTTATGTTTTCATGGAAAGAAATGGCCATCAGGATATGAACAGACATTTCTCCAAAGATTATGAATGGACAACAAGCACGTGGAAAGATGCTCATTACTAATCATTAGGGAAATCAAGGCAGAATCGTAATGAGATACCACCTCATACCTATGAGGATGGCTACCATCAAAAATCCTTAAAAAGGAAGGAAATTCTGATACCTGCTAAACATGGATGAACCTTGAGGACATTACACTCGGTGAAATAAGTCACAAAAGGACAAATCTTGTGATTCCACTTATATGAGATGCAGCAGAGGAGTCAAATCCACAGACAGAAAGGAGGATGGTGGGGCTTGGGGTGTGGCGTGGGATTAGTCTTTAATGGGGACAGAGTTTCAGTTTGGGAAGATGAGTAAGTTCTGGAGATGGAGGGTGGTGACGGTTCCTTAACAGTGTAAATGTACTTAAGATGCCACCGAACCATACATTTAAAAATGGTTAAGATGGTAAATGTTATCTGCATTTTAACACAATAAATAAATTTCAACAAAAAAAATTCAAATAACCATAATTTTTTTAAAAAATCAGAGAATGGAAGGACTTAGAGAAGAAGTCGTAGCCCCTCCTCATTCTACTTCTACTACAGACAAGGATGTGACCCCACAAAATCCCCTCGCTGAGACCTAACCCCTAATGTGGTGGTACTTGGAGGCGATTATGTCTCCCAGTCCAGGAACACAGACGTGTTTCCATTCATTCACGTCTTTGTTACGTACTTTCAGCAAATGTTTTGTAGTTTCCATCGAACTAGTCTTCCACCTCCCTGGATAAGCTATTTCTTAAGCAATTTTATTCCTTTTCATTCTATTGTAGATGGAATTGTTTTTGCAATTTCCTTTCAGACTGTTCATTGTCTGTGTGTAGAAATACAACTGACTTTTGTACGTTGACTCTGTATCCTGCTACTTTGCTGAATTCACTTATCAGATCCAATAGCTCTTCTGTGGAACCTTTAGGATTTTCTACATATAAAATCATTTCATCTGTGAACAGAGATAACGCGGGTGCATCTTCAAGGCTGGGTGCTGGGTCACGTCTGGCTCGCAGCCTGGCCTCTCGGAGGTCTAAGCTGGCGCCACGGCCCGGAGCCCCGGGCCCGCACGTACCTGGTGTGGTTGGTCTCTGTCTCAGTCTGGGCTTTCAGTCCTCCTGCCCACTGGAGGGGGAGGCTTCTCCTGTGCCACGTGGCCGTGGCCTCCTCGTCAGAAACCAAGAGCAACTCCGAATTCTTCCCAAGTGCTCTGAAAGGGTGCACCAGAGTGTAACCTGGATTCCAAGTGGGACAGGGACAGAGTCGGCCTCTGAGGCTACCGGGCTCGCAGGGCAGGCTCTGCAGGGTGAAGCCTTTGGAATTTCATTCTAACATACACGCGCTGTGCTTACCACCAGAGACAAGCGACAGCTTTGACAGGGGTGCGTGGGCCAAGTCCAAGCACAGCCCAGGCCCCTGCCCTCGTGGGCAGGCTAGACTGAGTATCAGTAAGAAACGACGGACAAAGGAAAAGCAGAGGAGGGTGAGGCGGGTTTGTCAGGAGAGCTGGGGGGGGTGGGGGTGGGGCAGGGTGCAGAGCTCACCAGGCCAGAGAAGGCCTGCTCCAGAGACCCGGGGAGCGAGCAGGACTTAAGCCCGCTGTCACTCAGAGGAGCAGTCGAAGCAGACGGAAGGGACTGCCGGGGAGGGCGTCAGGCCGGGTGTGGTCCAGGCACGGCAGAGTGGGCGGTGGCTGGGCAGAGGAAGGGGGATGTACGGGCAACAGCCAGTCCGCTGACCAGTCCCGACTCCAGTGTCCAGTGCCCTCCACCGGGGCCCCTTCTCCAGCACTGCAGCCACCCTGACGTCTCCCTGGGGTGTGGCTGCCCCCCCCATGCCCATCCCCACGGCTGGCAGAGAGGAGCCCGCAGCGTGCGGCTCAGAGAAATCAGGCAAGTGTCCATGTGAGGTTATGAGGAGAAAGTGGAAGGGCAGGGAAGGAAAAAGGAGGCCGGGAAAGCAGACCCTCTAGACATGGAGGAGCGAGGGGACAAAGGTGGGCAGCTCCTGGAGGGCGAGGGAGCCATGAGTGGGCAGAAGCATGGGGAGGAGTGTCGGCATCCTGTGTGGGGGAGGGGAGAGGAGGGTGTGATAGTTCAGAAGAGCAACAACTGCTGAAACCCTCTCTCAGAATACTGCTGTCCACGATCTTCCAACATTCAGAACATCGTAGGAACTACAGGAGTGGTGCTGCTGACTAGAGAAACACCGTGAGCTACGCAAGTTAAAGTGTTCTTGTTGCCACATAAAACAAGTAAAAACAAAAAGGTAAATCTTTTTTTTTTTTTGGCGGTACGCGGGCCTCTCACTGTTGTGGCCTCTCCCGTTGCGGAGCACAGGCTCCGGACGCGCAGGCTCAGCGGCCATGGCTCACGGGCCCAGCCGCTCCACGGCATGTGGGATCTTCCCGGACCGGGGCACGAACCCGTGTCCCCTGCATCGGCAGGCGGACTCTCAATCACTGCGCCACCAGGGAAGCCCCCCAAAAGGTAAATCTTAATGGATGTATTTTATTTACCCTCCCCCCGCCAATATTATTTCGACACACAGTCAATGTAGTAAACCGCAGTATTCTATATATTTCTGGTAGTTAGTCTTGCCATCTGGGGGGTACTTTACACTAAGCTCAGACTCCCCACACGTGGAAATGGGCTACTGTGCTGGACAGATAAAGTGGGATCCTGATTTTTTTCAAAATGTGGGTATATACACACATCCACACAGAGGGAAAAAAGGATGCTACTCTGGATGATAAGACCTGAGATTTTTTTGGTCTTCTTTCTAACTTTCCCACATCCTAAGCTTTCTACAATGAATACCAATTACTATTAAAAGTCTTAAAATTTCTAAAGTACGATATATTTGAAAACGCTGCCTCGAATCAACTCACCTTGGCTCTGCTTGTTGGGAGTTGCGATATAAAGAATCCCAACAAGAAAATTGATAAGCTCAGGTATGAACCTCTGGGACAGAGACACATAGTCCAGGAACATGCAGCACACGAAGAGCCCCTTCACCACGTCTTGGAGGGACTGGATGGGACACTGGCAAAGGAACACAAGGCACAGGGTCCGCTTGGGAACAACATTCGCGACACTGCGCCAGGCAGACAGCCTGGCTTCCGCGGGGGGGGCCGCAGGCCCCGACCTTCCTCTGCACGGAGGGGAGCACCACCCCGCACGGCAGGATTGAGGTGCGTGACATGCAATCAGGCAAAGAGCTCTATGATCGTAAGGTCCCACCCTTTCGGAGCGGAACACTGATAATTACCACAGCAAGTGGGCACCAATCATACGCCCCCTCAAGGAAAACGGAGCTATTTGGACTTTTTTTTTTTTTTTTTTTTTTTTTTTGGGCGGTCCGGGGGCCTCTCACTGTCGCGGCCTCTCCCGTTGCGGAGCACAGGCTCCGGACGCGCAGGCCCAGCGGCCATGGCTCACGGGCCCAGCCGCTCCGCGGCACGTGGGGTCCTCCCAGCCCGGGGCACAAACCTGCGTCCCCTGCATCGGCAGGCGGACTCCCAACCACTGCGCCACCAGGGAAGCCCCTATTTGGACTTTTAAAGCCAAAAGGGGAACAGAACCCCAGATCAGACACGATGCCCTCATGCGCTTTCTGGGGTCATGCCCTCTGCCACCTCGCCCAGGAGCTCTGTGAAGGAGCTGCTATGCAGGCCTCATTGACGAGCCTTTCTTACTCCTGCCCCAAGGAGGGCCAGTCTCCACGGCCCCGCTCAGCCCCAGGGAGGGCTGGCTCCGATGGGGAGGTCCTGACGTACCTTGGTTAGCAGCTGGCTCAGACACAACAGCGCAGGTGTGACCACCGGGTGCCAGAAGTCAGAGGTTGGAAACAACATCCCAGCAATTTTCAAGTAAATGAGCTGGAAAGAAAGCGCCATCACATGGGTTAAAGAAGGGAAACACACAACCTGACGCATATCTTTGAGCTGTTCTGCAGAAACTAAGACCACCACCCACCGAGGATGGTGACTGCAGGCTGCCCATGAGCACCAGACCCCAGACAGGTGGGAACCAAATGGCTAATACTGAGATTCCGGAAACATCATCCTGTCACCTCACCACCAGCCACTCAGAAGAAAGTCCACGAGCTGATCACACTCCCTGTGACCCTCACCCTTTATGTTGCCTTTAAAACCCCTCCCCTGAAGGCCATCAGAGTCCGTGTCTTTTGAGCACAAGCTGCCTGTGCTCCTTGACAGGTGCCTGCAGTAAACGCTGTACATCTCTTCCCCACAACCTGGCATCAGTTGGCTGGCTTTGCTGTGCGCCGGGCAAGGGTGGATCCCAATTTGGTTCAGTAACAACATCAACTCATGAATCCTCACGCCAGCCTATGGGACAGGTACCACTGAGCCTAGAGCCGGGAGAGAGGCCAGGCCCGCACAGCCCAGGACTGAAGCCCGGGCAGCCTGCCAACCCCCCAGGCCTCCCCACTACTCCTCACCGGGGACAGGCTTCAGGGAGGCAGGCTGGATACCCTCGGCCACAGCTCAGGCACCCACCTACCCCAGGTCACACAGAGAAAGGGGCCAAGGCCACGGACACTGGCTCAGGTGCCTTCCCGAGGAGTCTACTGACCCATCGACATAAAGCCAAACTTTTTTTTTTTTTTTGGCGGTACGCGGGCCTCTCACTGTTGTGGCCTCTCCCGTTGCGGAGCACAGGCTCCGGACACGCAGGCCCAGCGGCCATGGCTCACACGCCCAGCCACTCCGCGGCATGTGGGATCTTCCCGGACCGGGGCACGAACCCGTGTCCCCTGCATTGGCAGGTGGACTCTCAACCGCTGCGCCACCAGGGAAGCCCTAAAGCCGAACTTTTAAGTTCCTGCCAGTCGCCGTTAATTCATTTCAACACGAAGACCAGAAAATGGAACGGACTGAACAGTACTTTTTCAGTGACCAGAGCTGACGACACGGCCCACGGCTGTCGTGAAACGGTCAGAAACCTCAGAGAGGTCAGAGGTCGCTGTGCACAAGCAGGTGGAGCAACCAGCCCACAGGTTCAGGTCCTCAGGAAAACACACCCCGGGTCTGCCATCAAGACTAAACATGGCACCGTTCACGGAGAAGTCAAACCAGGAACTTTGCTCCTGAGCACACGTTAGCTAGTTGTTAACAGGTCAGCAGTCCTTCCAGGCCTGGCCCAGTGTGCCCTCCAGATGGCTGCGGAGGCTCTGGGGCAGACCACCCTCTTGAAGCCCCCAGCCCCTCCGTGCCATGGCAGCACACTGGACAGCTGGTGGCCGCGGGTCAATGGCCAGATGAGACACGCCCCTGGCTTACCACGTCCAGGCCTGGGAAGGCCGCCCGGCCTGTGGTCTCAACCATTCCTTCCATGTCGTGCATGGCATCTCGGAGGACAAATTTCACAGCGCTGCTTGCAGCTTCAGGAAACATCTGGCAAAGGTTATATAATTGCCTGTTCATCAGAGACATAAGTCAGGGAAGAATGTCCGTAGGTAACAAAAACAGAAAATTTCCCCCTCAAACCACCCACGTTTATTATCTTCCTGTGAAGTCACCTGCCAACTGAGCTAGAGCTGGAAGCCCCTGGATGAATGCACTTTTCCTCTTACTGACACCTGGCTGGCCATCTTGGTGATCCAGGTAGTTTTTCTAATCGTGTTTTCTAATAACCTATATTCATTTTTGCTATTTGCTAAGAACCTGGTCCTAACTTTCCAGTAGTGGTGGCAGAAATAGCTCTGTTTATACAAGTAACAGCACAGGGAGTATATTCTGAGGGCCAGACGTGGCTGACAGTCCTGAACCCAGTGGTGCCTCACAAGCACTCCTGGGGGCAGAGGCTGGCACGGGGCAGAAGGGTGTGCAGGTGGCCAGCCCGAGGCACCTGCCCAGGGACCTGCTCTCACGGACCCTCCCAACTCAGCACGCTGCCTGCTGCGCCCTGCTCCAGCCACCACGGGGCCAGGAACCACCATGCTGCTCTGCTCTCATGGGGCCTGGTGCATGAGCCTGGCCTGGGGCCCCCGCGCAGGACAGCAGCAGGCGGGCGAATGAAACAGAAAATTAGCTGTCAAATATAAATAAGCCTGAAGGGGCCCTACTGTCTTAAAGTCGATTCGTTTGCAGTTAAAATCAGGTCCCATCTCTAGGGTGATGGGAGCATCACGTCAATACGACTTAGGAGCAGGAAGACATATGGAAATCACCCCAGCTGTGCAAGCTGTGGGCCCACTGGCAAGGCTGCCTTAATAACTCCGAAGTTATTCTATGACTTTACTAAAAGGCACAAAATTTGTTCAACCCAGCCCCACGTTCCAGATAATGCACCCCGTTTTCACTTACACCACCAACTTATTGATTCCGCCAAGGTCTGGAGGATCACTTGTAGCCAAATCTCCGACGTATTCCAAAAGGAAGCCGAACAGTTTCTGCAGGAACAGGTTGGGGACAGAGCTCAGGGCCGAACCCAGGACAGAGCCGCGGAACAGGACGCCCTGCCCCTGTGCCCCCGCACCGGGTGGGGCGAGGGCCTCAGGGCCAGCGATGGGGGCGTGTGGCCCAAGGCAGGCACAGGGCCAAGAGCACAGGGTCTGGGTGTGCTGCCTCGGCCGGCAGGCGACACCCCAGTTCTAGACCAGGAGCACGCCCGGCCGGTCGCTTCGTTCCGTAAACGTGCGGCCTTTATGCAAAGAGGACGAGGCACATTCCTAGCTACCTATTTCCCCAAAGCCTGGCTTTGCTGCGTGACGGTGCGCATGGTGGACTCAGTGTAAACTGAGGTCAACAGCTCGGCCTCCTCCTGGGCCTGCCGTGGCCCTGGAGCTGACGCACGCCCAGGCCTGGCTCTCTGCCCCCCGACCCGCACCCCACCGTGAAATCTCGCGGCCGTAAGCACGGGGTGCACTTCGGGACCACCAGCTTCACGGTTACGACGCCCACACAGACCAGGGCTCTTCCCTGACACTCCCAACACTGCAGACAAACGTACTTCTAGTTTTGCTTTGTTTCCCACTGCGAGACTTGGATGATTGCATTTCTGAATTCTCTCCACAACCAAAAGCTGCTCTTCCATCGATCTTCCCGATAATAAAGACTTCAATTCTTCGTAGGACTCGGGAGCTATCAAAAAAAAATACAAAACACACTCCACGCTTAACTTGTAAAATGAGTTACATTTCTGGTAACAGAGAGAAAAGCTGAACACAGATTAAATGACAGAACTTCTTTTACTTCACCCAGAGAAACACTTCCGCCTATTTTATAGAAACACCCATTTTGTGTAATTAGCACACTGCTTCTAACGTGTGCCCGCGTGCCTGCCAAGGGAGAGGCTCGAGGAAACTGGGCTGCCTGCAACCAGCCTCGACGAAGAAATGACCCCAAGCTCCCCTCCAGGGGGAATCCTGCCAATGCCCGATACGGGGAGGGAGGAGGGGACACTGCGCGGGCGGGGTGGCCACTGGGACCGTTCAGAACAGGCTGGAAGGAGCCCCACGAGCAGAGCAGTGTCACGCCTGAGATGCCCCCAGCAGACAGCTCCACCCGCCGGAACCGCTATACGGGGAGGGAGGAGGGGACACTGCGCGGGCGGGGTGGCCACTGGGACCGTTCAGAACAGGCTGGAAGGAGCCCCACGAGCAGAGCAGTGTCACGCCTGAGATGCCCCCAGCAGACAGCTCCACCCGCCGGACCCGCTCTGGAAACACCCTTAAGTCGCAGGACAGCTTAGGCCTGCGGACTGGAACCGGATGGGGTGTCTGCACGTGGGACAGAGCAGCCCACCATGTGCTACGTGCCATGTCACAAGGCCTGAGCCCGGCTCCGCGGCCACCCGTGCCCACAAAGGGCCGACTTGTTAAGCGGCAGGGACCCCCGCCGGTGGCCTGCAGAACTGCTGCAGTCACACAGCAGAGGCTGACGTGCTGCCCAGAGCACTTGGGTCAGATTCCAGGGGCGTCGCGGAGAGGGATGACCGTGCCTTGTCTGCCAGCCAGGACAGCACAGACGGGCTGTGCCCTTGTGTCCAGGCCCGTACCCTGTCCCACTCCATGACGCAGCCCGTGAGGCAGATGCCACCAGGTCACTGCGGTCACTCCCCAGTTGTCTGTCTACCTGCGAACGTATAGGGCAGCTCGGCCCTGGCAGCCTCCCGGTCGTCGGCTGTCGATCGTGCCCCGGGATTCGGACGCTGCTCCTCCTGGGTCCTCTCGCGCCCGTCCTTGCTCTCCACGTCAGACTCCAGGCCCGAGGGGCCGTCCGGGCCATCGCTCTCGTCCGGGTCCCCCTCGCTCGAGCCTTTGCCCTCTTCCCCTTCGCTCTCACTGCTCCTGGCTTCCCCGCTCGGCTCTTCCTCGACGTTCATCTTTCCATCCTGGGAACAGAATGTGGGAACCAGGGGCATCACTCCTCAGGGGACAGCAGCTGGCACAGCCTGGGACCGTGCCTGAGGGCCGTGCACGCGCAGACGCTTTATGCTACCTGTCTGCCAGGAACACGCGGCCCGGTGCTGCACTGTCCACAGGCGTGGGGCCTCTCTCCCACCTCCTTCGGGGCTGCTACACGTCACGGGGCTAAAGGCCTGGGAACCGCAGTCCCCACACCCTGCCGCCAGGACTCTGAGCAGGGCTTGTCTCTGCTAGGGAGCAGCGGGGGTCCAGGATGTGGAAGGCGCCCCAGTGGACAGGCTCCGGCTGCTGTGAGTGTCTGGCAGCCCTGCCGCTCATGGGGCTGGGGAACAGCTGGGGCTTCCTGGCATGTGGGCTGCACGCGGAGGTGGTGGGACCTCAACATGGGAGGGTGACCCCTGAAAACTCCCCCAGATAACCCAGTGTTTTGCGAGCACCCAGTTTCCCGTCTTGGAACCCTTTCTGCTCGAGACCCCTGGCCTTCTCCTATCTTCCTGCCCCAAGCGGGGCTGACGCTCTGAAAGGGGAGAGGAATATAGAGCTAATGGGGCTCGGGAATGAAAAACCTCACCAGCTTTAGAAAGAGCCACAGAGAAACTGTTTCTAAAAAGACTCACAATTTCCACCTGTGGTAAACCTATCAAGTGAAAAACCAGGAAATGTGTTGCTTTAAATTAAAAAAAAAAAAAGAAAAAAGGAAATGAAGGCAAACATCTTACTTTGTAAGAAAGCAAACGCCTGTCATCTTTGTCTAGTACGAAGCCATCACTTAAGTCATCTGCCGACGTGTGTTTTGGTCTCTTAATATGTTCATCCTCCTCCTTTCCAAGCATCCTCCGGAGTCTTTCAGCCTGAGCAGGAAAGACAGAAAAGCTGTCTGCCGTGCTGTGAGCACGTGGCAGGGACGCACACTCCAGGTTCCCTCGGCCGCCACAGCTGCTTCAGGCCTGCCTTCCGCTTTCAGTCTTTCAGTCTTGCAAGCCCTTGGCAAGCACCGTGTGGAAGACTTAGTTAACAAAAATAAAAATACTGCGGCAGAAATATGTTCCCGTCACAAGGAAGGAAAAGCTGTTACCCTGAGGGCTTTCTGGCCAATGGTGGTGGCCAACCATCGGCTTCACTCACCATCAGGCCCCAGAAGAGGAACAGGACACTTTACACTGAGGTCTGCAGCCATTTAACAAGCAGCTCAGCTACTCTGTCCCTCTGAACCATGCAATGGCCATAGGAGACGGCCCACGAGGGGGTAATGAAAAGGCCAGATGCACGACAGTATGCCTCCACTTCATTTTTCTTTTGTAATGTAAGGAAATTTTAAAAACCTTTAAGAGAAAAGAGGTGAGAAGGTAGTGCACTATATCGCTAGCAGCTGTTCTGCGGTAAAGGGATTAGAAAGAAAGTCATTTTTAATTTGTTATATTGGGTATTACCTGCATTTTTTTTTCCTTTTATAGTTAAAAAAAAAAAAGTAAAACAAACAAACTTGTTTAGAGACTAAAAAGATTCCACTGGTAAAACACAGGCACACCTCCAGCCCATCAAACACAACAAGGTGGAAAGGGCCTTTCCGGTAGTAGCAGCTTCCCAGAGCAGCCCTGCCCCTGCCCTGCCCCGCCCCCTGCACACCTCCAGGCACTTGAGCCGCTCCCGCTCCTCCCGGGCCAGCTCCTCCTCCGTCTTCATCCTGTTAGAGGGCGGCGCTTTCATTTCAAAGCCCAGCTCACGAACCATCATGTCGTATGCGTCAGGCTAGGGCAGAAAGAAGAAATTGTTTTTTTAAAGAAAAGACCTGCATAACGAGTTTCCTGCACATTCCAATCGTGGCTGGACATCTTTACGGAGGAAGCTAAACCAACGGCCTAAGTCTTTTCTTCTGGTGTGAGAGGCCTGTTCTAATCAGTCTCAAGGACGCCTTTAGGTCACATACAACTATTTGCTCCTCGAAAATTCTCAAAGTATATCTGCTTTAAGAAAACTAAACCTTGGGCTTCCCTGGTGGCGCAGCAGTTGAGAGTCCGCCTGCCAATGCAGGGGACGCGGGTTCGTGCCCCGGTCCGGGAGGATCCCACATGCCGCGGAGGGGCTGGGCCCGTGAGCCACGGCCACTGAGCCTGCGCGTCCGGAGCCTGTGCTCCGCAACGGGAGAGGCCACAACAGTGAGAGGCCCGCGTACCGCAAAAAAAATAAATAAATAAAAAGAAAACTAAACCTTGCTCATCTAGGCATTAAGCCCTCCAAATGGGATTCTGGGGGAAGCAACGGTAAGGTCGACTCACAGATGTGCAGATGGCCACACGGCAAGGTAATCTGGTGAAATTCAAGTATTTTCTATAAACCAGCAACTCAAACGAATGCACCTTCTCTGACAATTTGGACTAAAAGCAATGTGGTAGGAACCAAATATTGTCCAGAGAGAAAAATAAATAAACGTATATATCAATACACATACCAAGTCTTCTCATACCAAGAGACAACCATTTTCTTTACTTTCATTATTCTGGAGTAGATAGTGAAGTAAGTTTTAGTCTATTTCCACCCTGATGTAACACACGTCAGATACCTCAATATAAAAGTTTAACAGAAAAATTAAGTCCTAAAAGGGAGAACAGATGTCTGGCTCCCCCTCTTCTGCAGAGAAAGGCTGGGTCAATGGTCGTGAGCCCAGGCTGCCTGTGACGTGCTGACCTCACCTTGGGTTTCTCCTTTCCACCTCTGCTCTCGGATTTGGGTGTTTTATGGGCCAGGAGAGTCTGGATTTCTTTCCAGTCTTGGTCTAGCTTCTCTGTGAGTTCAAGGGCGTCTTCTCGTTGAGCTTGTCTTTCCCTCTTGGGAAAAAGAACAGAAGGCATCCCATTACTGCCGGCCTCCAGCAGACGTCCAGGCCCCACTGGACAACCGCTCAGCCTAACATGCCAACAGGGAAACAGACCACGAGAAATTGGCACCTCAGGATCCCATCACGCAGAGCGAACTTCCTGCTGTAAAACTGCTCTTCTAGACGCTCTGAGCAGTTTGCCGTTAGCAAGAGCAGTGATGTTTTATGACTCTTGATACGGGCCAAAACACTAAAACCAACCCTCCCCCAAAACCAAAACCAAAACCCCAAGAAACCATCAGAAGTACACGCTTGGGGGCTTCCCTGGTGGCGCAGTGGTTAAGAATCCGCCTGCCAATGCAGGGGACACGGGTTTGAGCCCTGGTCCGGGAAGATCCCACATGCCGCGGAGCTACTAAGCCCGTGCGCCACAACTACTGAGCCTGCGCTCTAGAGCCCGCGAGCCACAACTACTGAAGCCCGTGTGCCTAGAGCCCGCGCTCCACAACAAGAGAAGCCACCACAATGAGAAGCCCGCAAACTGCAACGAAGAGTAGGCCCCGCTCGCCACAACTAGAGAAAGCCCGTGCGCAGCAGCAAAGACCCAACACAGCCAAAAAAATAAATAAATAAATAAATAAATAAAAGAGTAAGTACATGCTTGATGAAACCTAAAATGCATTTTGTATTCCTATTCAAAGTGAATGCTTTTACTGAATTCATAGAAAATATTAAACACAGCCTAAACCGCACAGGGAGAAAAGACTTAAAAGTGTTCAGCAGCGAGCCTGCGGGCGGTGCTGCTCCCCAGCGCGAGCGGTCGCGGACACACCTTCTCCTGCCTTGACTTGGCGATGAGCTCCTCGATCAGCTCTTTGCGTGACTTCGGCTGTTGCCCTTCCTCGCCGTGCTGTTGAGAGGTCTTCTTGTGAAGCGGCCCGCCACCTCCTCCAAAATGGGCCGCCGTCAACTCGGCTGCAGACAGAGAGCAGAAAACCCCTCTGTGAAGCCAGGCCCGGCTGCGAAGTGGGTTTTGCAGTCGCTCTGCCAGCGTTTCTCCAAGCACGGTCCTGAGAGTGGACTCCACGTTTAAGAGAAAACTCTCACCCACGGCAGGTGAGACTACAGGCACAGCGACACAAACCCGCAAGATGAGCCCCTCCGAGAAAACCTAGAGGCATAAAAAGACCAAAGGGCTGTGATCCAAGTGACTGGAAACACCAAGAACCTGTTTTCCAATGTGTTAACGTGTCACGGAAGATGGGCAAACGCAAACTAGCTCGCACCTGAGTCCTAAGAGGGCGTGCCCAGGACCAGGGCCGCTTCACACCCTCACTGTGTCTCACAGAAAGTCCCAGGGGCAGGGGCTGGAACCAGCTACTAGAGTCACTGATTCCTAGGCTGCCCGAGCTACCAGGGAAGAACAGAGAAACAAAACTCTGGGAATCATCGATTGTGGAATAGAAAGAAACTTTAAAAAAATCCAATTTCTTGGAAGAGAAAACAGAGGCTTAGATGCTAAGCAACTGACTTCAGATCTCATCCAGTAAGAGAAACAGCTCCTGCCTGTAGCCCTCTAACCCCGTCAGGCCCATACCCCGCCGTCTGTGCTGAGCTCTCCGCGCCTGCGCTCCGCCACCCCCATCATGCCTCCTTCTGGAAGCTGCTCTCACTCCCCCTGCAGTGGACTCTGGCCCGATTTAAAGGCCAACGCTCACTCCTCTGGGCAGCAGCTCCCTCCTCCAGGCAAGGCTGTCTGCGGACTTGGGCCCCCCACTAGCCTCCTGATGCCTCCCCTTGGCTGACAGGTACCCCAAACGCCCCTGCGCATCCTGCTTCCTCTCCATCTCCCACGCCTACAAGAGAATTTCAGGAAGACCTCTTGCCCTGCCCTAGCCAACTCTGTCCTTCCCCACTCAAGTCCCTCTGGCTCCCATTCCTGAGTAAAAGCCAAAATTGTTCCCGTGGCCCTGGGGGCCCGGCCCACTGTCTGTACCATCACCCCCTCCAGTTACCAGGCTCCTGGCTGGTCCCGGACCGTGACACCACCAGAGGCCTGCACGACCGCCACCTCCTTCGTGACCCTAATCAGGACCAGACCGCCCCGACGTCATTTCCCCCACAGCACTTCTACTTCCGAACGGCCTGCGGGATTTAGTGATTATTTAGTTTATTGTCTGGGTCTCCCCAGAAAACTGAGCTGCAGGTAGGTTTTACTCACTGCTATTTCCCCAGAACCAAGAGCACTGCCTGGCACATGTTGAATAAATGAATCAGTGAATGAGTGATTCCTCTGCTTCCTGCAAAGTTTAGCATATTAGAAAACACTATCATTTAGCATTCTACTAATTCAAGATAGTTTACAATATTTTCTGAAAATAAAATTGACAAAACATTAACTAACGAGGTGGTATTATATAAAAGATTCCAAAAAGGATTCTCGGAGAAAAGAAAAAAAAAAAAATCCACCAGTGTGTTTATATTGATGATAGGATTTAATTGGAAAATTAGGGTTGATTTTTAAGATGAAATTCTCCTAATCTAGGAGAACATATAAACTATGTAGTTGAACAAAATAGAATGTTTCCTAATGATTCATTTTAAAAGGTACGGCAAATATATTTATTTTCAAATATAAGAGGTTACCTGGAAATGTGCAAGTCACCTGGATTCTGATGAGCTCATACTAAACATCAGAGGAGGATAGAAAACCTCAAATAAACAGTTGAGTCCCCAGGACCCAATACCTGGCAGAATGGGAATCCAACCTCTCCTCTAGTCAGCCAACCGTCACAGCCTATCATACCAACAAGGCCGAGGCCAACACCTTGTGATGAATGACCAGGCCGCCAAACGTGAAGGTGCCACGGCAGTCCCCTTCAGCGACAGTGAAGGTGAACATGTATAAAGCGAGGCGTGCATAAAAAGTCTTGAACAATGGAAAGTGCGAAGAGAAAGGCCCTCAAGGTGAACTATGTTCCCTCCTCAACCACGAAGCCTCAGCAGAGTTGTGGTCCACTTCCCGGTGCTGTGGACAGAACCACGGGCCACCCTAATTCCTAGGCCTTCTGCCCCTGCATCACCCAACTACCAAAAGGCAGTCATGGGCTTAACGGCTTGACTTTCCACACACCAGAAAAACCGTTGAGTCAGTTTTAGTTTTGTGCAGCTTTGTTCTGAAGATGCTGAATAGAGAATATTCTAAATCATAAGGATGCGAACTTACGACATGACCCCAACTTTATAAAAGGGCCCAAGATGATCAGACCTGAACCAAGTCCTAACTCAGTTCAGTTGTATATCAGTGTTAACTAATGCCACAGTTTAACCTGCTTCGTTATTATCTATAAATAAGAAGCTTAGGACTTCCCCGGTGGCCCAGTGGTTACGAATCCGCCTGCCAATGCAGGGGACACAGGTTCGAGCCCTGATCTGGGAAGATCCCACATGCCGAGGAGCAACTAAGCCCGTGCGCCACAACTACTGAGCCTGCGCTCTAGAGCCTGCAAGCCACAACTACTGAGCCCACACGTCTAGAGCCTGTGCTCTGCAACAAGAGAAGCCACCGCAATGAGAAGCCTGTGCACCGCAACAAAGAGTAGCCCCAGCTTGCTGCAACTAGAGAAAGCCTGTGCACAGCAACGAAGACCCAACGCAGCCAAAAATGAAATAAGTAAATAAATAAATTTTAAAAAAGAAATTAGAAAGAAGCAGCTCAATGTTACTTCCTCCACAAAACTGTCATAAGCGGTTCCAGAGTAAACAAAGACTAAAAGAACTAAGTAAACACTGTTAGTACACACATTGGGTCAGAACTGGTAACAGTGGTAGCAAAGCACTGTGGGTTAGTACACAAGAGCTGTCCTAGAGGTTAGTGAGGTGGGTTTTACCCACAACTCTGGCTCATGGGTTGGACAAATCATATTGTTTCTCTGAGCTTACGGGTAAAATGAGCTGGGGTGAAGTTCAAACAAGAGGAGGGATACTGAAGTGCTTTCTGTGACAGACAGACAGCAGGCTGTCTGTCTATCTTATCTACATATACACATTCTTAAAGATCTACACCTGCATTTTCTAGGTGTCCAAGCAGGGCAGAAAGAACGTCAGTGCTAAGCAGACTGCCCCTGATCCCAGGCCTCACCCGACAGCACTCCTCGGTCCTCGGCATCGCTGTCACTATCGACAATGTCGTTATGCTTTTCAATGTCTGCCAAAGACTGGCCGTAATGAGTTAGTTCTTCATCTTCATTTAGGTTGTAGATGCTTTTTTTTTGGTGTTGTCGCTGACAGAATAGAAAAAATGAAAATCAGTCTCCTAAAATTTCCACATCCATTTAACATCAAAAAAAGAATGATTTTTTTCCCCATTTTTGTGCAATGTGACAATGTAGCTTTAAGATTATTCTGGGTCATTTGAGCAATGATTCGGATATAAACAGAACCCACAGAAGGTAAATAAATCAATGGGCCACCCTAAGGCACTGGGAAATCGTGCAGCTCTACCCACCAGGAATGCTCCACAATCCACTCGACCCAGTTGAAGGCAGCAGTTTAGTCCAGAACCCCAGGACGCATTACTGCCGGGCACTCTGGTTAAGATATTTATCCACCTAACTGGTATGTGCAAGAGGCTGCTTCCCCCTTGGTCTAGACAGGCAAGGTACACGACTGAAGACCCACCCACTGTGCACTCACAAAAGTATAAACAAACAAGGGGGAAACGGCCTTCTCTTTGTATTTGACTTCTGTGCAAAACTACAGCAAAAGACTGTCTTCCATACCTGTTGTTCCAGAGCAAACCTCTTCATCATCTTCTCCTCCGGGCTTATGCTGCTATTGTATTCTCCAAAGCGTTTATCTCTAAATACATTGGACTTATCCCTTTCTTTGTATTCCTTTAGCAAAGTCTGGGTGCGCTGAAAAACAGATCATAGAACAATCTCTCACCGGTCCTGGCAACTCTGAGCTCTGATGGCCCGGCAGTCTTAGTCACCAAAGGGGAGGTGCTTCCACAAGGGGACACAACGCTGGCTCTAAGGAACTGGAAAATGCCATTTTCTACGCCTCAGGCCACTGAGACAAACAGTCCAAAAAAGGCCAATCTACTGGCTGCAAAGACTGATCTCAATTACCGAGGAGAAACTGGGTCGCTGCCATACAACGGCAGCAAAGAGGATGATGTCTGGAACCCAGGGGATCCTCTAGGGTGTGTGTTAGTACTTCCATGCCTAATACCAAAGGTTAAACTAAAATGACGGCAACCAAAAAAAAGCAGAACAATCGAGCAGAGGTCACTCCACCCAGGTGAAGAAGCCAGAAGAGTTCAGGTTCTAGCTGAGTAAGGGGAGCAGGGAACAACGATCTGAGAGGCCATTGATGTCAATGACTACGTCACGATCAATTACAGACACAGACTGCAGCAGCATTGCCTATCTTCTCTCTGCTTGTTATATACGTGCCATTATGTGTATATACAGTCAGTCTTTGTTATTTGCAGATTCCGTATTTATGTATTTGTCTACTGGTAAAATTTACGTGTAGCCCCAAACCAATACTCTCAGCACTTTCTGGGTCATTCATGGACATGCATGTGATGCCCAGGAGGTGCAGTCAAGAGTGAGGACTCAGAATCCCAACAGCTGCACCACTTCCCAGCGAGGACTCTGGGAAGCGCCTACAGCCTCACCTGTAAAAAGGAGAGAATGGCAGTTCCTACCTCAGGCTCTTAAGGAGAAATGAGAAAACCGAGGCTTACGTGATAAAGGAAAACATGTCTAGTCTGGAGCCCATGCAATCCCCATCCCCACATCTGCCCCCACAAGCCTGCCCTGGGGTGTGTGATGCAGGGGTGCATCGGAGTTGGCTATAAGTTTGTCTTGTCTACTATTACTGCCAGCTCCTTGCAATAAGGACGATGTTTGATTCAATTCAAAGATCAATTGGGGGGACTTTCCTGGTGGCGCAGTGGTTAAGAATCCGCCTGCCAATGCAGGGGACATGGGTTTGAGCCCTGGTCTGGGAAGATCCCACATGCCGCGGAGCAACTAAGCCTGTGCGCCACAACTACTGAGCCTGTGTGCCACAAATACTGAAGCCCGTGTGCCTAGAGCCTGTGCTCCACAGCAAGAGAGCCCACTGCAATGAGAAGCCCACGCACTGCAGCGAAGAGTACCCGCTATTCACCACAACTAGAGAAAGCCTGTGCACACCAACGAAGACCCAACGCAGCCATAAATAAATAAATTAATTTATTTAAAAAAAAAAAAAGAAAAGATCAACTGGGGTTTCCCTGGTGGCGAAATGGTTAAGAATCCGCCTGCCAATGCAGGGGACACAGGTTCGAGCCCTGGTCTGGGAAAATCCCACATGCCGTGGAGCAACTCAGCCAGTGTGCCACAACTACTAAGCCTGCGCTCTAGAGCCCATGAGCCATAATTACTGAGCTCACATGCCACAACTACTGAAGCCCGTGCACCTAGAGCCCGTGTGGTCTATAACAACAGAAGCCACCGCAATGAGAAGCCCGCGCACCGCAAAGAAGAGTAGCTTTCTCTCGCTGCAACAAGAGAAAGCCCGCGTCTCACTGCTCCAGGAGCTGTCCCGAGGACTCTAAGTGGACGCTTCCCATCCTCCCGGCGGCCCTAGGATGTACGTACCACCATCATGGCCGATTTACAGAAGGGGAAAAGGGCACCGGGAAGTAAGTCCGTAGCTCGCCCAAGCCTGCCGGCGGCCCCTCGGTGCCGCAGGGGTTCGAGGAGCAGGGCTGTGGGTGGTCCCGGCAGGCGGGGCCGGGAGGACCGACCCCGGAGGGCCCGGCGGCCCGCTCACCTTCTGGAGGGCCCGCGCGCGCGACACCCCGGGCAGCCCCACGTCGTGGCGCGTCTTCCTGCCCAGGACCTGGAACTTCTGCCGGTTGACTTTCACCTCGAACGGGTTGGCGCTAGGCCTCGCCCGGCAGCCCCGCGCGCCCGCCGGGGCCCCGGGGGCCTTCCCGCGCGCTCCGGCAGACCTGGTCTTCCCCATGGCAACACGCACTGCACCTCGGGTCGCTGACGAGAAGGTGGCAGCTAGAGCTCGCGTTCCTGCCGGAGATAACGCGCGGCCCAGCAGCTTATCAGTGCCGCCCCCGTCTCGCGATAACTGAGGCAGCGAGACGTAGGAACGTTGGGTAAAATACTGACACGCCCCCGCTCAGCTTACCCGCCCATAGGCTGAGCGACTACAACACCCAGCAGGCCGCGCTCGCACCCCACCGCCTCCGCCCCGCGCGGGGCCTTCTGGGAGCGGTCCTGGCCCGCGCTGTAGAGCCCCAGCCTCGGGGCCCGTGGAGCGCAGCGCTCTGCCTCCCTCGTCTGGGGAGCCGTTGGCCGGAGCCGTCGCCGCCAGGGGGTGGTTCCCCGGCCAGTGAGCGCCTCCCCGGGCGATGGGGCCGACAGCCCGGGCCACGGCGCGGCGGGGGTGACCGCGGGGGCCCGGCCCGCCCCCTCCTGGGCCGCAGTCCCGAGGGCGAGGCGTCGCGGCGCCGGCAGCGTCCGACGCAGCGGCGGCGCGGGTGGTGGCCGTGGCGGCGGCGGCGTCGGCGGCAGAGGCAGAAGCAGCAGCAGCAGCAGCAACAGCAGCAGCAGCAGCAACAGCAGCAGCAGCAGCAGGAGGACGAGGAGGAGCGGCGGCCCAGTGCGGGACCGGACCCGGCGTTGGGCGAGCGATGCGCGGAGGCTGCCCCGCCGCCGCCCGCCGCCCCCGGCCTCCCCCCTCGCCTCCTCGCGTCCACAAAGCCTGGTCGCGGCGGCGGCGGTCGTCCATGGAGCTCGAGAACCTCTTGGCCAACTCGATGCTGCTGAAAGCGCGCCAAGGTAGGTGCACAGCGGCGCCCCGACCCCCGCTGGAGTCCTGATCCCCGTAGAACCCCAGTCCTGCTGGGGAACCCTGGTCCCAGGCAGAACCCCGGCCCTGCTGCAGACCCCAGATTTTCTGTGGAATCCGGACCTGGGGTCCGCGCAGCCTCACTCTCAGGAGTGGTCAGTCGGCGAGTGGTCAGCTCGGGCATGTAAAGCTTAAGCCGCCCCGTCCCCTTTCGGCGCCGCCGGACCCAAGTGAAGGCAGCCTGCGCTCTGCTCTTGTTAGTGTGAGCATGTTCCCTGTCCTGCTCTTCCTCCGGAACCTCGGGTCGCAGTGTGGCTTCAGCACCAGGCGAGCCGTGTTCTGTCCCCGAGAGGGGAAGCCGGACCGGCGAGTGAAGCCAGCAAACAAGAACCGTGCCTTTGTGCTCTTTAAAGGACCAAGAAGAAAATCCTGTAAACTAACCCGCGAGACCCTTCCGTTAGTGTTTTTGGAGTGTTACTTTAACATCGATTCTTGGGTTCGAGGCTTGGTGGTGTCTGAGACTTTACGGTGTGTGGAGTGGGTTTTAGCCCGACTTAGAGATAGATTGAGCACGTTAGTTACAATTCACCCTGATAGCAACGTAGAAACAGCAGTTGGCGCAGCCCTTCTGCTCAGAGACCCCAGGAGTAGAGTTCTCTGTGGAATACCGAGTGCCCCCTCTCCAGCCTCCCGAGAGATGGGAGAGCGGGCGGCAGAGACCACCCATAGTTCTCCCGCAGCTTCCCTCTTACGGAGTCCGGGTGGGAGCAGCTGCTGCTTGTTTGTGCTGGGAACAGCGTAAGTGCCCACTAAAGGATGTATACTTAAGACAGCCTGGAAGAAGTGTTCTATGCTCCATCTCCCAGGGCTTCAGCATTCCTGGGCGCAGATGTCAGCCAAGTGGTGCTCCTGGTAACTTGAGTGCTGTTGAGAAGCATCAACAAGTTCATCTTGTGCTTAGAATAGTGTGTAACGTTCCGTGAGAGAAATCAACCTGGAACACAACTATTTCAGATTTGGGGGTTTTGTTTTCTTTTTAAGCTCCCCCCCTTCCCGTTCGTATCCCAAGTGTCTTTCTGGAGG
Source organism: Lipotes vexillifer (assembly GCF_000442215.2). Lineage (NCBI taxonomy): Eukaryota > Metazoa > Chordata > Mammalia > Artiodactyla > Lipotidae > Lipotes > Lipotes vexillifer. The sequence continues at coordinate 577,247 of NW_006799460.1, forward strand.
AAAGGTGTTAATTAGGATTGGCTTCATGCGGAGGGAATAAAGCATGTTCAAGTATGGCTGCAGAGCCTCATGATTGATAGCTGAGAATAGCTACCATTAGTGAGGGTTTGCTTTGTCCAGGCATCGTGCTCAATTCTTTATGGACATTATCCCAGCTAGTTCCTATGCCTCATTCTCCTGTTCTGTAAAGCTGGACTTATAACAGTCCTGCTTCATGGTGTTGACAAGGGGACTGCATGGAATAACGTGGTACAGTGCTTGGCGCTTAGAAAGTGCTCAGTAAATAATCATAGTAGTTGTGGTTGTAGATTTTATTATGTCCAGAGTCATGATGAAAAGCTGGCACTTTAACATTGCAGTTGTGATCATTTAGTTGACCTTGAACCTGATTCCTTGTCTCATTCTTAGACTTTCCAAAAGCATAGCTTTTCTCTTCCTGAATCCCCACATGCAGGAGGTCCTTGAATCTCGTTTATCCTTAAGCTTCATTATTTCTGTTGTCTCTCATTTCTTTGTCTCTGTCTTCATCCAGTACCCCCTTAGATGGTTCTCGACACCTCGTAAGTTGACCGAGGGCAGTGGTTTCCTAGCTGCTCTCTACTTCCAGAGCTGTTTCTCTTTTATCATCCCCAGTGCTGCTAGAACACTTCCTAAAACACAGATTTGTTCTCTGTTTAAAATTTGGCCCTGGAGCTTCATTCCAGGTCAAGTACAAACGCCTTAGTTCATCATGGCCCACAGGGTCCTGTCTAACCACTGGCGGGCTCTCCTCTCCTTGTCCACAGCAGCTGAGCGTGTCACACCACACGCCTCCAGGCTTTGCTCTTCTGCCTGCAGTCGTCTTCTTCCTTCCTGTTCCAGCTCCAGAGTCTTTTCTGGGGAGCGTCCACATTCCTTCAGGAGGCCTGGTCACTCCATCCCTTGAGCTCCGTCCCTTGAGCCACTGCTGTGCCCAGGAGGAGCTCTTGCTGCACTGGGCATCCCCAGGGGCAGCTTTGGGTCTCCCCTTCTGTGTCACCGGCACCCAGCGCTGTAATGGCACTCAGTCTGTTCTCTGCAAATTCCAAATGCTGGCTGAAGGACAAAAGAGCACATCTTGGGAAGTCTCTCAGTACTGGTGATAACCAGAAATTGAAGTTTCAAAATAAGCTATCTTTTTAGACTAGCAGTCTGGAAATAGGGAGCAAAATCTGAGATTTTATTCAACTCTGGGATGTCAGTTGGCTCCATACTTGTAAATGCTAAGTGCTTTGTATTTTGTTTTGAATGAACATTTTTATTGTTTTTTATTAAATCAGTATTATTTTATTATTCATTTTTTAAAAATTTAATTGAAGTATGGATGATAAGTGTTGTGTTAATTTCTTATTAAGTCAGGATTAAGTGTTTAATTAGTGCAGCGGGTAGGTTCCCTCTCCATGTTTACATGTTCATCACTAGCAAAGACAGCAGGGCCAGCCAGCACTAGTTATGAGGTTAGCCAAAGGCCAGGCACGTGTGCGTTTCTTTCAGAATGTAAATCTTTGTCTCTACCAAATTGAAAGAGAGTCCTAGTTCAAAGGACACAGGACAGTGTTACCTTTGCTGCCCCCTTACTGCTGTGCTAACTAGTCTCACTTCCTGGCAGAGACACTGTGCTTGAGCTTTTGCATTGTAAACCTACATCTTTTTTTCAGAGTGTTGTTTTGAAAAACAATGCTCCCACATTCACATGGGCTAAACATGGTGCAGTCTTGTAGGAATGCCTCTCATAGAGCCAAGGACAAAATCAGCTCCACCGCTTCTGTTCTATGTGTTTAAAAACACATTTCCAAATGACCAATAATTTTTGAAAATCAGAGAATAGAAGGACTTTTGATAAAGAGCCCTAACCTTCTCCATTCTACTCCTTCTACTATAGACTGAATGTTTGTGTCCCTGCAGAATTCATATGTTGAAGCAGAATCCCTAGTGTGATTGTATTTGGAGGTGATTAAGTCATGAGGGTGGAGCCCTCATGAATGCTACGAGTCCCTTGCCCCTCGTGCCACGTGAAGACACAGAAGACACGGTCTATGAGCCAGGAAGCAGGTCCTCACCAGACACCAAAGCTGCCAGTGCCTTGATCTTAGACTGTGAGAAATAAATTTCTGTTGCTTATAAGCCACCCGGTCTATAGTATTCCATTGTAGTCGCCCAAACAAAGACACCTCCCCAGGTGCAGCCACATTGATTCTTTTCTTGGGTTCTGTTTTAGTTATCTTCCTGATTACTGTTGCGTTTCTAAAGTATAGTGTTGATCAATTCAGACTTTTCTGAGCCTCATGAGGAGATAGCTCACTTAAACCAACTCCATCTTCTTTTCCCTTATCAGTATAGTTATATCACTGTTTTTAATTCTTGTATTGGTTATCTTTATAAGCTTAGGGCTTCCCTGGTGGAGCAGTGGTTAAGAATCCGCCTGCCAATGCAGGGGACACGGGTTCGAGCCCTGGTCTGGGAAGATCCCACATGCCGCGGAGCAACTAAGCCCATGCGCCACACTACTGAGCCTGCGCTCTAGGGCCCACGAGCCACAACTACTGAGCTCACGTGCTACAACTACTGAAGCCCGCGCACCTAGAGCCCATGCTACGCAACAAGAGAAACCACTGCAATGAGAAGCCCATGCACTGCAACGAAGAGTAGCCCTCGGTCACTGCAACTAGAGAAAGTCCACGCAGCAACAAAGACCCAACACAGCCATAAATAAATTAATTAATTAATTTAAAAAAAACTTATATTTTTCATTTTTGATTTCTTCTGGTAATGATAATTTTAGCCAAAATGTTTTCTAATAAAAAAAAGTATGGGAATTCCCTGGTGGTCCAGTGGTTAGGACTCTGCACTTTCACTGCCGAGGGCACGGGTTCGATCCCTGGTTGGGGAACTAAGATCCCACAAGCCATGCGGCATGGCCAAAAAAAAAAAGGAAAAAGTATTTCCATTTTTGACAATTGAAACATTGATAAACATTTCTGATTTTTTTCCATTGAGGGGCCAAACTGACGGGACGGGAGCAGGTTACTCTGCCGTTTTTCTAGATCTTTGAGTCGCACATCAAATCTGGGCTGATCACTCCACACTTGTTTAGCCTGCCTGAGAGCTTCACGACAATTTCCCCAGCTCTGTGATCATGGGATCACAGGTGATCAGATTCTCCAGTGGAACCATGCTTCATCATCACAGTTGGAAAGTGGACAGTGAGTTTGGAGGGCAGCCTAGTAAGAACCTGGCTTTGGCGTCTGTTTTCGGCATTGTTGATGCTCTTGAGAGCACTGGCCGGGGCATTCGTGCCCACTGTTATGGTGGCGCGGAAAGATGGCGGAAAGAGCATTTCTAATTTTTTTTTGAAATACAATTGACTTACAGTATTATGTTAATTTTAGGTGTACAACATAGTGCTCTGGTATTTCTGTACATTACAAAATGATCACCATGATAGACCTAGTCACCATTTGTCACCATACAAGGATATTAAAATATTCTTGGCTATATTCCTTATGCTGTACATTACATCCCTGTAATTTATTTACTTTATACCTGGAACTTCGTACCTCTTAGTCTCCCCCACCTATTTCACTCATCCCCCCAGCACCCCGCTCCGCTCTGGCAACCACCAGTTTGTTCTTGGTATCTATGAATCTGTTTCTGTTTTGAGAAACATTCCTAATTTAATGTGAATGTGGTTTCTTTAATTGTCTAAGAGTTCAAAGTGTAAAAAATAATATAACAAACACCCCAGTGCCCACTGCCCAACAGATCTTAACATTTTGCTGTATTTCATTTCTTTCTTTAAGAAAAAAACATTGCAGATATACTCGAGACGCTTTGTGTATCTTTCCAAGATCCCAGGCCCTTCCCTCATTCCCCAGAGATAACCAAGGTCTCTCTGCACTTTGGCTGTTTAGGTTTGTAGGTAACAATATGGAGGGTATTGTTTTACGTGATTTAAACTTCAGGTCGGTGCTGTTGCTGTGTGTGTGTGTGGTTTGTTATCCTTGTTGATGTAAAAGTCCCCTTCCTCCTCTTTCCCCTCCCTCATCTTCCTTCCTTTCCACTCTTGGTAGCACGTGGAGTTATCAGACTCCCAAACTTTTGTTCCTGAAGGGCATGAAATGTTATCTTACCATTTATATTAGTCTGCTTGGGCTGCCATGACAAAATACTGCAGACTGGGTGGCTTAAATGACAGAAATTTATTTTCCCACAACTCTGGAGGCCAGGAGTCCAAGACCAGGGTGTCAGCATGGTTGAGTTCTGGCGAGGGCTCTCTTCGTGTGTGCTCACATGGCCTTTCCTCTGTGTTGGCTGAGAGAGGGAGAGATCTGGTAACTTACTCTTACAGGGACACCTATGGGATTAGGGTCCTAACCCTCTGGCCTCATTTAACCTTAATTACTACCCTAAAGGCCCCATCTCCAAATACAGTCACAATGGAGATCAGCGTTTCAACATGTGAATGGGAGGGGGCGGATACAGGTCAGTCCATGTAACACTGTTTCAATTTGTTTTCCTAATTACCAGGGAGATTGAACATCTTTTCACATTGACTGGTGATTCAGCTTTCCTCTTTGTAAATTGCTTCTTCGTATCTTCTGCCCAGTGAGGGGAGAGTATCTCATTGATTTGTAGCGGCTCTTTATATAATCTGGATACTAAATATGCTTGCACAAGTCTCCCATTTTCTGACTTGCCGTATTAGTTTTCCTGTTGCTGCTGTAACAAATTACCACAAAACTTTATTATCTAACAGGTCAGAAGTCTGAAAAGGGTCTCACTAGGTTAAAGTCAAGGTGTCAGCAGGGTTGCGTTCCTTTCTGGAAATTCTGGGGGAGAATCCATCCATTTTCTTGCCTCTTCCAGCTTCTAGAGGCTGCTTGCGTTCCTCGACAATATGTCAAGTGTTAGCAAAGATGCCGAGTAGCTGCAACTAGAACTCACACACATTGCTTGTTGGAGTGTAAAATGGTCAAACCAGTACAGGAAAATAGCAGTTTCTAATAAAGTTACACACACACCTATGCTAGGACCCAGTGATTCCCCTTCAGGGTATACCCAGGTGAAATTCATACATATGTCTACAAAAAGTCTAGTTTATACCAGCTTTATTCCTAATAGTCTCAAACTGGAAACAGCCCAAGTGTTCTCAGTAAGAGAATGGATCAACAAATAATGAAACAGTATAATACTACACTGCAGTAGAAAAGAGTTAACTACTGACGCATGCAACAGCCTGGGCAAATCTGAAGAGCCCTATGTTGACGGGAAAATCAGAAGAAACTATTCAGTACAATCCTCAGTGATGTCATGAGCATGAAGTGAAATTAACCTGCGGCCATCTGAATGGGAGTCATGATTGCTTCCAGGAAGGGGGGTGTGACACAAAAGCGGCAGGAGGGAGCTTTGGGGAAAAACGAGGATGTTCTATTTATTGATCCAGGTGGTAACTGTGTGCATACATACATTTGTAAAAGATCATCAAGAAATAGCCTTAAGATTAGTGCATATTATTGTGCAGATTATATCTGGTAAAAGTTTTGTTTTTAAAGGAAAAAGACTCTCTGAACCTTAAAGGATTGGTAAAACTTGCTTGTGAAAATGCCTGGGTTTGGTGCCTTTTCCTCTCTTTGGAAGAAGGGTTGGGAATGGTTCTTTTTGTTATCTGTTTAGTCTCTTTAATAGTTATTGTGATATTCAAGATTCCTGTTTCTTCTTGAGCTATGTTTGGTAATGTGTGGTTTCTGAGAAAAATATTTTCCTCTAAGTGTTCAAATTTATTTGGCATAAACGTTATTTGTAACGTTTTCTTACTATTTTACAATTACAGTTGTGATCTTTTTCATTTGGAGTATTATTTGGGTGTGCCTGTCATTTTTATTAGTCTTGCAAAAGATGTTTCTATTGTATTAGTCTTTTCAATGAACCAGCTTTTGGTTTCATATGCTATTGTATGTTTGCCTTCTGTTTTATTAATTTCTGCTTATATTATTATTCTCTTTATTTTGATTGGTTTCCACCTTCTTGAGTTGAATGCTTAATCCATTTCTCTTTTTCTTTTTTTCCATTCCTTCATCAAGAATTTATTGGCCATTTATTTTGTGCTAGGAACTGTGGAAGGTACTGGAGTGAACCATGAACTCGGCAGAAAATTTGTCTTTGATGAGGTGACAGGCAAGTGGAGGAAACAAGCATCTTATGACTAAATGCAATGTGATTAACTAAATTTCAATGATCTCTGAAAGAAAAAAAAAAGAACTGAGACCAGAAACTAATAAGCTTCTGCATCAGGTCACCCATGCCTAGACATATTTGCCAATCTCTTACTTAGTAGAACTTTGTGATTAGTGTACTGTTCTTACTGATAACTGTTAGATGAACTAAGACTTAATACAGTTTACTTTCTGGTTAAATTAAACACAGTTCTATAGAGTAGGCAGCAATCATACACGTACATGTATTTCCAGTTCCCGTTCACATCTAGTTGCTATTTCTCTTCTGCCTGGACTGTCCCCTCAATGGAGATGGTCATCATTCTTGTTTCATGCTGGCTCTTTTCCTGGGTTCCAGGCCTTGTCCTCCGCCTCTGCTTGTGTCATCATCACCTGCATCGTCAGGGCTTTTTCCCCTTTCCAGTACGCTCTGCACAATTTCCACTGCCCACCACTGGTCACTAGGGAATGGTCCTCTTTCCAAGCGAGGGACCCTGCAGCCCTTGGACTTCCCTGAATCTCAGCACCCTGGGTCTTCTGTGTTCTGTCTGCACTTGACGAGCTGGGGAGTGGCTTTTAAATGCTCTCCTTTGACAGAATAACAACAGAGATTGAGTGCTAACGTGTTAAAGTGCTAAAGTTTCCAGACCTGCAGCTGTTCAGGTCATTTTACTGTTTGACCTCTTCAGACCAACAGCCGTGTCAGCTATGTTAGCATTCACCTTAACCTTATGGTTGAAGTAACCCTTAAGATTTCTCACCAGTGCAGTAATGTGGTTTCACAGCTTGTGGAAATTCTGTTTCCCTCCCATTTCTCACTGTATATACTATATTGTGAACATTCACTTTTAGCCCAATTGACATTTTTAAGTGTTTTTACTTTTGTGCATAAAACATCAAATCAGGGACTTCCCTGGTGGTCCAGTGGGTAGGACTCTGTGCTCCCAGTGCAGGGGGCCCAGGTTCGATCCCTGGTTGGGGAACTACATCCTGCATGCATGCCACAGCTAAGAGTTGCATGCCACAACTAAGAAGTCTGAACGCTGCAACTAAAGAGTCTGCATGCCTCAACTAAAGATCACGCATTGCTGCAACTAAGACCCTGTGTGGCCTAAATAAATAAAATAAATAAATAAATAAATATTTTAAAAAACAAACAAAAAACCCCCATCAAATCATATTCTGTTATCCAGAGAATAGGGATCCATGTTTCAAATGAAACACATCTGAATGTATTCACCTAACTCATTCAAAACAACAAAAAAATTCTCATTGTCGTACTAGTTCGTCAGAATCTGAATCAGCACTTCTCCATTCAGATTGGCCACACATCCAGAGCTCAACGGCCACATGTAGTGCTTATGCTGGACAGCACAGTTCTAAAAGACCGATTTGTTCATGTTGACGAGCTTATCAGATGAGGAGAAACACAGGTCATTAAATAAATTGTTTCTTTCACAAACGAGAAAATATTTATCTAGAGGCAATAAAAATGCCAAAGAAGTAAAGTCTTTCCTCCAAATGAATTAAGTATTAATTTCTAAGCTAAGTTATTTTATGTCAATATAAATTACAATTAGCAATCTAATAAATTCTAGTACCTTAGAGTTTTAGAAAAATTCTCTAACACCCACTGTTTGTCTGAGTGTGGGAAGTATAAAGATTATCCCTGTTCTTTGGCGCTCACAGTCTGGTGAAAGAGTAGACCTGACAATGAATGGTTGACAGGTAGGGCGATGTGATAAGGAGGACAATGGCCAGGGGCTGCTTAAACAAGGCACGGGAACGCAGAAGACGACTTCACGTGAGAGGAGACACTGGAGCTGAGTCTTAGAGGATAAACAGGAGTTTTCCAGATGAACAGAAGAGGGAAGAGCACTGTGACCAGAAGAAAAGCAGATGCTTACAAAGCACAAAGGGCGGAAGACGCTGGCAGTGCCCAGGGAGCTGTGAACGTTTGCCAAAGTGGTGCAGAAGGAGAATACAGGGAGAGGAGAGGCTAGACAGAGACAAGTAGGGGTGCTCCATGATCAGGTTCATGCTTGATAAGGTCGCTTTGACTGTAGTTTGAGAAATAAAAAGAAGAGGACCAGGCTGAAGGCAAGGAAGCCAGGGCTGAGGCTCTTGCCCGGTTCAGCTCAGAGATGCTGAGAGTATGGGCAAAAGGAACGACAGGATGAGGAGGGGAGGGAAGAGATGCAAGAAGATTTTGGAGGCAGAATCAACGGGACCTGGTGACAGATGGGATGTGGTGTGAGTGAGAAAGCAGGACCCAGGAAGCCTCCTGGGTCTCTGGTTATAACAAATCTCCCCCCGACAAAATTCCCGTTCCCTGGCTGTGATGCCATCTTCCAACCTTCAGCCCAAATTTCATTTCCAAAGCAGATACCACCCATAAACAAATAATTTCTAACTTACAGGATATCAGATCCTAAACTCCTAAGTGACTGACACACAGAACAGCAGAGATGGGAACAAATCAGTCAAAACATTTAAATCATAAAAGGTTTCAGGCCATTAACCATCAAAAGCTATTTTGGGTTGGTCAAAAAGTTCATTCGTGTTTTTCCATAAGATGGCTCTAGTAGTGCTTAGTTGTCTTTAACTTCATTCAAAACAATTTTGTTAGATTGTATTGTGACAGTTATATCAGCATGCATTAAAAAAAAACATCAAAATCAGTGAATTTTTGTGTAACCATTTTAATATTGAAGATAGAAGAAAAACAATATTTTCAGCATATTATGCTTTATTATTTCAAGAAAGGTAAAAATGCAACTGAAAGGCAGAAAAAGATTTGTGCAGTGTATGGAGAAGGTGCTGTGACTGATCAAACGTGTCAAAAGTGGTTTGTGAAGTTTTGTGCTGGAGATTTCTCGCTGGACGATGCTCCCTGGTTGCTCCATGGTTGGGTAGACCAGTTGAAGTTGTTAGCGTCAAATCGAGACATTAATTGAGAACAGTCAACATTATGCCATGTGGGTGTGATAGCCGACATACTCGAAATATCCAAATCAAGCACCGAAAATCATCTGCACCAGCTTGATGATGTTCATCGCTTTGATGTTTGGGTTCCATGTAAGTTAAGCGAAAAAAACCTTCTTGACCGTATTTCTGCATGCGATTCTCTACTGAAACGTAATGAAAATGTTTCATTTTTAAAACATTGTGATGGGTGATGAAAAGTGGTCACCGTACAGTAATGTGGAATGGAAGAGATTGTGGGGCGATCGAAATGAACCACCACCAACCACACCAAAGGCTGGTCTTCATCCAAAGAAGTTGATGTTGTGTATGTGGTGGAATTGGAAGGGAGTCCTCTATTATGAGGTCCTTCTGGAAAACCAAACTATTAATTCCAACAAGTACTGCTCCCAATTAGACCAGCTGAAAGCAGCACTCGATGAAAAGCGTCCAGAATTAGTCAACAGAGAACGCATAATCTTCCATCAGGATAATGCACGACCACATGTTTCTTTCATCACCAGGCAAAAACCGTTAACAGCTTGACTGGGAAGTTCTGATTCATCCACCTTATTCACCAGACATTGTACCTTTAGATTTCTATTTATTTTGGCCTTTACAAAGTTCTCATAATGGAAAAAAATTTCAATTACCTGGAAGACTGTAAAAGGCACCTGGAACAGTTCTTTGCTCAAAAAGATAAAAAATTTTGGAAAGATGGACTTACGAAGTTGCCTGAAAAATGGCAGAAGGTAATGGAACAAAATGGTGAATACATTGTTCAATAAAGTTCTTGGTGAAAATGAAAAATGTGTCTTTTATTTTTACATAAAAGCTGAAGGAACTTTTTGGCAAACCCAATACAAAGTGTCAGACATAAAATTTCAGGTTAAGTAAGTGAAGCCATGATGAAAGTGTGTAATATTCTTGGGAAACTTTATACGCAAAGCAAACACCAACAAGTCATTTAATAATTGCTGAGTCTCCATATGCCTGCCAGATTGACCCAGGTCCATGACAGGACTTAGTGAAGGCGTCTACTCCACATGAGTTTACTTTGCCCTCACACTTTGTGTTGGAGCCCAGTGCCTCATAAATATTTAACTTAAACTGCAAAGCAGAAAGATCAACCTGGGACATTAATACCAGGAAGTTAATCTGAAAATCATATGGTGATAGCCTCCATTTTAATTAATGTTCTATTACTCATACCACGATTGATTTTTAAAAATGGTTTCATGTTAGGTATCTTATAAGTACACTAAAACCAATACAGCCTGTATTCACATTAGTGTGCAATTTCCACTAATTCTTTTTATTTTAATGTATTTTATTTATTTCTTTTTGGCTGCGTTGGGTCTTCGTTGCTGCGCGTGGGCTTTCTCTAGTTGCTGTGAGCGGGGGCTACTCTTTGTTGCGGTGCACAGGCTTCTCACTGAGGTAGCTTCTCTTGTAGAGCACGGGTTCTAGGCGCACGGGCTTCAGTAGTTGCAGCACGCAGGCTCAGTAGTTGTGGCTCTCGGTCTCTAGAGCGCAGGCTCAGTAGCTGTGGCGCACGGGCGTAGTTGCTCCATGGCATGTGGGATCTTCCCTGACCAGGGCTCAAACCCGTGTCCCCTGCATTTGGCAGGCAGAGTCTTAACTACTGTGCCACCAGGGAAGTCCCTCTACTAATTCCTGACAAGGGAAAATACACATATTTGGCTTTTCTCTGGCATAAAACATTGATTATTTGGCTGTAGTCATCAGGACTTAAGATGCACAGCCAAAAATAAATAAATAAAAACAAATTAATTAAATAAACAGACAAGCAAAAAGATGCTGAGGAGTCTTTGTAAAGCACTTCATCTTCCTTCATGTCATTCTCGTCTGCGGGGGCTTGGAGGCCCATCTGCTCTTTGAAGGCCAAGGCCAGGGCTAGGGCTTCACACCCTGGGGCTTCAGACAGGACTTCAGGTAGGTGGAGTCATAGCCCTTGCCCTGCCCCAGCCGGTCGCAGGTTGTCAAACCCAGGACCCGGCATGAAGGTGGGATCAAGCCCCTGTTGACAAAGCCTCCTCTGAACCTCATCGTCACTGGGCTGATGAATATTCCAGGATGTTTTGGGAAGTTTCCTCTGGCGATACTGATTTCACCACATCCGTGTGATTGTTGTGGAACTGATACTGTGGGATTAAGCAGGTTTTTTCTTGTTGGAAAATGTCCTTGATAATCTCTTCTGTCTCAATTTCATCTTGGGTGCTCAGAAAGGTGGAGGACAGCTGAGGGAGAGGCTGGGTGGCTGTCAAGCTTCTCCAGCATGTGTGTCCCAAGCCTGCTGCTGCGGACTGAAAGCTTGTTTCCCACCCTCACCTCCAATTCATCTGTTGAAGCTCTAATGCCCAACCTGATGGTATTTGGAGGCAGGGCCTTTGTGGGGTAACTGGTTAGATTAGGTCATCAGGGCGGGGCCCTCATGATTAACGCCTTATGAAAAGAGAGCATGCGCTGAGGAAAGGCCATGCGAGGACACAGTGAGAGGACAGCCATCTAAAAACCAGTCAGTGAATCGGCTGGCACCTTGATCTCGGAATTCCCAGCCTCCAGAGCTCTGAGAAATACGTGCTTGTTGTTTTAAGACACCCAGTCTGTGGTGATTTGTTAACAGCAGCCTGAGTGGACTGAGGTGCCTGCAGAGAGGGCCCCATTCCTCTCTCTCTTTCACCTAATGGGACTCTTCCGCAGACCAAGCCGGAGAACCTTGCCTCGGGAGAAGGGGTCTCTCGTAGCAATAGAGAGACCCAGGTAGTAGGGGCATGTGTGTGCGCGTGCACACGTGCCACTGTGTTTAGTGATGTATGGGTGAGGCCTTGTGTGTGCACCACTGCGTGTGTTTGTCATTTACTCTTCCAAGTAAATACTGAGTGAATTATGTGCTGGGTGTTGAGCCCTCACCTCCACCACATCGCCAGACCACCTTTGTCAAGGTCACCGGGGTCAGTTCTCCATCCACCTCCTACTGCACCTTGGGCTGCAGCTGATGTAGCCCCCTTGCTTTCCTCCGTCAACACGACCTTCCAGGCCGCCATGCCCCCTGACTTTCTGCTCTTTCTGCTATTTGACTGCTCCCCTCTCATCCTCTACACCTCCACATGCTGACATGCTCCCGAGGCTCGGTCCGCGGAATCTCACCTTCTCTACCCTCACTCCCTCCCCCGTGATCACATCTAGTACCACGGCTTGAAACGAGCTACCGTCTCTCGCATTGGGATCTGCAGATGGACTGTCCCTTGAAGTGCAGCTCATTCTCCACCTGCACACTCGGCATCGCTGCTTGTAGACCTCAGTGGCACCAAAAAAAGAGTCAACACTCAACTCTTAACTCTCCTGCCCCCAGTTTTTCCTTCTGCATCTCAGTTAATGCTCAGGCCAAAAATCCTATAATTGCCTTTTAATTCCTTATACACCGTATCCAGTCATTGGACAAATATTTTCCCATCTCTCTTCAAGATATAACAGAATCTGACCTCTCGCCACCTCCACTGCTGTGAGCATGGCTTGAGCCACAGTCCCTCTCACCTGGAACACTGCAGTGGGCTGCTGCTTCATCTCAGTTTCTGCCTTTCCGACCCTGCAGTCTGTGCTCAAAATACCAGCCAGTGTGACTCTGTTAAAATTTAAGTTGGATGTGTTAATCTTCTCTTCCACCCTCTTCATGGCTTCACAGACCTCTCAGAGTAAAAAAGAAAAAAGCAGGAATGTTGGAATTTGCAGACCAGGAATTTTTTTTAAAAAATGATGATTGATATTCCAAGGGCTTGAATGGAAAAGTAGACAACATGCAAGAGCCAGATGGATAATGTAAGCAGAGAGAAGGAAATCCTAAGAGGGAGTCAAAGGAAACACCAAAGGTTAAACAAACAAACAGTAACAGAAATGAAGAGGCCTTTGGTGGGCTCATTTGTAGACAGGACAGGGCTGAAGAATCTCAGCTTCAGGATATGACAGTAGAAACTTCTAAAACTGAAAAGCAAAGAGAAAAAAGACTTTAAAAGAAATCAGAACATCCAAGAATTGTGGGACAGCTACAAAAAGGTGTAACACACATATAATGAGAAGAAACAGAGAAAGAAGCAGAAGAAATATTTGAAACAGTAACTGAAAATTTCCCAAAATTAATGTCAAAAATCAAGCCACAAATCCACGAAGCTCAGAAAACACCAGACAGGATAAATGCCCCCAAAACTACACCTAGGCATATCACATTCAAAGACATGGAAATCATACCAAACACACAAAAATAAGATGGTAACTAGGAAAACAAACAAACAACAGCAAACGCAAGGATATGGAAATCAAAGATAAAGAAAAAACATTGAAAGAAGCCAGAGGGAAAAACATCTGACCTATAGAGGATGAGAGATGAGAACTGCATCTGACTTCTGAGAAACCGTGCTGGCAAGAAGAGTGTAGAGTGAGACATTTAAAGTGTTGAAAGATAAAACCACCAACCTAGAATTTCTTATGAAAATATCCCTCAAAAGTGAAGAAGAAATAAAGACTTTCTTAGACAAATGAAAATTGAGAGAATTTGCTGCCAGTGGACCTGCCTTGCAAGGAATGTTAAATAGAGTTGTTCAGAGAGAAGGAAAAATATAAGTCAGAAACTTGAATCTATATAAAGAACGGAAGAGCACTGGAGCATGAATAAGTGAAGGACAAATGAAAACTTTTATTTCTCTTATTCTTTTTATTTTTTCACCACTCGGCTTGTGGAATCCTAGTTCCCTGACCAGGGATCAAACCCGGGCCCCCTGCAGTGGAAATGCAGAGTCCTAACCACTGGACCACCAGGGATTTCCCTAATTTTCTTGTTCTTTTTTTTTTTTTTAACATCTTTATTGGGGTATAATTGCTTTACAATGGTGTGTTAGTTTCTGCTTTATAACAAAGTGAATCCGTTATACATATACGTATGTTCCCATATCTCTTCCCTCCTGTGTCTCCCTCCCTCCCACCCACCCTCCCTATCCCACCCCTCCAGGCGGCCACAAAGCACCGAGCCGATATCCCTGTGCCATGCGGCTGCTTCCCACTAGCCATCCACCTTACGTTTCTTAGTGTATATATGTTCATGCCTCTCTATCACCCCGTCACAGCTCACCCCTCCCCCTCCCCACATCCCCAAGTGCGTTCTCCAGTAGGTCTGTGTCTTTATTCCTGTCTTACCCCTAGGTTCTTCATGACATTTTTTTTCCTTAAATTCCATATATATGTGTTAGCATACGGTATTTGTCTTTTTCTTTCTGACTTACTTCACTCTGTATGACAGACTCTAGGTCTATCCACCTCGTTACAAATAGCTCAATTTCGTTTCTTTTTATGGCTGCGTAATATTCCATTGTATATATGTGCCACATCTTCTTTATCCATTCATCCGATGATTTCTTGTTCTTAGTTGACCCTATTTTTCTTGTTCTTAATTGATCTAATAGATAACAATTCAAAATAACTATAGCAACAATGTATTTGATTATGTTTGTATGTGTGTATATATATATATATAAATTTATAAAATATATGCTTATATATAAGTGAAATGAATGACAGCAATGATACATGGGATGGGAAGGAGGAATTAGGAATATTATTTTTCTAAGGTAATTGCACTGCCAGTGAAGTGGTATAGTGTTATTTGAAAGTGGACCTGGATTAGTTGTACATATATATTATAAACTCTAAGGCAACCACTGAAAGCAATTTAAAAAGAAGTGTAATTGGGGACTTCCCTGATGGTGCAGTGGTTAAGACTCTGCACTCCCAATGCAGGGGGTCTGGGTTTGATCCCTGGACAGGGAACTGGATCCCACATGCATGCTGCAACTAGGAGTTTGCATGCCACAACTAAGGAGCCTGTGTGCCGCAACTAAGGAGCCCACGAGCTGCAACTAAGGAACCCATCTGCTGCAACTAAGGAGCCTGCCTGCCACATCTAAGACCCAGCACAACCAAATAAATAAATAAATAAATATTTTTAAAGAGAAGTATAATTGATATGTCAAGAAAGATGAGAAAATGGAATCATAATACGATCAATTAAAAAGCAAAAAAGAAGAACATGGAAGACAAAATAAGAACAAGGGCAACAAATAGTAACAAATATTGTACATAGTAATCCAACTATGTAAGTAATCACTGGGCATCAGTGGTCTAAGTATACCAATTCTAAGAGATTGTCAGAGTGTATCAAAAAAACAAGACCCAACTATATGTTGTCTACAGTAAACCCATTTTAAATATAAAGACACATATAGATTTAAAATACAGAGATGGAGAAAGCTATACCATGCTAACACTAGTCAGAAGGCAGTGGGAGTACCTAGATATATATGTTTTTCTTTTTTTTGCGGTACATGGGCCTGTCACTGTTGTGGCCTCTCCCGCTGCGGAGCACAGGCTCCAGACACGCAGGCTCAGCGGCCATGGCTCACGGGCCCAGCTGCTCCGCGGCATGTGGGATCCTCCCGGACCGGGACACGAACCCGTGTCTCCTGCATCAGCAGGCGGACTCTCAACCACTGCGCCACCAGGGAAGCCCGGGAGTACCTATATTAATTTCACACAGTTTAAACTTCAGAGTAAGGAAGGTTATCAAGGATAAAGACGGGCTTTACATAATGATAAGGGGGTCAATTCTCCAAGAAGACCTAACAATCCTTAATTTGTATAGCCTAACAATAGATAAATTGTTGAAAATACATGAGGCAAAAACTGATAGAACTGCAAGGAGAAATTGATGAATACACTACACACTCTTCTCAAGCTCACATGAAACATTCTCCAAGATAGACCACATACTGGGCCATAAAACACACCTTAATAAATTTAAAAGAATAGAAATCATACACTATCTTCTCTCATACCACAATGAAATTAAACTAGAAATCAGTAACAGAAAGAAAGCTGGAAAATCTTAAAATACTTGGACATTAAACATCATACTTCTAAATAACATGAGTCAAAGAAGAGATCTCTAGAGAAATTTAAAATTACTTTGAACTAAATGAAAATGAAAATAAAACATACAAATTTGTGAGATGTAGCAAAGGCAGTGCTGAGAGGAAATTTTATAGCATTGAATGTATATATTTAAAAAGTAGAGGGAGTTCCCTGGTGGCCTAGCGGTTCGGATTCCAGGCTTTCACTGCCATGGCCTGGGTTCAATCCGTGGTTGGGGAACTGAGATCCCACAAGCCATGTGGTGTGGCCAAAAAAAAAGTAGAAAGCTAAAATCAGTCATCTAAGCTCCACCTTAGGGAAGCAGAAAAAGAGGAGCAAATTAAATCCCATGGAAGCAGAAGAAAAGCAATAAAAAATGGGGTAGAAATCAGTGAAACCGCCAATAGGAAATAGAGGAAATCAACAAAATGAAAAGCTGATTCTCTGAGAAGATTAATAAAATCTATAAGCCTCGAATCAGGCAAAGAAAAAGAGATGACACAAATTACCAACATCAGAATGACAGAGGAGGCATCGCTACAGGTCCCAGGGAGGTAGCTTGACTAAGAATGAGAAATATTAAAAGATAAACTTCAGAGAAGAGTAAAATCATTCTCATACAGATAATATTAAAATGAACATGGAGATTGGTCCTAGATGGCGGAGTAGAAAGATGTGCGCTCACTCCCTCCTGCGAGAACACCAAAATCACAACTGACTGCTGAACAGTCATCCACAGGAAGACACTGGAACTCACCAAAAAAGATACCCCACATCCAAAGACAAAGGAGAAGCCACAATGAGACTGTAGGAGGGGTTCAATCACAGTAAAATCCCCTAACCCCTGGGGGGGTGCCTCACAAACTGGACAACACTTATACCACAGAAGTCCAACAACTGGAGTGAAGGTTCTGAGCCCCACGTCAGGCTTCCAAACCTGGGGTCTGGCAATGGGAGGAGGAATTCCTAGAGAATCACACTTTGAAGGCTAGCGGGATTTGATTGCAGGACTTCGACAGGACTGGGGGAAACAGAGACTCCACTCTTGGAGGGCACACACAAAGTAGTGTGTGCATAAGGACCCAGGGGAAGGAGGAGTGACCCCATAGGAGACTGAACCAGACCTCTCTGCTAGTGCTGGAGGGTCTCCTGCAGAGGCGGGGGGGGGGGGGTGGCTTGGTGGTGGTGGCTGTGTCTCACTGTGAGGACAAGGACACTGGCAGCAGAAGTTCTGGAAAGTACTCCATGGCATGAGCCCTCCCAGAGTCCACCATTTTAGCCCCACCATAGAGCCCCGGTAGGCTCCAGTGTTGCATCACCTCAGGCCAAACAACCAACAGGGAGGGAACCCAGCCCCACCCATCAGCAGACAAGCGGATTAAACTTTTACTGAGCTCTGCCCACCAAAGCAACAGCCAGCTCTACCCACCACCAGTCCCTCCCATCAGGAAATTTGCACAAGCCTCTTAGATAGCCTCATCCACGAGAGGACACACAGCAGAAGCAAGAAGAACTACAGTCCTGCAGCCTGTGGAACAAAAACCACATTCACAGAAAGAAAGACAAGATGAAAAGGCAGAGGGCTATGTACCAGATGAAGGAACAAGGTAAAACCCCAGAAAAACACCTAAATTAAGTGGAGATAGGCAACCTTCCAGAAAAAGAATTCAGAATAATGATAGTGAAGATGATCCAGCACCTTGGGAAAAGAATGGAGGCAAAGATCGAGAAGATGCAAGAAATGTTTAACAAAGATCTAGAAGCATTAAAGAACAAACAGACAGAGATGAACAATACAATAACTGAAATGAAACCTACACTAGAAGGAATCAATAGCAGAATAACTGAGGCAGAAGAACGGATAAGTGACCTGGAAGACAGAATGGTGGAATTCACTGCTGCGGAATAGAATAAAGAAAAAAGAATGAAAAGAAATGAAGCAGCCTAAGAGACCTCTGAGACAACATAAAACGCAGCAACATTCACATTATAGGGGTCCCAGAAGGAGAAGAGAGAGAGAAAGGACCCGAGAATATATTTGAAGAGATTATAGTCGAAAACTTCCCTAACATGGGAAAGGAAATAGCCACCCAAGTCCAGGAAGCGCAGCGAGTCCCATACAGGATAAAACCAAGGAGAAACATGCCGAGACACATAGTAATCAAACTGGCAAAAATTAAAGACAAAGTATTGAAAGCAGCAAGGGAAAAATGACCAATAACATACAAGGGAACTCCCATAAGGTTAACAGCCGATTTCTCAGCAGAAACTCTACAAGCCAGAAGGGAGTGGCCTGATACACTTAAAGTG
This sequence comes from Lipotes vexillifer, assembly GCF_000442215.2. Taxonomy (NCBI): domain Eukaryota; kingdom Metazoa; phylum Chordata; class Mammalia; order Artiodactyla; family Lipotidae; genus Lipotes; species Lipotes vexillifer. The sequence continues at coordinate 595,729 of NW_006799460.1, forward strand.
ATGAAAGGGAAGAACCTACAACCAAGATTACTCTACCTGGCAAGGATCTCATTCAGATTCGCTGGAGAAATCAAAATCTTTACAAAGAAGCAAAAGCTAAGAGAATTCAGCACCCCCAAGCCAGCTCTACAACAAATGCTAAAGGAACTTCTCTAAGTGGGAAACACAAGAGAAGAAAAGGACCTACAAAAACAAACCCAAAACAATTAAGAAAATGGTCATAGGAACATACATATCGATAATTACCTTAAACGTGAATGGATTAAATGCTCCAACCAAAAGACACAGGCTTGCTGAATGGATACAAAAACAAGACCCATATATATGCTGTCTACAAGAGACCCACTTCAGACCTAGGGATACATTCAGACTGAAAGTGAGGTGATGGAAAAAGATATTCCAGGCAAATGGAAATCAAAAGAAAGCTGGAGTAGCAATACTCATATCAGATAAAATAGACTTTAAAGTAAAGAATGTTACAAGAGACAAGGAAGGACACTACATAATGATCAAGGGATCAGTCCAAGAAGGAGATATAATAATTATAAGTATATATGCACCCAACATAGGAGCACCTCAATACATAAGGCAACTGCTAACAGCTATAAAAGAGGAAATCGACAGTAACACAATAATAGTGGGGGACTTTAACACCTCACTTACACCAATGGACAGATCATCCAAACAGAAAATTGATAAGGAAACACAAGCTTTAAATGACACAATAGACCAGATAGATTTAATTGATATTTATAGGACATTCCATCCAAAAACAGCAGATTACACTTTCTTCTCAAGTGCGCATGGAACATTCTCCAGGATAGATCACATCTTGGGTCACAAATCAAGCCTCAGTAAATTTAAGAAAATTGAAATCATATCAAGCATCTTTTCTGACCACAATGCTATGAGATTAGAAATCAGTTACAGGGAAAAAAACATAAAAAGCACAAACACATGGAGACTAAACAATACGTTACTAAATAACCAAGAGATCACTGAAGAAATCAAAGAGGAAATCAAAAAATACCTAGAGACAAATGACAATGAAAACACGACAATCCAAAACCTATGGGATGCAGCAAAAGCAGTTCTAAGAGGGAAGTTTATAGCAATACAAGCCTACCTCAAGAAACAAGAAAAATCTCAAACAACCTAAACTTACACCTAAAGCAATTAGAGAAAGAAGAACAAACAAAATCCAAAGTTAGCAGAAGGAAAGAAATCATAAAGATCAGAGCAGAAATAAATGAAATAGAAAGAAAGAAAACAATAGCAAAGATCAATAAAACCAAAAGCTGGTTCTTTGAGAAGATAAACAAAACTGATAAACGATTAGCCAGACTCATCAAGAAAAAGAGGGAGAGGACTCAAATCAATAAAATAAGAAATGTTAAAAAGGAGAAGTTAAAACAGGCACCGCAGAAATACAAAGCATGCTAAGAGACTACTACAAACAACTCTATGCCAATAAGATGGACAACCTGGAAGAAATGAACAAATTCTTAGAAATGTATAACCTTCCAAGAGTGAACCAGGAAGAAATAGAAAATATGAACAGACCAATCACAAGTAATGAAATTGAAACTGATGAAAAATCTTCCAACAAACAAAAGTCCAGGACCAGACGGCTTCACAGGTGAATTCTATCAAACATTTAGAGAAGAGCTAATACCCATCCTCTCAAACTCTTCCAAAAAATTGCAGAGGAAGGAACAGTCCCAAACTCATTCTATGAGACCACCATCATGCTGATACCAAAACCAGACAAAGATACTACATAAAAAGAAAATTACAGACCAATATCACTGATGAATATAGATGTAAAAATCCTCAACAAAATACTAGCAAACAGAATCCAACAACACATTAAAAGGATCATACACCATGATCAAGCAGGATTTATTCCAGGGATGCAAGTATTCTTCAATATATGCAAATCAATCATTGTGATACACCATATTAACATTGAAGGATAAAAACCATATTATCATCTCAATAGAGGCAGGAAATGCTTTTGACAAAATTCAACACCCATTTATGATAAAAGCTCTCTAGAAAATGGGCATAGAGGGAACTTATCTCAAAATTATAAAGGCCATATATGAGAAACCCACAGCAAACATCACTCTCAATGGTGAAACACTGAAAGCGTTTCCTCTAAGGTCAGGAACAAGACAAGGACGTCCACTCTCACCACTATTATTCAACATAGTTTTGGAAGTCCTAGCCACGGCAATCAGAGGAGAAAATGAAATAAAACAAATACAAATGCGAAAAGGAGTAAAACTGTCACTGTTTGCATATGACATGATACTATACATAGAGAATCCTAAAGATGCCACCAGAAAACTACTAGAGCTAATCAATGAATTTGGTAAAGTTGCAGGATACAAAATTAATGCACAGAAATCTCTTGCATTCCTATACACTAATGATGAAAAATCTGAAAGAGAAATTAAGGAAACACACCCATTTACCATTGCAGCAAAAAGAATAAAATACCTAGGAATAAATCTACCTAGAGAGACAAAAGACCTGTATGCAGTAAACTATAAGACACTGATGAAAGAAATTAAAGATGATACAAATAGATGGAGAGATATACCATGTTCTTGGATTGGAAGTATAAATATTGTGAAAATGACTCTACTACCCAAAGCAATCTACAGCTTCAATGCAATCCCTATCAAATTACCAATGGCATTTTTTACAGAACTAAAACAAAAAATCTTAAAATTTGTATGGAGACACAAAAGACCCCTAATAGCCAAAGCAGTCTTGAGGGAAAAAAACAGAGCTGGAGGAATCGGACTCCCTGACTTCAGACTATACTACAAAGTTACAGTAATCAAGACAATATTGTACTGGCACAAAAACAGAAATATAGATCAATGGAACAGGATAGAAAGCCCAGAGATAAACCCACGCACCTATGGTCAACTAATTCTTGACAAAGGAGGCAAGGATATACAATGGAGAAAAGACAGTCTCTTCAATAAGTGGTGCTGGGAAAACTGAACAGCTACATGTAAAAGAATGAAATTAGAACACTCCCTAACACCAAACACAAAAATAAACTCAAAATGGATTAGAGACCTAAATGTAAGACCAGACACTAAAACTCTTAGAGGAGAACATAGGAAGAACCCTCTTTGACATAAATCACAGCAAGATCTTTTTTGATCCACCTCCTAGAGTAATGGAAATAAAAACAAAAATAAATAAATGGGACCTAATGAGACTTCAAAGCTTTTGCGCAGCAAAGGAAACCATAAACAAGATGAAAATACAACCCTCAGAATGGGAGAAAATATTTGCAAACAAATCAACGGACTAAGGATTAATCTCCAAAATATATAAACAGCTCATGCAGCTCAATATTGAAAAAAACAAACAACCCAATCCAAAAACGGGCAGAAGACCTAAATAGACATTTCTCCAAAGAAGACATACAGATGGCCAAGAAGCACATGAAAAGCTGCTCAACATCACTAATTATTCGAGAAATGCAAATCAAAACTACAATGAGGTATCACCTCACACCAATTAGAATGGGCATCATCAGAAAATGTACAAACAACAAATGCTGGAGAGGGCGTGGAGAAAAGGGAACCCTCTTGCACTGTTGGTGGGAATGTAAATTGGGTACAGCCACTATGGAGAACAGTATGGAGGTTCCTTAAAAAACTAAAAATAGAGTTACCATATGACCCAGCAATCCCACTACTGGGCATATACCCAGAGAATTATGGTATATACCATAATTCAAAAAGACACATGCACCCCAATGTTCACTGCAGCGCTATTTACAACAGCCAGGACATCGAAGCAACCTAAATGCCCATCGACAGATGAACGGATAAAGAAGATGTGGTACATACATACAATGGAATATTACTCAGGCATAAAAAGGAATGAAATTGGGTCATTTGTAGAGACGTGGATGCATCTAGAGACACTCACACAGAGTGAAGTAAGTCAGAAAGAGAAAAACAAATATTGTATGTTAACGCATATCTGTGGAACCTAGAAAAATGGTACAGATGAACCGGTTTGCAGGGCAGGAATTGAGACACAGATGTAGAGAACAAATGTATGGACACCAAGGGGGAAAAGCAGTGGGGGATGAAGGTGGTGGTGTGATGAATTGGGCGATTGGGATTGACATGTATACACTGATGTGTATAAAATGGATGACTAATAACGACCTGCTGTATAAAAAAATAAATAAAATTTTAAAATTTTTTAAAAAATAAAATGAACATGTGTTTTATTTTCCTCATATGTGAGTGAACCAAGCAGATGTTATGATCCGTTCAAAGGAAAAAGTCAGAAGGCTAGAATTTGGGACTTTCCTGGAGGTCCAGTTGTTAAGACTCTGCGCTTCCACTGCAGGGGGCACGGGTTTGATCCCTGGTCGAGGAACTAAGTTTCCGCATGCTGCACGGTAGCTGGAAAAAAAAATCAATAAAAACCAAGTTTATATTAAAAAAAAAAAAAAGGCTAAAGTTTATATGGAGTAAAGGAATTGAATTGCAAATGGAGGTAAAATGATTTTTCTATAGAAGACCATGGAAACTACCAGATAAGATGGCTCGAATGTCTGCCCGTCATCACCTGTGATTTACAGAAAGCTGCACAACAGCTCAGCGACAAGGAATCCTAGAATTGGATAACCTAGCAGGAGGTGCCAGATGAATACAACGTATAGCTTTTTACTGAAACACAACTTTATTTTTTCTCCGAAGACTTTACTTACATCAACATTAAATCAAGTACATGAAAATTTCACTTACTTGAGTTCATATGAATTATCAAGCCAATATGACTCAGTGAAAGTCTGAATTAGGGGCCTTTCCTAAGAAAATGACAAATAAGATGCTTATCTTCTGTGCCAGCTCCGTTTCTGTCACAGCCCTGCTGCTACTAGTCAGCGGATATCCTGTGATCAAGGTTTCTCAGGTGCAAAGGGAGGACCCGGCCTGGCAGGTATAGGCTGCCTCCTCGTCAGTATGTGGAGCTGGAAATGACCTACTGTCACCCTGTGCTCTGGCCCAGAAGCCAGATGCCAAACAGAGCCTTGAGTCCTGGCCACCGCTCCGCAGCACCTGCACTTTTGGCCTGTGACCCTCCCTGGGAGGAGCCTGTCCACTTCACTGGCTTTTATGCATCAGGAGCACCGAGGCTGTGACTTTGCTGGTCTCTTCCTCCCTCTTTGCAGGCGTTTTAGAGAAACACTAAGAAAAAGGATTACTGTTGGGTGGTATGAGGGGAAGGGGCACTTTCGGAGCCAGAAGATGGTGAAGGCAGGTGCTCAAATAAGGGAAGCCCCGTATGGACAAGCAAATAAAGGTAGAGAAGCAAAAGGAGCAGAGGGCCTGTCAGCTCCATTTCCCCTGGGACAGAAGTGCCAGGGCACAAACGGTGTAGTGGGTGCAAGTAAGAAGCCCGCCCTTTCTTCTGAGATCGTAGAGCGACTCTTTTGCATCAGAATAGCCTTTCTCAGGAAGGACTGTGATTAGGAACGGGCCAGAGGCGAGGTGTTCTTTCCCCTCACTTGGCCAGGTAAGGTACTTAGAGGGAAATCTGATGTATCTTCTCTCATCCCCCCTTTTGAAAGACACCCCTGGGATTTTCTCACGGGATGAGGGAGGACTGAGAGGCATTTTTTCCTGCGTCTTTGCAGTGACTGTGCTAAGGCAAACACTGACACTGGATGCAGGAAGGGAAGAGAGAGAACCCCGGAGCGTCGTACAGGAGGAAGCTGGGGCCTGGTCTGCCGTTTCAGCAGTTCTGGTTACGTTCTGCCCTGTGCTTGGGGAGTTTTCTACGGCGTTAGTCGTCACAGCCAACGACTCCCTCACCAAGGCTGCTGCATCTGCACATCATCTTCACTTCTGGTGGCGTATAAAGTGGAGAGCTGGGTGATACCTTTTCAGTACTTAAACCGCAAATGACTTTATGTTGTTTGACTAGATCTCTTCTTTTTTTTCAAAAATTTTTTTATTGTGGTAACATACACACAAAATTTATCATCTTAACCATCTTAGGTGTACAGTTCAGTGGTATTGAGTGCATTCACATTGTTGTGCGACCATCACCACCATCTGTCCACAGAACCCTTTTCAACTTATAAAACTGAAACTGTCCCCATTATTAGTAATAACTCCCCATTCTCTCCTCCTTCCAGCCCCTGGAAGCCACCATTCTGGTTTCCATCTCTTACAATGCTGACTATTCTAAATACCTCATATGAGTGGAATTGTACAATATTTGTCTGGCTTATTTTTGACTGGCTTATTTTACTTAGCATAGTGCCCTTAAGGTTCATCCATATTGTAACATGTGTCAGAATTTCCTTCCTTTTTAAGGATGAATAATTCTAAGTATATACTTGTTTTGCTCATCCATTCGTCTGCTGATGGACATTTGGGTTGCTTCCACATCTTAGCTATTATGAATATGCTGCAATGGACGTGAGTGTACCAATATCTCTTCGAGGGCCTGCTTTCAGTTCTTTGGGGTATATACCCAGAAGTGGAATTGCTGGATCTTATGGTAGTTCTATTTTTAATTTTTTTGAGGAACCTCCATACTGTTTTCCACTCCTACCAACACTTTGCATTTTACATTCCCACCAACAGTGCATAAGGGTTCAAATTTCTCCACACACTCATCAACACTTGCTATTTTCTGTCTTTTTTTATTGAGCCTCTCCATGGGTGTGAGGTGGTACAACGTTTGATATGCGTTTCTGTAATGATTATTGATGTTAAGCATCTCCTCATGTGCCTATTGGCCATTTACATATCTTCTTTGAATAAATGTCTATTCAACTCCTTTGCGCATTTTTGAATTGGGTGCCTTTTGTTGTTGTAGAATTTTAGTTCTCTGTATATTCTGGATAATAATCCCTTACCAGATACACGATTTGTAACTGTTTTCTCACATTGGGTGGATGTTCATACAGTAAATTGCTGTACAGTAATTAAAACAAATTCATTTACTCATTCAACAAATGTTTACTGAGTGGTTATTTTATGCCAGATACTCATCTAGATATCGGGGATACAGTTATGAATAGCACAGGTAAAACCCCTCTCTTCAAGGAGTTTATAATCTAGTGGGGAGACAGGTCCTCAACAAGGTACATAAAATAGATTGTGTAGTAGATAGTGTTAAGGGCTAAGAAGAAATAAGCAGAGAAGGGAGACGCTAAGGGCTGGACATGAGGTGGGGCATGACAGTTTAGGTGGGGTGACCAGGAATAAAGGCCTGAGGCTGGGGGTCGAGGAGGAACAGACTGGGACAGAGTAAGCCAGTTGTGTCAAAATGGACCGAGTTGCTTGAAAAAATATTGAATTGTAGAGTGATGTGTGCAGTAACACACCATTCCTG
>NW_006799460.1:603163-613309 GCF_000442215.2 Lipotes vexillifer
TCCTGCTAATTTAACCACCTCTAGAATAGGGCTTCTTAATCTAAATAAAATTAATTACCTACAGTTGTAAAGGAAGCCAGTTATATTAAAATAATTATACAATTTTTAATGGATTCGTGTTACAATATGTGCTTTGTTATTAGAGCATTAAGTGACAAGGCAATACATGTAAAACATAGGCAAGTTAAGGTGTCATCTTTTAAAGATCTGTCGGTGTGAGGGCTCTTGTTGATCAGCTGAAATGGGGATTGTAAACTGAGGGATGGCCTTTGACTTACCTCCTTCCGTGTGTTGATCAGTACAGTTGTAGGGAATTGTAGAGAGTAAGGTAGGTAGCTAGACCACCCATATGAGAACTTGGGACCTGGCCACTTGGAGTCTGAACGATTAACTGCCCCGCACAGAGCTGCCTAAGGGTTGGTTGGCCATGTCGCATGAGTGCTTGTAGACAGTCTGGCTGCTGGCCTGGCACCTATACTGTAATTTCAAAGTCGTTTGAGATACAAGATATTTTGAGTTACCTCTAGTAACGATGATGTGACATGAAAATCTGAATTCTCCTGGTGATAAAGTCACAGGCACTGCTAATATGATTGTACTTTTGTCTATATTTATAGCAGAAGGAAGTGATGAATTTTGCTTGGAAGTTTGTGAAAATAAAGATGATTTCTTTTTCCAGTTTGAATTCAGGGACACCCCGATATCTGCTGTGGATCCCAGTTTAAGAATCTTGTTTTAAAACAATACGATACTGTTCATGGCTGCACACACACACACACACACACACACACACACACACACGCACACACGGAGATATTTACAAATGGATTGGAATAATACACACTAAATTCATGATTGTAGTTGGATGGTGTGTAACGTCACAAAATATGTTATACAAATAATTATGGCATTCAAGGTATAAAACCACGTCACAAGCCCCTCAATATCCAGGACCCGCTGGGGCCAGCTCTTCCTCGCATTGTGCACTTATCTTGGCAGTCCTGGTCATTGATGGGAAAAGAGCCGCTGTGACAAAGGTGGCGTCCCCATTTGTCCAGGGCGGTTATTTGGGTTCAAATCCCAGCGTCCCTGCTTACTGGCTGTAAAGCTTTGGGCTGATTATTCCACACATCTGTGCCCTCGTTTCCACACCTGTAAAATGAGGATTGTAACAAGTGCTCAGCAACAGTACTCGCCTTGTAGGGCAGATGGGAAGATTTAGTGAGAGTAGACTTGAGAAACTTCAAGAAAAGTATCTGGCTTTTAGTAAATGCTAATAAGGGCTACTCATTATTATGGTCATCACCATAACCATTTCCGACATCTTGGGAGTTTTGGTTTACTCTTATTTTCATTTCACACATACCTTAATTTCTTTTTTGTTTTTTAATATTTATTTATTTATTTATTTGGCTGCATGGGGTCTTAGTTGTGGCACGCGGGATCTTCCGTTGCAGCGCACGGGCTTCTCTCTGGTTGTGGCGCGTGGGTTTTCCCTCTCTAGTTGAGGCGTGCGCGAGCTCAGTAGTTGTGACGTGTGGGCTTAGTTGCCCCACTGCATGTGGGATCTTAGTTCCCTGACCAGGGATCGAACCCGCGTCGCCTGCATTGGAAGGCAGATTCTTCACCACTGGACAACCAGGGAAGTCCCAACATACCTTATTTTCTAAACGTGTTCATGGCAAATCTTTAGTTTAGATGCTTTTGCACTTCAAAATAAAAAAACGAAACCAAAACCGCTTTGGTTGCAGCTTACTGCTTATTAATAGACAGTACTGTTTAAGCGGAATTCCTGGAGTTGGGCAGGCCTGAGTGTGTCTTGGTTCTTCTCTCGCCAGCTGTGTGACAGTGGCAAGTTATTTACTCTTAGCTTGGGTCCCTTGTGTGAGATAAGGGACTAACTAGTAGCAGTACCTACATCCGAGGGGGTGATTGAACGAGTCCATAGGTGGGAAGGTCCTCGAGAGGTGAGGGTATTGTGGACCTGTCCTAACCCTCCTCCTCCTCTCAGCCCTCGAGAGGCTTGCCTCTCCCTCGGACAATCAGGGTGGGCTTCCTGGAGGGGGGTCCTGCTTGAGCCGCATGGAGATTTTGTAAGTGGCGTGGCTTGGGCATGGTGTGCCTGGGGATGGTGTCAGGCAGGGCTGCAGTCTGTTCTCACTCCATCTTCAGACTCCGCGACACCTTCAGGGTCTGTAGGCGGTGGAGAAGTGAGCTTGTATTTGCATGTTAGGAAGGTGACCCCGAGAGGCAGTGGGGAGGGTCTGGAAGGGAGGAAGAGGTCGGAAGCCCAGTTGGAAGGGAGGTGCAGGAGAGTGGTGGCCCTGGCGTGAAAGGACAGTTGCGGGGGGCGGTCGGGAGCGCCTTGGAAGGCCGGGCTGGCCTCCGTGATTCTGCACGGTGTGCCTGGTGCCCGACAGGGCCCTGCACGCGGGACCGCAGCAGTGCACCCCTCCTGAGTGACTGACTGCGGTGCTTAGCAGACAGAGTTAGATGGTACCCCAGTTTCCTGCCTCCTTCGCCTGGTAGACGGTAGCTGTTGGCAGGATTCTCAGTGTGGAAAGAGGCCTGGATTGCAGGGGGTGATGAAGCTGACCTTGAGGTGCTCTGGGACGTCCGGGGGGTGGGTGCAAGTCCAGGGCTCACGATCTCAGTTGAAATGGAGGGAGTCGTGGAGCACAAAGGAAGGCTGAGGAGGAAGGCCCCGTGTCTCCCACCTGCACCCACTAGGCACCCACTGTCAAATCTCTGTCTGCAGCCAGACCTTCCCTCCTGAGCCTAAAACAGCCCCCCATCTTCTGGTGTCTTCCTCTCCAAACTGCGAGCGCATCACTTCCCCGAGAAACAGGACCTTCCTCCTGATTTCCCTGTTCCTCCCAATAGTCCTGGAGGCTTTAGTCACCAGCCAAAACTTGTGATGTTTTTAGATAACTAATGAGAACCTACTGTATAGCACAAGGAACTCTACTCAATGCTCTGGGTAGAGTTCAGGAAGGAAATCCAAAAACGAGGGGATACATGTATACAGATAGTTGATCCACTTTTCTGTGCAGTAGAAACTAACACAACATTGTAAAGCAACTACACTCCAATAAAAAATAATTAAAAAAATAATCACAAAACCAAACCAAACCACACCAAGACAAAACAAAACAACTGTATGTTTAATCTTGGATAAAATTCAGTAAAACTTCAGTTCCTCAGAATGCTTAAAATCGAAGGTTCTAGTTTCTCGGAGTTAAACTTTTTTTAAAGGTCAGTTGTTTAAAAACCTCTTTCTAAAATATCATCTAATTGCTTTTCCCACCATTCTTGTCTCGATAGGGACAGTCCTCTTCTCCCAGACCTTCCCGAGACTCACATCCCAGGTCTCTGCCTAAGCGTGACCCTCCAGAGGGGTCTCTCCTGGTCCTACCTCAGCCCAAAGAACACCCTCCGCCTGTGCCTTGCTTGATTTTGTTTCACACCGTTTATCACTATATGATTGGCTAATTTTTTTCTTATCACTTGTCATTAAGTGATTTTTAATCTCTCTCCCTCACTAGAATGGTCTTTTTTTACCACTGTATTTCCTGCACTTTGAAGGTGTTTGGTATATATAGTGGGTGCTTATTTATAAGCAGCCCTTTATGGCACGATATTAGGTCTGGTTTACAAACTTGGATATAGGCTTAGCAGAGCTGCTTACAAAGGTCCAGGTCACCTGATTTCTAAAGGACAGAGCCAGTGACTGATTGCCTCGGTGGGATTTTCACACTTCGTCAGGGTGCCTTCCAGATCACTCCTCGTAGGGACCCAAGCTACTCAAACAGACTACATTAGTGGATGAAGTTGTCAGAAATGGATGTTGCTGGGACTTTCTTGGTGGCGCAGTGGTTGGGAAGCCGCCTGCCAGTGCAGGGGACACGGGTTCGAGCCCTGGTCCAGAAGATCCCACATGCCGCGGAGCAACTGAGCCCGTGCGCCACAACTGTTGAGCCTGTGCTCTAGAGCCCGTGAGCCACAACTACTGAGCTCACGTGCCATAGCCCACCCGCCTAGAGCCCGTGCTCCACAGCAAGAGAAGCCACCGCAATAAGAAGCCTGTGCACCGCAGCAAAGAGTAGTCCCCTGCTCGCCACAACTAGAGAAAGACCGTGCGCAGCAATGAAGACCCAAGGCAGCCAGAAATGAATAAATAAGTTATTTTTTTTAAATGGATGTTTCTGATTGTTACAAAAATGCCTTGCTTTTTTCAAATTTAGGAGAATATGGCAAAAAAAGCGGTCGTAGTAAAAAATGGAGGGAGAAGCTGAAGCTGCCCCCCGTCAGCCAGTGCAGCAAGCTTCGACATTCGATTGGTGAGTAAGGAAGCCTCACGCGCTCGAGTCCAGAGGTCATGGCTGGCGTTGTGCTGTTTCGTTTGTTAGATGTTGGTCTTTCCTTAGTCCCTTATTTGCTTCAAATGCTATTTAATAGATTCTCCGTATATCGTCACGATTCTTCCCAGGAAAAAACCCTGTAGATTTTCTAATGTGCAGTTATAAAGTATGGCTATTGACTTTTTCATTAAAAACCTTTTTGAAGAACTGGGACTTCCCCAGTGGTCCAGTGTTTAAGACTCCGCGCTTCCAATGCAGGGGCTGCAGGTTCGATTCCTGGTCGGGGAACTAAGATCCCACGTACTGTGGAGCACGGCCAAAAAAACAAGTGATATATACCCATTGTTCTAGGTAGAACAGAAGAGAAATGCAGCAATCATCCTCTCTAGAAGTGAACACTGGTAACCGTTTCTCAGTCTCCTTCCAGACAGTTCTCTATGCGTATGGACAGGAATTACTGGTGAGAACTTCAGGAAAGGAATAGTCAGATAAAACATAAGGTATGGCGGGGTCATGGGATACTCTCCAATGTAAAGAAGGAGAGAGTTAGCTACAGGTCCTGACGTGAGCACAAGAAGTCACAAGTAGAGTCATGTCTAAGGGCAATTATAATTGTATTTTTTTAGAGACATGATTTCCATTTCAGAGGGTGTGTGCATTCAAAATTTTGATGTTCCCAAATTGCCATTCAGAAAGGTTGTAGCGCTTTACCCTTGCCTATGAGCTTGCTAACACTGGTCGTTATCAATGTTTTTAACCTTTACTAAACTGTAATTTGAAAAATGGTCTCTTGTTTTAATTATGGTTGGGGTTGAGCATTTTCATTGGGTTTTTTCAATTTGCTTTTCTCTAATTCATTTTTTTAAGTTCTTTATATATGAAAGGTGTTATCCTTTTATATTCGTTGTGAATACATTTTATATTTATGCTTTTTGCCTCTTGGCTTGCAGTATTTTTCAATATGGAAGTTTTAATTTTTTATATAGACAACTATATCAATATTTTTCTTCTTAGTCTCTGAGCTTTATGTTGTACTTAGGGAGGACACCTTTACTCCCTAAGATAATTTTTTAAAAAATCTATCTTTTCTTTAGTACTATTATAGTTCCTTTTTAAGAAAGTTTAAATATTTTAACTATCAAAATTAATTTCAGATAGTATAAAGTGGGAGTATTTTTTCCCCAGAGACCTATCCAGCCATTTTAATGTCATTACATTTTTTTCCTCATTATGTTTTAAAATTAGCAGCTTTATTGAGATATAATTAACATGCCATACAATTCACCTATTTAAAGTGTACAATTCAATAGTTTTTAATACATTCTCAGAGTTGCGTGACCATTATCACAATCAATTTTTCAATTTACAGCATTCTCATCACCCAAAAGAAACCCCATACCCGTTGGTAGCCACTCCCCATTCCCTCCCCCACCTCTAGCTACAGGCAACCACTAATTTACTTCTGTCTCTGTGGACTTGCCTACTCTGGACATTTCATATAAATGGGAAACATATACTATGTGATCTCTTGTGACTGGCTTCTTTTCACTTAACATAATCTTTTCAAAGTTCATGCATGCTGTAGCATGAATCAGAACTTAATTCCTTTTTGTTGGCAAGTAATATTCCATTGTATAGACATATCACACTTTATTTATCCATTCATCATTTCATAGACATTGAGTTGTTTTCATTTTTGGTCTGTTATGAATAAAGTGACTACAGTGATTCACGTACAAATGTTTTTCAAATCGTGGTAAAACATACATAACCAAAATGATCATTTTAAGAATGTAGACTCCCTCCTGCTGCCGTCTCCTCACCACGAGGGGACTCAGAATTGGAGTGAGTCACCTTCTGAGATGCACTTGTCACCGGAAGCTGGCCTCTCCTTCTGACACTCACCACCTCCCTCTGGTAGCAGCTGCTCGTCCGCTGGCTGGTCCCCTGTCCCGTCCCCCTGTCCCAGCTCCGCTGCCCCCGTCTCCTCCACAGCCCCAGATCCAGACGGCCCTCAGAAGTGAGCAGGTCCCATAAGGTCTCTGCTGTCCTCACAATGCCCAACTTGTAAGTATTATTGTGAAGTTCAAACGAAATAATACATGGAAAGGACTTACAATCATAGTGGCACGCAGTAAGAGGTGAAAAATATTACGTGTAGTTATTATTTTTATCTGTTCCTTCTAGGAGAGAGAGAAACTCCTTAGTCCGGCACCAGGGCTTTTTGAAAATCTGATCAGTCTTTTAAAATTTTAATTTAATTAATTAATTTATTTTTAAAAATTTATTTATTTTTGGCTGTGTTGGGTCTTTGTTGCTGCGCACAGGCTTTCTCTAGTTGTGGCGAGCGGGGGCTACTCTTCGTTGCAGTTTGCGGGCTTCTCATTGCAGTGGCTTCTCTTGTTGCAGAGCATGGGCTCTAGGTACACGGGCTTCGGTAGTTGCGGCATGCAGGCTCAGCAGTTGTGGCTCGCGGGCTCTAGAGCGCAGGCTCAGTAGTTGTGGCGCACGGGCTTAGCTGCTCCTCAGCATGTGGGATCTTCCTGGACTAGGGCTCGAACCCGTGTCCCCTGCATTGGCAGGATATTTTTATTTAACTTCTAAGCCCACACTCTTGTTCTGTGACTGCTTCTTTCATGCTTTATGTTCTAGCAGTGCCTTCAGTCTCTAGTCTAGAGGATACTAATTGGGTTTTAAAAGGTAAGTTTTCTGTTGCCTGAATTACCTTTTCTCCTGGGTCAGTTTTTCTGCTGGCTTTTTTTGTTTGTTTATTTGGTTAGTTGGTTTTGGTTTTAGTTTTTACCTGCTGCTTTTCCCCTGTATCTAGAGACATGCGATTATTTATTCAGGTTTATGTTAAGGGCTGTGTTTCTTTGTGCGGTGGCGGCCTGGCTTCCTCTGTGGTTGTACCCCTCTCTTGAATGGTGTTCTGGAAGGCGGGTGCGTCAGCGGGGTGCCGTCCAGACAGGGCCTGCGTTCCAGCGGCCACGGACAGCATGGCTCCACTTTTCCAGCAGAGTGTGTAGTTCTTCAGCTGTGCTCTGCCTCCCCCTTGGGGTCCCAACTTTCTGCCACGTGGCTTCAGCCTGAAGAAGCCCCTTGGTCGGCAATTGTGTCCAGGCCTGGGAGGGGCTTCTGGGACCCAGACACCCGGGCAACCTGCTTATCTCTGCAGATTCAGCTGGTGGTTCCTTTAACAGTCCAGCCCCCACAGGCTTTCTCTCTTCCAGGTAATCCTCAAATTTCTCTCTTGAGGGTGCCCTGTATTCTTTTTCCAGATCACGTTTCATTCTTTTTGTTGTGATTTTGTCTTTGTTCCTTTCAGTAGGAAGCTGGGTAAGAAGGTTGGCAGACCTGTGCTCTATCTGCTACCTCAGTGGAAACCAGGAACATTTCTGAACCTTTGAGTTTGGGGAGGAAAGAGTTAAAAACCCTCAACTTTTTAAAAACATCACTTTTTGACTGCCTTGTGTCTTTTGTTTCTTAAACGTAGTTAGTGAGTATCCCTCAAGTAAAATGTGGTAACAAAATTGGGCAAGGTGGGTTGTAGAATGTTTGCAAAACTGGTGCTGGTATTTGTTGAATCAAGCAGTTGTGCATTGGCAACCAAAGTGTTTATATCCTTGCCTGTATTTTCCACGTGCAAACTCCAGTGACCCAAAACAGGATTTAATTCCTACGTATACTTGACATTAATAAAGCCTTTAGTTGAGGATATTGTTATGGCTTTTGCCTTCTTTTCATGACTTTCATTTAATTCGTCAGCTTTTACAGCTACTTTAGGAGTACTTGGACATAATTGTGCTCAACTTCAGAGGCACTGCTAAAAGAGCAACTGATTTTCTTGCTGAAGTTTCTTTTTTTATTTTTTTAACATCTTTACTGGAGTATAATTGCTTTACAATGCTGTGTTAATTTCTGCTGTACAACAAAGTGAATCAAATGGTCCCTGAAAGTATAGTCTTTGCTGAAGTTTTAATGAACCTATTTTGAACATAAGATTTTGTTTTATATCCCTCGTGACACTTTGACCAAATATTAGTGCCTTGATCTCAAAACAGTATCCGTGGGCTTCCCTGGTGGTGCAGTGGTTGAGAATCTGCCTGCCAATGCAGGGGACATGGGTTCAAGCCCTGGTCTGGGAAGATCCCATATGCCATGGAGCAACTGGGCCCGTAAGCCACAATTACTGAGCCTGCGCATCTGGAGCCTGTGCTCTGCAACAAGAGAGACCGCGATAGTGAGAGGCCGGCGCCCCGCGATGAAGAGTGGCCCCCACTTGCCGCAACTAGAGAAAGCCCTTGCACAGAAACGAAAACCCAACACATCCATAAATAAATAAACAAATAACAGTATCCGTTTTGTTTGGGGTAAAGTAAGGTATGCAACAGATTATCCCACCAAAGAGAAAAAAAAAACAAACAGTTAAAAAATCATTAAGCATATATAATATTTGTTAACTTGTAAAAGAATAGAAAGGTATCAAAATGGAAGAGAGTTTTCAGAAATCTAATGTAGTTCACTCCTGTGGTGTATTTCACATGCATATAATTCGTGCCAAACACACAGAGTGGTTGAAGCCGTGGAAGGGCAGACCCTGTCCTCTTTCCTGTCCCTTATTTCCCCAGGGAATACCACCCCTTCCCCGCTTCCCCCCCCCTTTTCTTCCAGCTGCCTTTGGCACTTCAATTTTAAATATTCTTTTTTTTTTTTTTTTTTTAATAAATTTTTTTATTTATTTATGTTGGCTGTGTTGCGTCTTCGTTTCTGTGCGAGGGCTTTCTCTAGTTGCGGCAAGCGGGGGCTACCCTTCATAGCGGTGCGCAGGCCTCTCATTGTCGCAGCCTCTTTTGTTGCGGAGCACAGGCTCCAGACGCGCAGGCTCAGTAGTTGTGGCTCACGGGCCTAGTGGCTCCGCGGCACGTGGGATCTTCCCAGACCAGGGCTCGAACCCATGTCCCCTACATTAGCAGGCAGATTCTCAACCATTGCGCCACCAGGGAAGCCCAATTTTAAATATTCTTGATAACCCAATGTAAATTAGTAAACAAAACACTGGTTTCAAAGATAATACTGCGATGACTTCTTTTTACTTTTATCGTATCAGGTAAAAGCAGTAAAGGTTCAGAAAACCTTATATTTGTTTGTTTCTTGTCCGTCTTCACCCAGAGAAGGACTATAGCAGTCTTTGTGACAAGCAGCCAATTGGAAGGCTTCTCTTCAGGCAGTTCTGTAATACAAAGCATGATCTAAAGAGGTGCATTGAATTCCTGGATGCGGTGGTAAGCAAGTTATCTCAGTGTTGAACAACCCAATCTTGTGCTTTTGAAAATTGAAGACTAAGACGAACGCTCTCTAAGTTAATTAGACCTCGGCAGTGAGGGAAGAGTGGATAAACTGTTGTCTTGGTGTGTCGTGTTATCTTGGTTTGGGTAAAGTGGGTAAAGTGGTAGTTCATATAGATTACATGTCAAGTATTGGAGAATCAAAGGTATTTGCTACATAACTTTGAAACATGCTGCTTTAAATTGTAAGAAGGTCGAAGGGCTGATTAAGACGGTGTGCTTGTACCGCTGCCTGAAAGGCCCCCTTCCTGCCTTCCGCTGGCAACACTGTGTACTTAAAACCCTTTAACCCAGAAGCACGCGGAGGGAAGAAAGCTCGTGCAAGAAGCGTGGTCGCAGCAAATGGAACTGACTATTTATAAGTATATGACTGATTTATAAGTTTTCCCACGTTCCTGTGTATCCAGCTCGGTATTTACTGTGATTTCCTTTTAGGGAAA
>NW_006799460.1:613319-626129 GCF_000442215.2 Lipotes vexillifer
CTGAAACTTTAGAGATACGACTGGCAAGCCTAGAAGTTTGAAAACTATGAAATTCAGCAGCAGCTTAACAGAAGATTGGTAGAATTTAATAGAAAAGCTCTCTTACTTTCAGTTATGTGCACCAAGATTGTGACACCTCCTCTCTCTGCTTTAGCCTGTCCTAGTTACATCAGCAACTATGTATTGACTCCTGTTGTATGCAGAGTACTATCCTATATCCTGGAGTTTTTATTCATTTTTTTCCCTGACACAGCTTTTTAAAAATGTGTATTTGTAATGTATTTTTTCAGAAAACCGTTTGAGGCTCTTGCCAGTTTTGTTGTTTGCTTCCTACCCCCTGGAGCTCCCCAGGCCTCTCCTTCCTGGTACCTTGATGGGATAAGGCAGGGCTGGGAAAGGGGGCAGTCCTGTTTCAAAGTGGACCCAGAGGCAGTAGGGCTGCCTACTGAGTTTGGGACTAGAATGTCGATATGTCTTCATGTGTGGGTTCTAGTTGCCAAGCTGCTGTATTTTAAGAATTTAGGGACCTACAATTCTTCTTTATTCTAAAATGGCTAACCTGCCTTGTTAAAACTCTCTTTTAGGTTCAAATCTTTTTTTTTTCTTTGTTTTATTTTATATTGGACTATAGTTGATTTACAGTGTTGTGTTAGTTTCAGGTGCACAGCCAACTCTTCTGATATTGTCCTACCTGTTAGTTACTAGGTGCTTGGCCTGTTGAGCGGGCCAGCAGGTTTTGCTTTTTGATGATAGCCGTGTGGGTGAATACATCAGGCCTGCCCCTGCCATTGTGCAGCACTCACTGCTCCGACTCTCCTTGTAGTGGGTGATGGCAGGTTCTCTGAACTTCTTGAGCGGAGAGAGGGCACCTTATCCATTTCCCCCCTCATGGCCCCTGACATGGTTGTGTGCCCTGTTCCCTGCTTAGTGTTTGTTGAATGAATTAATAGCGTCTGTATCAGTCCGGGGCCGATGAAAGAAACGAAGGCAGTGAGATATACAGATTGAGAAATTTATTGCAAGGAACTAGCTTACATGACTGTGAGATCTGGCTAGGGAAGTTGGAGATCTGCAGGACAGACCACCAGGAAGGGCAGGATGGAACTCTGCAGAAGTGGGGTGAAGCTGCTGTCCTCAGGCAGAGTTTCTTCTAGGAAGCCTCAGCTCTGTTTGTACGGCCTTTCCACTGATTGAATCAGACCCACGCAGATTACGCAGCGTTAAAGCCAACCAATAGAGACTCTGATCGCATCTATTGTACGAATACCAGCATCACAGCAACACTAGGTTAACGTCTGAGTAACTGGAGATCAGTGCCCGTCAAGCTGGCACGTGTCCAAAGGCCATCACAGAATCACAGCTTTCTTTCCCATTAACTGCCTGCTGTGTAGTGTCCAGAGCTCCCGGAGCTTGAGCTGAACAGTGTGCCAGTCAGCGTGCTGGTGAGGACCATCCCCTGAACACAGAGCGCGGGGCTGGCTCTGGCCGGGTGCTCAGCATGGTGCTCACGGCCCCTGTGCTGGGCCTGAGAAGGGTACGGAATGAGGGACGAGGGTGGACTCCAGCCCACAGCACTTTGTCCCGGAGTCCCCTTCATGTGTTCAGTGGATCAGCTTCCTTGGGTCTTCCTTTCCTCACTTCTCTCTTCAGCTCCATCTGGCTTTTAGCTTCACTGCTCTTCTAAGACCCCAACCTGCAAAATTGGGGCTTCGCTGAGGCCTCCTCGTGCCTGAGGCTCCGGGGCTCTGGACACTGTTGAGCAACTTCTTGTTGAAATTCTCTTATCTAGGCCTTTGTGGTCTCTCCTCTGTTTTCTTTTCTGTTTCTTGCTCCTTGCTTGTCCTTTATGGATGTTTAGATATTGATCAGGTGCTGCTTTTGACTTCTCCGTTTTCTGGCCTGCCTGGTGTCATCCTCTCCTGCGTTCTCTCTCCTGACACCTGTGTGTGAATGACCCCTGCTCAGGTTTCGCCACCTCTGACTTCCCTGGGAGCGCTGCACGCAGGTGTCCAAGTGCCTCTTGGACCCCTCTGAAATGCCGTTGCCTAGAATAGCCCAAGCTGTTTATTTTGTTCCATTTTATTTGGCTGCATTTAATGGCTGAAAATATAGTATGATGTAGAGAGCATTGTGGAATGTATTGCTTTACTACATTATTATTATTTTTTTTTTTTTTGCGGTACGCAGGCCTCTCACTGTCGTGGCCCCTCCCGTTGCGGAGCACAGGCTCCGGACGCGCAGGCTCAGCGACCATGGCTCACGGGCCCAGCCGCTCCGCGGCACGTGGGATCTTCCCGGACCGGGGCACGAACCCGCGTCCCCTGCATCGGCAGGCGGACTCTCAACCACTGCGCCACCAGAGAAGCCCTTTACTACATTATTAATCCCTTAAAAAAAAAAAAGTTTTTTTCCCCTCATGGCCATTAGTTTTCCAAAGAAGAGCTGCAGACACTTGATCAATAGAGCTGCTCTCTGGTTCTTAGGGCGCCAAGTCAATTCCACAAGTCAGAGGATTTTTGAAACACTATGAAGTCCGAGAAGAAGCTTAACTAACATTTTTCTTTTCTCTCGTTGCTGCAATTGGGCGGAATATGAAGTGGCTGCAGATGAGGACAGAAGAGACTGTGGCCGCCTGGTCTTAGACACATTCTTCATTGAAGAGGTGTGTTTTCTTCTGTAGCGTAAAGATTTGTAAATAACTTACTTAAATAATCAGTGTGCATAGCCATCTTTACTTAGTTGGAATAAGTGTGTTAAAATCTTTAATTTCTTATAAATGTTCCTTTTCTGCACTTTTTTGATTCACTGAGGAAATTAATAATTAAATCTCTTGGGAAATTGATTTAAAGAATTTTAAAGTTTCTATGTGTCCTCAAACAGAATATAGGCTTAGAGAATTTTACTTTCCTCTCTTGGACTGAAAATAACATTTTTCTCTTAAAAGCTTTAATGGGTCTTCGTTTTTATACTTTTTGAGTCACTTGGTTCTTACAGTTTAGTGCGTCCCTGAAATTAGAGCTGTAACCTGCTTCCCTCCATATGGCTTGCTTTTTGCAGGCCGTTAGAAGTCCTAAACCCTGGGCAGGTAACTCTGTTTCAGAGTTGGAGGAGTGATGGCTAATATGTAGTGAGGACTGCTCTAAGCCTTGTGCATGTAACACATGACTTAATGCTCACAACAAACCTATGATGTAGGTGTATTATTATGTCTGTTTTCACATGATAAGACTGAAAATCAGAACGGGTGAATGACTTACCGAAGACTACACAACTAGTAAGTACCTGAGTCGGGAATCAAACGTGGAGAGACTGTAGTTGGAGAATAGTGTGGTGAGAATGGGTTCAGAACATTCCGATTGTGAACGTAGCTAATGAAGGTGGTAGGGCCATCAAGGAGGGGGGCTCACTCATAAGAAAGATTGAATGCCAGAGGGAAAGACCAGTGGACTGTCTAGCGGGCCCAAAGATATTCCCACAGCCAGTGCTGGCAGAGATGTGATTCACATCCAAATAGGTTTTGACTCCAAAGCTTGGATCTGCCCCAGCCTCCGGCCTCAATACTGGGCTATAGATCATTCTTTTCAAACACAGGTGTTCACAGCATCTACATATTTGTCGGTACCCCCAGGACACTAACTGGGAGCAATAGAAGAGAAGTTTCCCTTATGTAGTTTGTAAAGTCTTTTTTGTTCACTTCTTTCTCCCTCTTCACCTTTCCTGAAGAAATACTCACACAGCAAGAGAGGTTGTCAAGGAGAAAGACGAAATTTGAAAAGTTATCCTGGTGGATATAGCAAGTATGGAAGCAGGAGGGAACAGCAGACATCCATCTGTGGCTCAGTAGTAGTGAGAGATGTCTCTGGGCAGCCTGAAGATGGTGGTGTTGTTTTTGTTTTTCCTTGTCAACTGGGGGAAGCTATCCTTCTGCCTTACTTAAAAAAAAAAAAAAAAAAAAAAATAACTTAATGAGTCACACCACCATTGTCGTTTTTCTTCTTGTTGTCCTTTCTTTAAAAACAACAACAAAAATCTCTTTCTTTTACATATCAAAAAGGGAACTCCTTTACTCAAATTTCAACACCACCGAATACCTAAAGCCCCTAAAAGTAAGGCAAGACTGTATGTGTTCAGTCTTATATTTCTTTATCCTTTCACTCAGTCATTCTTAGTTTTCTTTTCAAGATTCCCAAATATTAAAGTTCAGCTAAACTTGATTTACAAAAAAAAAAAAAAAAAAACCATGACCAACACCGAGTGTGATTTATCCCAGGAATGCTAAGTTGGTTCAATATCTGATAATCAGATTAACATAATACATTATATTAATAAAGTACAAAAAAAACTCACATGATTATCTCAGAAAAGGCAGAAGAAGCATTTGACAAAATCCAAAGACTCCTTTATAATAAAAGCCCTCAACAACCTAGGAGTGGAATGGGACTTTCCCAACCTGGTGAAGGACATATACAACCAACACGGTCACCTTCTGGTAAAGGCCCTCTTGCTGGTTCATAGCTGGCACCTGCTTGCTGTGTCCTCACGTGGTGGAAGAGGTGTGGGGTGTCTCTGGAGCCTCTGTTGTAAGGACACCAGTCCCATTCATGGGAGCTCCATCCTCATGATCTAAGCGTCTCCCAAAGGCCCTGCCTCCCAATAGCATCACTTTGGGGTTAGGAATTCAACATGTAAATTTTGGGGGGCACACATTTCAGATCATAGCACTTGTATATAGAAAGTCCTGAGTATCTACACACACATTAGGGGAAAAAAAAGCTGCTACAGCTAATAAATGAGTTCATCAAGGTTGCAGGGTACAGGATTACTATACAGAATTCTATTGTGTTTGTATACACTATCAATTAAAATCCAAAAATGAAATTACAGCAATTCCATTTACAATAACAGTAAAAAGAATAGAATAGTTAGGAGTAAGTATAACAAAAGAAGTGCAACATTTATACACTGAAGACTTCAAAACACCATTGAAAGAAAGTAAAGAAGAACTATAATAAAATGGAAAGATATCCTATGTTCATGGATTAGAAGACAATACTGACTTGTAGATTCAATATAATCCCTATCAAAATCTTAACTTCCTTTTTTTTGAGGAAATTAACAAGTTGATCTCAGAATTCATACACATACTAAAAGGATCCAGAATATAACAATCTTAAAAAAGAAGAACAAAGTTGGAGGACTTACACTTCTCAATTTCAAAACTTACTACAAAGCTACAGTAATCAAGACAGTATGGTACTGGCATAAGGACAGACATACAGATCAATGGAATAGAATGGAGAGTCCAGAAACAGTCAACTGACTTACAGTAAAGCTGCCAGCACAGTTCAGTGGGGGAAAGAATAGTCTCGATGAATGGTGCTGGGACAACTGGATATCCACATGCAAAGGAATGAAGTTGGACCCTTATCTAATGCCATATACAAAAATTAACTTCAAATGGATCAAACACCTAAATGTAAGAGCTAACACTGTACAACTCTTAGAGGAAATCTCTAAGGCACAAATCTTAGCTGAAAATCTTTTAGGTGTAAATCTTCATTTCACCTTGATTTAGACAGTGGTTTCTCATATATGACATCAAAAGGACAGCAACAAAAGAAAAAAAACAGATATATTGGACTTCATCAAAATAGTGCTTCAAAGAGCACTATAAAGAAAAATAAAAGGCCACCTGTAGAAAGGGAGAAAATATTTGCAAGTCCAGTATCCAATTAGGATCAGGTATCCAAAATATATGAAGAACTCTTACAATTCAACCATAAAAAGACAACCCAATAAAGATATATATTTTCAACAGACAAGAAATAAGCATATATCTGCAAAATCCACCCACCTCTTCTTCCGCATCAGTGGACTTCCGTATCAGAGATCTCGGTGGCCAGAACTTTAAAAAGCAAGGCACCGGGCTTCCCTGGTGGCGCAGTGGTTGGGAGTCCGCCTGCCGATGCAGGGGACGCGGCTTCGCGCCCTGGTCCGGGAGGATCCCACGTGCCGCGGAGCGGCTGGGCCCGTGAGCCATGGCCGCTGGGCCTGCGCGTCCGGAGCCTGTGCTCCGCAACGGGAGAGGCCACAACAGCGAGAGGCCCCCTTACCGCAAAAAAAAAAAAAAAAGTAAAAAGCAAGGCACCGAGTCATTTGGTCAATTTTCCCCGGTGACTACCTTTTCTGAAAAATAATTCTTGTTCCTTAATTTAAAGCCGCAGCCGATGTCTGTGTCCCGCTTTGCTTGTGTTTAGCATCTGGCCAGTCGTACCATTCCTTAGCTTGCTATACTTTAGCTTACCTTACTTCCCCGCTCACGGGGGACTAGAAGAATTGCTTTTCCTTTCTGTGCAAATACATTTCTATTAATATGAATTGTTTTCTAAGGTATTGAAAAAGGATCATTATTTGGAATAAATCATGAAACAGTCTTAATAGAACTAACCTGCTATTGAATTTAGCTTCAGGAAATTGAGACCTTCGGAGGGGCAGTAATACTGTGGAGAATACTGAGAGCGACTTCTGTAAAACGTGTATTTGTGAAACAAGCGTGGGAATTTAATAGCTTTGTCTTCTGTGGAAATCTTGTCTTGTTTTCTGTTTTGTCCTTGGGCTGGAACAATGTGTATTTGTTGAGTAAATGAGTGAACAAACTTCTTTTCTGAAATGGTGGAGTGAAAGGATCCCTCTTATCCTCACCACAGCCTTGCCGCGTAGGAAGGAACTGGTCTGGGGGGGGAGCATGGTTCACGCTTGGCTCCCCCGCTGGTCGCTGTGGCTGTACAAGAATGTCTGTAGCTCCTTGAGCCTCTTCCGTCGGGTTCTTATGAGGCTAAGTGACATAATGCCTCACTTGTGTTAGGCAATTTAAGTGACAGCTATTAATCATTATTAGTTATAACAATATTATTGGTTTTGAGGGGGGAAACGTGAGTATGCTTGTTGTATATGTCTATCAGTTGTTCAGCATCTTTGATGAAATAGCTGCTTTGATTTATAGAAAATGCAAAGTTTTGCTGTAGTTACTCAGCTGTACCATAGGCAGAAATGAGCGTAGAACGCACTTCTCTTATCTAATGACAAATTAAATGTACCGTTGGACGTGATCTGTGTGTTTTTTTCAATAAATCTGGACAAGATTTTTGCTCTGTGTTTTCTTTTTCCGAACTCCTCTGGATGAGGGTTAAGAGAATGGGACACTGGTGCGTGGGGACATATTGGTGAGAACATAGAGTGATTAGGAAATTGCCTTTCTGGAGGGCAAGTTTGCAATAAATATCAACGTTTAAAATGCGTGTATATCCTGGGCTTCCCTGGTGGCGCAGTGGTTAAGAATCCGCCTGCCAATGCAGGGGACACAGATTCAATCCCTGGCCCGGGAAGATCCCACATGCCACGGAGCAACGAAGCCCGTGTGCCACAACTACTGAGCCTGCGCTCTAAAGCCCGCGAGCCACGACTACTGAAGCCCTTGCGCCCAGAGCCCGTGCTCCACAGCAAGAGAAGCCACCGCAGTGAGAAGCCCGCGCACCGCAACGAAGAGTAGCCCCCGCCCACCGCAACTAGAGAAAGCCCGCGCGCAGCAATGAAGACCCAACGCAGCCAAAAATAAATTAATTAATTAATAAATTTAAAAAAAACCAAAAACAAAAACAAAACACAATTGTACAAAGATGTTCATGGCAGTGGTGTTTGCAGTGGAGAATACTGGCAACTAGAATGGTTAAGAGGAACAGAAACTCATGCTCTGGGAAACCGTGTGGTCATTAAAGAAGGTAGGGTAGCTTTGTAGGATTCCTCATATACTTACAAAACTGTATATATATTTATCCCGTTTCTATGAGGGAAAAATGCGGGTATTTCTGAGTGTGTGTGTTTACATTTTTAATTATGATTAAAAAACCAAAATTACCATCTGATTCACATTGATGGGCAGCCATCACCACCATCCATCTCCTGTGCTTTTTTCATCTTGCAAAACTGTAACTCTGTCCCATTAAACACTAGCTCCCCACTTCCCCCTCCCCTCAGCCCCTGGCACCCACCATCTATTTTCTGTCTCTCTGAATCTGACTAGTTTAGGGACCTCATGTAAGTGGAATCGTATAGTATATCTTTTTGTGACTGGTTTATGTCACTTAGCATAATGTCCTCAAGGTTCATCCAGGTTGTAGCAGGTATTAGAATTTCCTTCTTTTTTTAATTATTATATTTATTTTGGCTCCGACGGGTCTTAGTTGGGTGGCACACAGGATCTTCGTTGCAGCATGTGGACTCTTAGTTGCGGCACATGAACTCTTAGTTGTGGCATGCATGCAGGATCTAGTTCCCTGACCAGGGATCGAACCCGGACCCCTTGCATTGGGAGCACGGAGTCTTACCCACTGGGCCACCAGGGAGGTCCCAGAATTTCCTTCTTTTTTGAGGCTGAATAATATTCTCTTGTCGGGATTGACCACATTTTGTTTATCTGTCCACCCATTGACGGACACTTGGGTTATTTCCATCTTTCGGGTATCACGAATAATGCTGCTGTGAAGATGGGTGTGCGGATATGCCTTGGGGACCCTGCATAGGAATGGTCTAAAGGGGCAGGTGACACACTGAACTCTGGAGAATGAGGCTGGGGTGGAGGGTGAAGGTGGCCCTCTGACCTGTTATTTCATATACTTCATGGCACAATAAGCGTTAGATTCTGTTTTCAGTTGGTAAATTATGAAATCACTAATTGGCACGCATTTGGTCTGTGCTGTCTTAAGAGTTCGGCAACCCCTCTACCAGAAATACCGGCCCACGTCGTGCAGGAGTGCCGACTACAGCTGCAGGAGGACCCTTCCAAAGACATCTTCAAGGAGGGCACTCGGTGAGTGGATTGAGCTGGCCCAGCACACATCCTGGGGCTCCACCCGAGACTGGGCTCACAGCAGCTTCTCTTCAAGTGGGTGTCCTCTCCAGGCGACAGTGGTCCCCTTCACCAGAAAGGCAGGTGAAGAGTGACAACCACACGACATAGTGACACACTGGAGGGGCCCGGTCACGAGCGTGGCTTTGCTGCCCTGGCCCCTCGGCACAGCCTTCCACAGTGATTGTCCTGGGGTGAAAAGAGTCCCAGAAAACGTTGTTTTCACACCTTGGCACTCGCTGAAAATACCTTTTCTGCAGATCTTTGCAATAAGGACAGGAAAATCCTAAGCCAGAACACTTTGGCTGAATTCAGCTTCCTTGTGTACTAGGAAGAAAGAATGGTTTCTGAGGTGACCTGGCCCAAAACGTGGAGTTATTTGTATATTTACACAGACATTCGGCTGTCACTCATCCATTCACTCAACAGATGTCTGTTGAGAGCCTGCTCTGTCAGGACCAGTGTCGGGTTCCTGGGGCTGCCGTGACGAAGTGCCACACACTGGGTGGCTGAGGAAATGGGTGCACCATCTCCCAGTTCTGGAGGCGAGGGGTCTGACATCAGGGTGTCAGCGGGGCCGTGTGTCTGAGAGCTCTGGAGAGGTTCCTTGTTTCCTATTCCAGCTTCTGATGCTGAAATTCTATCCTGACACTGACAAACATGGGCCTTGCACATGACCATATGAGACTGGTCAGAAATTCTGCCTTCTCTGTGCGTAAATTTCAAGACATGGACTTAACAGTTGCTAATCTTTAAACGAGTGTTGATACCCAGGCATCTCTCTGATTTAGTTCATTCGACTGATGACTGTCACTCCCTAGGTG
The DNA here is from genome assembly GCF_000442215.2 of Lipotes vexillifer. Lineage (NCBI taxonomy): Eukaryota > Metazoa > Chordata > Mammalia > Artiodactyla > Lipotidae > Lipotes > Lipotes vexillifer. Next base: position 623,049 of record NW_006799460.1, read on the forward strand.
TTTATTAATGGCCATTTGCCATCGGCTATTGCAAGGTGTCGGCTGATCGGAGACTTCAGCACAATACCGTGTATAATCTATAGGAATTTCAGTGTTTTCTGTTATTCTGTCTCACCTCAGTATTGTTACAACCTTGGTTTCCCCCCAAACCTTCTTTTCTCGTTTTGGATCCCAGAATCCTGATGCTGCACAATGAACATACACGATTCCTTTATGCTCTCTGTTTTCCACATGAGGCTGTGGTGAGAGTCAGCACAAGGTGATGGTTAGTGGGGGCCGTCAAGATGAACATGTTAAAAACCAATGCTGAACTGATGCACAGTTTTGTTTTGTTTTTTTTGCGGTACGCGGGCCTCTCACTGTTGTGGCCTCTCCCGTTGCGGAGCACAGGCTCCGGACGCGCAGGCTCAGTGGCCATGGCTCACGGGCCCAGCCGCTCCGCGGCATGTGGGATCCTCCCGGACCGGGGCACGAACCCGCGTCCCCTGCATCGGCAGGCGGACTCTCAACCACTGTGCCACGAGGGAAGCCCTGATGCACAGTTTTAAATGTCATAATTTTTAAAACTTGTGTGCAGTAGGTTTATCTGCCAGACTAGGGCAGTGGAGCAGAGTCTGTTGTTTTTGAGGTAAGGAGTATTGGGAAGTGAAATTGAGATACACTGGTAAGTTGACTATAGTCATTAACCTTATTAATTTATATACATTGTGAAATATACAGATGTATTAGAATCGGTTGGTATTTGTGGTGTTCCTTCATGGAGACACTTAAGTACCTTTATAAAGATGATTTAGCTGAGCTGACAGTGTCAGAATTCTTAAACTGGTTCAGAAAGGCTTGGAGTTGAGCTGCCCACATGATCCCGAGGGAAAGGAGCCCCAGAGGCAAGGCCAGGCCCTGTCCTCACCCCACTAGGAAGTGAGGGCTTGGCCTCCAGGACAAGTTCAGCTCTAGGATTGGTGTGGCAGCATCTCAGGACCCTGTTACACTCTTACAAATTATTGAGAACCCAAAGAACTTTTGTTTGTGTGGGTTATGTTCTTAAGAAATAAGATGACACAGACGTTCCACTATCCTTCAGAGCAAAGACGTTGTCACCTATCTTGTGGTGTCTGGAAAACCCTTCTGTGAGAATGGGGTTTTAAAAAGGTAATTCATGTCTTAGTACTATTATAGATATAGTTTCATTCCTGAACACCCCCTGAAAGGGTCTCGGAACCCATAGGGATCCTTGGAACACATTTTGAGAATCACTGTGCTATAACATTGGTCAATCCAAGAACATCCGAATAACCTCTTTTTTGCAAAATCGAGTGAAGCAAATTAAATGACTTGCTCAGAATTCTGTCCCCAGAGCCGCCTCAGTTACGATTCAGTAGCAGCTTTCCGGGCGGCTGTGATCGCTCCCACCTGGACTCTGCCGTGCCCGGGACATGGCTCCTTTCTCTCTCCATCGGGGTGACTGTGCTGCAGCTCAGACCGTCTGCCTCCGCCTCCCGGCCCAGGGTCAGTGTGCTGCAGCCCCCCTGGTGCAGCCGTGGGAACCCTGGTGACACCTGGCTCTTAGCAGGCCGCTGACTTAGCCATCTTCTTGATCAGCCGTCAGAGCCTTCAGGACGGCCCGAGGTGACGTTCCCTCCAGCGTCAGCACAGTGACCGTCACTCAGCGGATACTCACTGAGTAAAGAGCCATTTTAAATGACAGGCTGCATTCTGTCCCTCGTCTACTCGCCAAGTAAAACTTGTATTACTACTATAATAAATCATAAATAAACATCAGAAGCATGGCCAATTGCATACAATTTCTTCAAGAAATGTGTAGCATAAAATAATATATTGAGTGCTTTATTTATTTATTAAAATAAATAGATTTATTTATTTATTTATGTTTGGCTGCGTTGGATCTTTGTTGCTGTGTGCAGGCTTTCTCTAGTTGTGGCGAGCGGGGGTGTGCGGGCTTCTCATTGCGGAAGCTTCTCTTGTTGCGGAGCACAGGCTCTAGGTGCACAGGCTTCAGTAGCTGCGGCACGTGGGCTCAGTAGTTGTGCCTCGTGGGCTCTAGAGCGCAGGCTCAGTAGTTGTGGCGCACGGGCTTAGTTGCTCTGCGGCATGTGGGATCTTCCCGGACCAGGGCTCGAACCCGTGTCCCCTGCATTGGCAGGCGGATTCTTAACCACTGTGCCACCAGGGAAGTCCCTGAATACATTTTAAACTCTTGTCTTTCTACTGGTAGATTATTTTTATCAAGTAATTATTTCACTAATATTCATATACATAAAAGGAACCTCTGACTTTGGGAAGGTAAATTGATTTTATTTGTTTTGAATTCTTGCCTTCATATTTTTACTGGTAGCATTAGAAACTAGTGTGGAATTCTGTAACTGCAAAATTCAATGTATTGAATTGTGTGTAATGATTCCCTTTCCCATATCCAGTGCCCATTTATGCACTAAATCACAGTTGTTTTCATTTTGTAATGCAACAAATGTACATAATTGCATAAAAACTTTTTCTAGAATTGTCCATGACTATTTTAGTGGAGAATCATTTGAAGAATACCAAGAAAGCTCATATTTTTCTCGATTTTTACAGTGGAAATGGCTGGAAAGGTATGTTCTAATTTAAAATTCAGTAAAAACAAGTAGTAACTTCCATTACTGCATACTGATTGATGTATAGTTTTCCATCTGCCAAAATACTATTGGAAATCTTGGGTTGTATGTGGCATTTTTTTTTTTTTTTTTTTTTTTTTCCTTGCGTTATGCGGGCCTCTCACTGTTGTGGCCTCTCCCATTTGCGGAGCACAGGCTCCGGACGCGCAGGCTCAGTGGCCATGGCTCACGGGCCCAGCCGCTCCGCGGCATGTGGGATCTTCCCGAAACGGGGCACGAACCCGCGTCTCCTGCATCGGCAGGCGGACTCTCAAGCACTGCGCCACCAGGGAAGCCCTGTATGTGGCATTTTTGTACAGAAATTATTAATATTCATTACACAATTTCTTTGGATCCAGTGGACTCTGTTTTCTCTTTTTTTTTTTCTTTTTTTTTTCTTTTTTTTTTTTCGGGAACTCGGGCCCCTCCC
>NW_006799460.1:626214-627353 GCF_000442215.2 Lipotes vexillifer
TCCCCTGCATCGGCAGGTGGACTCTCAACCACTGCGCCACCAGGGAAGCCCCTGTTTTCTCTTTTTAAAATGACAGTTAGCCCTGTTGGTGCAGTACTTAGAAAGTAAACCATATCCTAGATTCACAGAAACGTAATCCGATGTGGTAGTTGAGTCTCTGCGGGCTCAGCCTCTGCTCAGCCTCCTGCTGGCCGTGAGTCTTCAGGCAGTGACATAGCCTGTATGAGGAGAGAAGTAATTATAGGTCCTTGTTCTGTAAGAGAAGAGAAATAATTATAGAATCCTCACCCCTGGACTGCTAGGGTCACCGGAGGAATGTGTGTAAAACGCTTAGCACAGTGCTTGGTGCACAAAATAAGTGCTCAGAAAGTGTTAGCTGCCACTACTGTTGTGGTTGTAGTTATTATTACAATTATTATTGATTTATTAAATTTCCATTTCTTGTTCATACAGGTTTCTTTTGAGGCTTTGGTGTAAACATTGCCTTTGAGGTTCTTTTTTCAAAAGGCAGCTCACTGTCGAGGTCACTTCCCTCAGCAGCTTTCTGACAGGCCCCAAGAGCCGTGCCGAAGAACACAGAAATATTTCATAGTGTGGGCTGGCTGCAGGCTTGTGTTTAGTTAGTAAGGATAACTGGACTGTTGTGCAACTATCTTCAGTGTTTTCAACCAATTTTAAATGTTGACGTGCTTGTCTCTTAGAAGCCGCCCCACTGAGGGAGCCACAGTCCCTGAGGAGAGCCCTGGGCACCCTCTTGGAGCAGTGGGGGTCCCTAACTCAGGCTAGGACAAGAGCTAGGTAGGCTTTTCTCTTTCAAAATAGCAGTGTGATGTGAGGCCTTAAGCTTTTTTTTTTTTTAATTAATTAGGCAACCAGTAACAAAGAACACATTTAGACATTACAGAGTTCTAGGAAAAGTCAGATTTGGAGAGGTAAGTAGTATGTGACCAGCTATGAGCAATACTTCTAGAAAAGTAGACAGCAAGGTAGCTGAAAAGCGTGATCTTCAGGTAATGTGTTGACTTTACCAATACATTCATTTCCTTACTGTGTGTTTTGGGGATTATTTTATTTTATTATTTATTTATTTATTACATCTTTATTGGAGTATAATTGCTTTACAATGGTGTGTTAGTTTC
>NW_006799461.1:0-658 GCF_000442215.2 Lipotes vexillifer
TCATATAGGCCAGCAGTCCCGAACTTTTTCACACCAGGGACTGGTTTTGTGGAAGATGGTTTTTCCATGGATAGTGGGGGGCAGGGGAGAAGGTTCAGGCAGTAAGGTAAATGATGGGGGGGATGGTTCAGGTGGTAATGTGAGCGCTGGGGAGCAGCAGATGAAGCTTCACTTTCCCGCTGCTCACCTCCTGCTGTGTGGCCCAGTTCCTAACAGGCCACGGACCGGTACCTCTCCACAGCCTGGGGGTTGGGGACCCCTGATATAGGCAAGAAATGAAAGAGCCAGCATGTAAAATTAGATGTACAAAATGAACTCTTTCTGCCACAGCACTCTCCTTTATTCAGTTTATGTCTGTTATGCTTACAGTACATTTTAAATAAAAAATAGAAGAAAAGAAAGAAATTAAACACTTAAATTGTCAAAAATCAATTGAAGCTAAGTTTATGGGCCAAATCTCTAAGGGAAAGTGAGATATTTTTGTTTCTTTCATTTGCTTTCATGTGTACAGAGTCACATTAGGTAATAGTGATGTTGTTGCCCCCATGTTGTTGCCATGTTGCCACCCATGTTGTTGCCACCTTCTCTGCAGTGAATCTTTTGTGCTTCTTTTGTAAAGATTTTATAAACTCACATGGGAGTTCAGTGTCAAAGAGCC
>NW_006799463.1:0-273 GCF_000442215.2 Lipotes vexillifer
GGGAATGTGGTGGTGCAGACCTTAGGTTTACTTGGTATTGTGGAAAGCCAGCAGGGAGATCCCAGGAGCAGTCTAGTGTAGTGGTTTGGAAGAGCATGGGGTCTGGAATCGGCCTAATGGTTTTCACCTTGACACAATACTCACTCGCTGTGTGATCTTGTTCAAGTCACATGACCTCTGTGTGACTCAGTGTCTTCTTCCGAGAATGTGCATCAGAGCATCCAGACCTTGGGCTGTGGTAAAGGGTAAATGCGAAATTGCCCGTGGGTTGGG
>NW_006799464.1:0-223 GCF_000442215.2 Lipotes vexillifer
ACCTGGAGTTTCTCTCAGAAAACAACAAGATTGTGTCCCAAAACAGTAGACTATTGCTTGCAGTACTTACTGCACCCAGAGGGGAGATAATAAGCTTGCCCCGGGGATCCGTATATCACGCTGTCACCATAATATGCCTACAGACACCACGATGATGGTGGCCAACAAGACCAGCTGGACTCCTGGCTACTTCAAAAGGCTGTTGACTCAGTGGCCATCATGG
>NW_006799465.1:0-974 GCF_000442215.2 Lipotes vexillifer
GACAAAGCAACAAAATAGCCCATATACTCAGAGAGAGAAGTTTCCTTGGAGATAAGGGAGTTTGAATGGGTTCAACAGTCCAAGAGAAGAAATCTCCATTGTATGGTGAAAGGCATCCTGTTTGTTCCTGGGAATTTCTCAGATCTCCAATGTCACTTGTTTACTGTCACCTTAAGGTGGGCATGTCTGCAGCTGACTCATGGCACCTCCTCTTTTAATCTTTCCTTCTTCTGTTTTCTATTTCCTTTCTTCCTTTTCTTGATAAAAATGATTTTACACTCATGAAGTCACGTCTGCAATCTTTGATGCCTCATCTATGTTAATATCAGATAGATTTGCCTGTGTGTTGTTTGTGTGTTTGTGTATTTGTAATATTGAAATAACTGGGGCCACATGACTAACAGTTTTGTCAAGTGTCTTCTTTCTATTATCTGCTGTTTTTGCTTCAGCAAGTCATTTTCCCTTAGCTGAATTTCAGTTGCTTCATCTGAAAAATAGGAATAATAACACTTCATAAGACTGCTAAATAAGAACAAGCTTTTTACTGAACACTTACTGTGAGCCCACCCCAGAGGTCACAATTTTGAATTCCTTCCAGGTCAGGTGAGTGATGTGGTTGGAAGTACCTGAAATGGGGGTGGGGAAGGGGGAACAATAAGGCATGGTGGGGATTATGGAAACTGGGGGAAACACTCCCCTCATAAGAAGAGAGCAGCTCTACTTAGCTTAGCTCATGGTTTTCAAAGTGTGGTCCCTTGAGCGGCACCAACAGCAGCCCCAGAAACCTGTTTGATGCAGAAACTCAGGTCCCGCCCCTGTCCTACTGATCAAAACTCTGGCGCGGGGTGGGGCTTCCCTGGTGGCGCAGTGGTTGAGAGTCCGCCTGCTGATGCAGGGGACGCGGCTTCATACCCCGGTCTGGGAGGATCCCACGTGCCGCGGAGCGGCTGGGCCCGTGAGCCATGGCCGCTGAG
>NW_006799466.1:0-205 GCF_000442215.2 Lipotes vexillifer
GAATAATGATCATTTTAATCAATTCATTATGAATCATCTTCACAGCCTCTTTAATACAACAGACACAATAAGATAATAACTTCTCCTAAGTTTTGATTGACAAAGGTCCTTGCCTAGAATGTTATAGGGTCATAGTCCTGGCATACTCAAGTCTGCTAAAATCTAACATACAAAATCCTCTCAAAACTTCATTTTACATACTTCA
>NW_006799467.1:0-2422 GCF_000442215.2 Lipotes vexillifer
CAGCAGGAGACTGCTAAACTCTACTGAAAAATGTGAGCCTGGCTAGGCCTTTGGCTCTCACTGTTGACCTCTGTCCTAAATACAGCCCCTCTGTCTAATACCCTCCTAAATACAGACCTCTGTCCTAAATACAGACGGCACAAGCTCTGACCTGACGCCTCCCAACTCCTCTTCTCACTGCCAGCTCCAGCTCAGGCCTCTGATCTTTGCCTTTTAGAAACGCTGTTCGTGGACAGCACCCTCCCCCATGGCTTTTAGCTCTTTGCGGAATCTCCCTCTCCCTTCTCACTTGAGCTAAGGAAAGAATGCAACTGCCCAGAGCCCCTGAGAGGGAAGCTGTTTGTTCTCACACCCCGAATTTACCTCAGGCCTGGGAGCCTTTGTTGACATTCTTGTAGCTTCTTATTACTATTTATAGGCCAGTACGTGTTCACCCTCCTGTTGAAGGTCCTCCTTTGAAATCTGGGCCGCTCCTCATGCACCGTCTGTAACGTTCAGGATTAGTTTCTCTGCTGACAGAAAGCCTAAAATAACAGTGTCTCAAACACAAGATTTTATTACGTCAAAGAAGTCTCAGAGGTAGCTGGTCCAGGGCAGGTAAGTTGGCTTCATGGTCTCAGGACCCAGGCTTACTCTCTCCTACTGCTCTGCCTTTCTTAGGATGTGACCCTCATCCTCATGGCCCAGTGCACGGTGCAAGCTTCAGTCAACACGCCAGGTCGGCTTCCAGAAGTACCCCAGCGTGGTCACATGGCCACTCCAAGCTGCCAACCGGGCTGGGCAATGTGATTCTTAAAAGTCTGGGTGACGATGGTTCCAGCTAAAAGGCCCAACCCCTTTTGCTGAGTAGCAAGGGGCGGATGGATACTGGGAGGCAACTCTCGGTCGCTCCCCGACCCTCCACTGCCAGGGTCTCCCCCATAAGCTCTGAGGACTTCGGTGCTGGTTTCCCTCTGACCATCATTGTGGGAGACCTCAGCATCCATGTCAATGAGACCCTCTCCATGCCGACAATCCGTGCAGCCTCCCCTCCCTACGGCCACAGCATGGGCCTCGTCATCCTACCTCTAAAGTGTCGCCTGAGCACAACCTCTCATCCTCCCTGAGCTCTCCTTCCTCCCACCCATCTATTCTGGGCCCTCGCTAGGATCTTGAGTTCCTGGCCTCTTCACACTTAACCGTGCTCAGTTTCCTGCCCCTGTCCCGCAGTTCTCTCCCCGCACGGCTCCCCTGTCGCAGGCCTGGAACCCAGGCCCGCCTCTATCGCCTCTGTCGCAGAGCCGAGGGGCCCCGATGCAGCTGCTCTCAGCCCCTTACATGGACTTGGTCCCTCCTTCTCTCATTTGCCTTCTCTAGTTCCACCCTAACACTTTCCTCAGGCCCCCAGGAATGACTCCGCTTTCTATTTTTTTAGAAAAGGGGTCCTCAGGTGTGGCCCTCTCCACCTCGTGTCCCCACTGCCCAAGCTTCTGGGACCAGCCTTTTCCTCCTGCCCCATCTCCTCGCGGAGCTACGGGCAGCTGGCTGCAGGCAGCTACACTTCTCATCTTCGCGCCTCCTCGGGACTGTCACGCCTTTGCGTGTCCCCTGGATTTCCTGTACCTTCAGCCTCGTCTTCCTCGTCCCCGGACATAAACATGAGAATCTCGCCCCCGCGTACCTCTGCGCATCGGTCTATGGCGGTCCTCTCGCAGCCTAGCGTGCTGGGAAGTCTCCTCGCTGCCTCTCTCCACCTCCGCACTCCCACTGGTACTATTTCCCCGACACCCGCCCAGGTGCCCGCTGACATGGTCTTTTCAGCTCTCGCCTGGTGACTCTCGTGGGCAGGACTCGCTATCAGCCAGCCCCCTTTCTACCCTCTCACAATCTCTGTTCCCTTAGCTTTCCAGGCACCCCTCATTCTTCAGTCACTCCTTCTCTGCGCCGCTCCCCCCACCCCAGCTGCTTTCCTCTCCGTGTGGATAAAGGTAATTCGTATTTCCCACAAAATGGGGGCCACCCCGGTGGCCAGGCCCACGTCACAGATCTAACAAACCCAAGTCAGCCCAGCAGTTGTAGGACACACCTCACCATCAAGGAAACCTAAGACACCAGTCATGATTCTCTAACTCGGCTTTAGCTTACCTTGCCCTAGAAAATAGGACCTGCTGGCCTTGCAAGGACATCCTGACTTCCTAGCCAACCATGCCTGTTTCCCGTCGTCACTTCTAAGCTCTATAAACTCGCTCTTGCCAGATCCCTGAAGAGGAGGGCTCCTCTGCTTGTGAAGCGCTGTACTCCCTGCATCCCTGGATTGTTTCCCCTTGAATAAAGGACATCACACGTGGGCTTCCCTGCTGGTGCAGTGGTTAAGCACCCTCCTGCCAATGCAGGGGACACGGGTTCCAGCCCTGGTCTGGGAAGATCCCACATGCTGCAGAGC
>NW_006799468.1:0-221 GCF_000442215.2 Lipotes vexillifer
AGGCGTGCAGCAGTTTCCATGAGGCTGTAGCCACTGCTCTGCATTATCTTAATGACAGTAGGCATTTCAGGACACCTAGGAACCTCGAGTTGGCACCCTATTCCTGGCAGTGAGTACCCCTAGGCCCCCCTGGGCCAGCTAATCAACGTCCAGGCCCGTAGCCTTTTGGAGCCACTCTGTGTAACCCGAGTATAGGGAAACACACTGCACTCCTTCATGTG
>NW_006799469.1:0-226 GCF_000442215.2 Lipotes vexillifer
ACTACTGCAGAGCAGAATAAAGAAAAAAGAATGAAAAGAATTGAGGACAGTCTCAGAGACATCAGGGACAACATTAAATGCACCAATAGTAGACTTATAGGGCTCCCAGGAAAAGAAAGGGACTGAGAAAATATTTGAAGAAATTATATTTGAAAACTTCCCAAATATGGGAAAGGAAATAGTTAATCAAGTCCAGGAGGCACAGAGAGTCCCATACAGGATAAAT
>NW_006799470.1:0-6322 GCF_000442215.2 Lipotes vexillifer
CTCGAACCCATGTCCCCTGCACTGGCAGGCGGATTCTTAACCACTGCGCCACCAGGGAAGCCCGACAACACGTTTTTAAAACGGGGCGCAACTGCTTGTGATTTCTTCTTTCTCTTAGATGAGAAGGGTGGAAAAGTTCTGATTTCTCCAGTGTCCCAGGGAGGAGGAACAAACTAAGGAAGAAAGTACTCTGAACCAAGAGTCAGGAGATATGGGTTTCAGGTCCAGCAGGTATTAAGTATGTCCCAAATATTGAACGGGACATACTTATGCTAAAAACATATTTGTTGTTTATCCGAAATTCAAATTTATCTGGACGTCTTGTATATTTATTCACTAACTCTGGTTAACTCTGTCTCCCAGATTCTCACTCACTACTTCCAAAGCAGGTATTGTTGGGGCCTCTTTCAAGAATCTCACAGGTAAGAATTGTTCCTATTGAAGCACTATCCTTAACCACCAAAAGATGGAAACAACCCACATGTCATGAACGGAAGGATGAGTAAACAAGATCTGGTTTATCCATAAAATGAAATACTATTTAGTCATAAAAAAGAATGCAGTATTGATCCATGCTATAAGGATGAACCTTGAAAACATTATGCTAAATGAAAGCAGTCATTCACAAAAGGTCATACATTGTATGATTCCATTTATATGAAATATCCACAGTAGGCAAAGCCATCGACACAAAGCAGATTACTGGTTTTCCAGGGGTATGAGCAGGCGGAAATAGGGAGTGATGGCTTCTTGGGTACGGAGTTTCCTTTTGAAATGATGAAAATGTTCTGGAAGTAGACAGTGGTGATGGTTGCGTAACATCTTGAAGGTACTAAATGTCATTAACGGTCAGTTTTATGTTATGTGTATTTTACCAAGTTAAAAAAAAAAAAAAAGAGGCTCTCATGTTAACCTCAGTATACCTCCTCCCTGTGTGTTATTGGTTGAATTGTGTCCCCCCAAAAGATATGCTTCCCCATTACCTGTGAAGGCAGCCTTATTTGGAAATAGGGTCTCTGCAGATGTAATCAAGTTAAGATGAGGTCATTAGGGTGGGCCCTCATCCAATATGACTGGTGTCCTTAAAAATAGATGGGATTAGAGACACACAGGGAGAGCATCATGTGACTGCAGTGGCCGAGACTGAGGTGCTGCCCTGCTAGCCAGGGACCGCCTGGCACCTCAGGACAGAGTAAGGAACCTCTCCTAGAGGCATCGGAGGGATCGTGGCCCTGCCAACACTTGGATTTCTAGTCTATAGCACACTTCCAGCCTCCAGAACTGCGAGGGAAGGCCTTTCTGATGTTTTAAGCCACCAGGTTTGTGGACAGTGGCCAATGGGACCCTACGGGACCCACTCCCTCACTTTTAGGGTCCCTCCTTCAGGGGGAGTAGCATAAACAGGGCATCCTCTAAGCCTCTTCCCCTGACCCCCTCAGTCCTGCCAGAAACTTCCCTCCGGCCTTTTCAAAGAAGCACACAGCCACAGATGTGTCATTCCATTGCCTCAGTTTTAAATATTTATTTAAAATCCAGAAGGGAAAAGGAGAAACGGAACCCACTTGGGTTTTAACACATTGACACGTGGACAGAGACATGAACAAGGACAGCAGAGAAACCCAAGAACAAGACAGACGCCAGGACAAAGGCCAGGTGGAGACTGGTGGCTGGGGAGACCGAGGGCTGAGATGAGGCCGGAGCTGCTACAAAAACACACTTCCAGGGAGCGTGCAGGTGGGTGGGGTGGGGGAGGGAGACAGGAAGTGGGAGGGAGGGGAGGGTGGGCCAGAGTGAGGTATTAAATAATGAAAATCGAATCCAATTCCCAAAGAGACACTTTAGAAAAAAAAAAGACACAAATAGACTTTCACATAAAATTTCCCCTTCTACAAAAATAATTCCATAGTTAAAATGACCTCAAAATCCTGCCTGGACGCTGACTGGTTCGCTGAGGCAGGACAATTCAGATTACCCTGAAGAGCCCTGCCACGCTCAACTCGGAGATTCCCGTAATAAGCCTTTCTCCTCAGCCCACATTTATACTTGGAGCTAATGGCTGGCGCTGGGTTTCTACAGAACTGAATGACAATGAAAAAGCAAGAGTGATGACTGCATCTTGGAAGGACAAGCTCCAGGAAGGGAGGACCTTAGGGGATGGTCTGTGGCTTCATCATGAGATGGGTCCATATTTACATCCCACCTCCAAGGCCAGCCCTGACCCAGTGCCCTTCTCCTAATTGGTTTCTTCAGGGTCAAATCTGCAAGGTCAGGACTCTCCAGTCTAGATCACACCCTCCAAGACAAGCCTAACTTCCCTCCAGGACCAAGAAAGGCCAAACTAAAATCCTTCATCCTCAGGCCTCCCCCTTCCTTAAGAGGACAAGCATTTCAAAGTCCGTAAGTTAAAAGGTAAATCTTTTCTACTTCTGTTTCTGGTTGTTTTTTGTTTTTGTTTTTTGTTCTTTTTGTTTTTTCTTCCTTTTACCTTCTTCCCCCACCCCCATAACAGATTATGCAATTAGCACAAGGGTGATGCTAGGAAAATTTTAAGAATTCCCCAAACTTTGTCATTTGGAGGAGAGAGAAAAACGTGGATGATACCCCACATCCAAATGTTTCTTCAAAGTCTGTGGCAAAACTGGTAGCACCTTCAGAATCTTAAATAGGTTTTTTTTTTCCTTAAAAAAATCACATACACTACGAGAAAATTGTGAGCACCAGCGATTTCACAGTGGGAGGTAGCAGACATGGGCACCCCCAGCCCCGAGGATCTCACCTCTCCCTCTCAGCATCCATCACTTCCCACCCCCTGGCTGCTCTCTCTCACCTTCTCACCTCTTTCCCAGGTGAAAAAAAAAAATAGTAACGCACCTTCTTTGCGTTTGTTTAAATAAAATATATATACTTCTTTCTTTCCTTTTCTCCTTTTTTCATGTCTCCTCTCTAATATTGCACATCAAAGCTCCCTGGCAGGGACCAGCTGACGAGATGCCCCCTTCCCTCAAGCTGGCTGGAACGTGGGGCTCTTTGGGAAGGAAGCTGGGCAAGGAAGGGGGTGGCCGCAGAGCTGGGAGACAGGCCGCGGGGCTCAGGCGGGTTGTGGGCCCAGCTTGCTCTGGCTGGCTCTTTGGTTGGTCTTTGGGGCTGAGCTGGGATCAGTCGTTCCCAAGGATACCCCGTGCCCTGCTGCCCCTCAGCCTCTTCTACTGGGCAGACAACAGCTGGGGTCCTGCTCAAGGATCCTTGGGCAGGTGAGCTGCCTCTCCTAGGGGCCCCCCTGCCCCTAGGTACCCTCCTCTTCCCCCCGCCCCCTCGAGGCCGAGAGGAGCCATGAGGTCAGAGGTCAGAGGAAGCACGCGGGCCCAACTTCGAGGCGGTACCGCTTCCCTGATGAGGCAGGAGGGAGGTTGTCCACGCTGACAATGGGCAGCTGCTGGGGGTCCTGGGTCCGGAAGGTGAAGAGTGTCTGATGCCAGCGGCCATCCTGGACCTGCGGGTAGAGGGAAAAGGGGACATGTATATCCACCATAGTTCTCATCATATATCGAGTGCATTTCTCCCTCATCTTTCTTCACAATTTTTAATGTCCACGTGGCATTTCACTGTTTCAGTGACCTGTATTTGTCCATGTAGATTGCTTCTGCCAGTTTGATTCTTAAAAGAAAAGCGGTCATGAGTATCACTGTAGCTAAACTTTTGTGCACATTCTTAATTACTTCCCTAGAACAAATTCTAGAAGTAAGATTTGCGGGATCAAAGGATAGGTACATTTGTAAGGCTTTGGATATATATTGGAAATATACATGTAGCTGCTGTTCCGAAAGCCTCTACCAATTTAGTTTTAATTTTTCCAAATAGCTTTGTGTGAGAGTGTTGGTTTCCCCTCATCCTCAGTAACACTGTGCATTACTGGTTTTGTCTGATTTTGTGAAACTGGCTTTTTGGATGACTTTCTGTCTCCCTCTTCCCCTACAACCCACCCTGTTTTAGGCCTCTGAAGACAACCAGAATGTTAAGAGAAGAAATTAGCCTGGCAGGGCAGGGGCAGAGAGAAGAGAAGAGATATATCCTTCTATAAGCAGCCTTGTAAATAAGCACAGCATCTACCGGCTGGTAGAATTTTTACCAGCCCAGACCTTCCCTCAGAAGTTTCCCAGGGAGAAAAGTAAATAAAAGCAATTTTATAAAACTCAAAGGTAAACATTATATGTATCATACTAATATACTACAGTATAAAATTGTTACTATATAAGAACACGTTTTCCTACCTGTCTACGCATGAGGGGCCTGTAAGGGGCCCCAAGACTTACCTTGCAGCCATCCATTGACACTTCCGGCCTGAACTGACCCCCGGCTTCAAAGATCTGCCCGTTCCAGGCCCGGAAGCGCACAGCCTGCTTAGCTGGGGTCTGCCTGGTGCCCTCCTGCCACACGGTCATGTTAAGGCAGTGGATGGTGATTTGCTGTGTCACCTCAGAGCTTAGCAGGTGCAGAAAATTCATCTGGACCCGGCTAATGGCAAACTCCACCTGTGGAGGAGATACAGCAGTGAGGCAGGGTCGGGCTGGGCTGCCCACAGCTCTCAGAATTCCTTACCTTCCTCTGGAAGGTCCAGGGATAAGCCCTTTCCTGGTAAGCAATTCCCAGCCATGCTCCCAGAGCTGTACTCACTCGAAAGACAGAAAAACTGAGGTCTGTGTGAGCCAGTCCCACAGCCAAGGAGTAACAAGGAAGGGAAAGAACTGATGTCTGCCTGATTCCAGCCAGAAATGCGAGGGTCCTAATGCACCGTATGGGAGGGGTCTCTGGAGCTGAGCTGGGATACCGAGGCCCACAGAGGAAGAGGATCTTGCCCAAGAGTGAGAGGCTCTTAGTGGGCAGTGGAAATGAGAAGTGTCTTCCCCACGTTTCTAAGTCCCAAGCTGCAGGTGGGGTAGGGTGAGGCAGCTGGAAAAGGCAGACCTGACAGCAAACAACAGGACAGGGTTTCGGGCTTAAGTGGTTGTACAGTAAGTCCTGACAGTTGGGTTTTCTCCGTTTTTCCGGTGCAAGTGCCTGACTTAAGCTTTGATTGCGGAGGCATCCATTCAAAGAGGCATCCACTTCAAAGACAGACTATCTCAAATAAATACCTTGCCAGCCACAGGACTAGATAAAGAGCCAGGCCACCTCCAGGCACTGAGGCTCCTTTGTTTTAGAGCTCTGGATTGATTTCAATAACTGACCGTTTGGGCTACTTGTTTTTCCTCTCCCCATGCTTTAAATTCTGGCCCTTATATTTTAAATTCACCACTAAAGAACGAGCCTGCAAAACCCTAACACCCCCTCACCCCAATAAAAGCAGAACCCCAGGCCCATGCACGCTCTCTCTCTCTCTCTCTCTCTCTCTCTCTCTCTCTCCCCATGACCTTGTAGTGTGGCCCCAGGTGGGCTGTGCACTTTGCAGGTCCTGTAAATAATAAAACTTTAGTTTTGCAAAGTTTCCTGGTGGTTATTGCTGAAAGGCATCTTGCAATCGTAATAAGAACTGCAAGGGCTGGTCCAGCCACAGCACTGGTTATTTATAGGCTGAGACCAGCACACAACGATTGGTGTAGTTGGCAGGACTGCACGACCGCCCTTGCAATCAATGGATGGGATGCCCTTTACCTGCAACTTGCTTACTAACCACCTAACTCAGGTGGGTATCACCATCTGCGGAAGGAGCACTGCTTGCTGGGGGGGGTCTGTCTCACTGCTAAGTGCTTTTGCATATTGCTATGGTATCCAATCCAAAAGGCCACGGCTGCCATGATAATCCAATGATCTCCCCAGAGCAGTGTGATCAAGGCCATAGGCTCTAACGAGCCACTGAGACCACTAATTATAAAGGCCTTAATTGACTATTAATGTGAGTAAGGGTCCTCCAAGACTCAAGGGAAGAGTTAAGGAAAGTGAACTGGAGCACGAGGCTGAGTCACTGCCCAAGGAAAGGCTCTCGGCTGGAGGCAGGAGGGAAATATTCCTGTAGGTGAGAAGGATAGGAGACCTCCACCTAGGACCACTGAGTTGGTGGTTGTGCCTGGACCACATGTCCTAATCCAGAAGAGTGAAATAGCCTTGCAACTGGAAACCAGTGGACCTCCAGAAGGAAAACACAACAGAGATCTATGGTTTCTGTGGCAAAACTTCACTCATTAGTGTCATTCTTCATCCCTGACCCAATGGGATATTATGGATCCCATCACTGGTGTGATGTTCCTAAAAAAATTAATGGGCAGTGACCACCTAGAGGGGTGGGATAGGGAGGGTGGGAAGGAGATGCAAGAGGGAGGAGATATGG
>NW_006799471.1:0-374 GCF_000442215.2 Lipotes vexillifer
CTGTAATGACCTGTATGGGAAAGGAATCCAAAAAGGATTGGATATATGTATAACTGCTTCACTTTGCTGTGCAGCAGAAAGTAACACAACATTGTAAATCAACTATACACCAAAAAAAATTGAAATTGAAATCAAATGAAATAAAATAAAATACAATAGAGCTACCAGATGATCCAGCAAGTTCACTCCTGTGTGCATATCTGTAGGAAAGCATAAATCGAAAAGACACATCTTCCCAAATGTTCACTGCAACACTCTTTACAATAGCAAAGACATGGAAGCAACCAAAATGTCCATCAACATATGAATAAAGGTAAAGAATATGTGATACATATATATAATGGAATATGACTCAGCCATAAAATAGAAGAAAA
>NW_006799472.1:0-467 GCF_000442215.2 Lipotes vexillifer
ATCTTTATGATTTCTTTCCTTCTGCTAACTTTGGGTTTCGTTTGTTCTTCTTTCTCTAGTTCCCTTAGGTGTAAGGTTAGATTGTTTATTTGAGATTTTTCGTTTCTTGAGGTAGGCTTGTATAGCTATAAAGTTCCCTCTTAGAACTGCTTTTGCTACATCCCATAGGTTTTGGATCGTTGTGTTTTCCTGGTCACTTGTCTCTAGGTATTTTTTATTTCCTCCTTGATTTCTTCAGTGATCTCTTGGTTACTTAGTAACGTACTGTTTAGCCTCCACGTCTTCGTGTTTTTTACATTTTTTTCCCTGTAACTCATTTCTGATGTCATAGCTTTGTGGTCAGAAAAGATGGTTGATATGATTTCAGTTTTTTAAAATTTACTGAGGCTTGATTTGTGACCCAGGATGTGATCTGTCCTGGAGAATGTTCTGTGCGCACTTGAGAAGAAAGTGTAATCTGCTGTTTT
>NW_006799474.1:0-542 GCF_000442215.2 Lipotes vexillifer
CTGGGAAGATCCCACATGCTGTGGAGCGGCTGGGCCCATGAGCCATGGCCGCTGAGCCTGTGCATCCAGCACCTGTGCTCCACAACGGGAGAGGCCACGACAGTGAGAGGCACGTGTACCGCAAAAAAAAAAAACAAAAAAAAAAAACACACAATATGATAAAACTAGCTAAAAATTAATGAAAATACAAAGTGTTAGTTCAAATGTAGAGAAAGGGGAATTCTCATACACTGCTAAGAGTGCAAATTGGTAAAATCACTTTGGACATCCTTTTGACATAACCTTCAGAAACTAAATATTTGTACACCTTATGATTCAGATGTTTAACTACAAGAATATACATAGTAGAAATTTATCTAAGAAAAGAGACAAGAATATTCATAGCTACATTATTCATGAGCCCAATAGTAGAAACAACCTATATTTTCAGCAAGAGTAAAATGGATAAGAAAATGATATATTTGTGTAATTAAACAGTAACTATTTTGCACTGTTGGTAGGAATGTAAATTGATACAGCCACTATGGAGAACAGTATGGAGG
>NW_006799475.1:0-881 GCF_000442215.2 Lipotes vexillifer
TTTGTGGACTTAAAGTTGTTCTTAATATTACTTTCAATTTTATTTTCAATGTCCATGGGATTTATAGTGAAATAAAAATTGCGACTGTACAATGGAGAAACCTGGCAAACTCTACCTGAGCCAAGTGATCAAGGTTAACTTTATCAGTTACAAGTCAAGTTTATAGAATATACTCAGGATATGTTGTATTGAGAATGTCACTTCATGTCTGTGGTCTTCCTCCCCCAAATCTGTAAGCTCAGTCTAACCATGAGAAAAACATCAAACAAACACAATTGAGGTGCATTCTAAAAATTACTTGACCAGTGTTACTCTACACTGTCAAGGTTATCAAAAACAAGGAAAGTCTGAGAAACTGTCACAGCAATGGAATATTATTCAGCCTTTAAAAAGAAGGAAATACTGCCATTTGTGACAACATGGATGAATATGAGGGCATTATGATAAGTGAAATAAGCCAGACACAAATATAGCATGATCTCACTTGTATGTGGAATCTAAAAAAGTCAAACTCATAAAAGCAGAGAGTAGAATGGTGATTTTCAGGGACTGGGCAGTGGGAGAAATGGGGAAATGTTAGTCAAAGGGTATAAAAGTTCAGTTATGCAGGATGAATAATTTCTGGAGACCTAATGAACAGCATGGTGACTGTGGTTAATAACACTGTATTAGATACTTGAAACTTGCTAAGATAGTTGATCTTAAGTGTTCTTACCACACACATACAAAATTGGGACTGTGTGATATGATGGATATATTAATTAGCTTGATTGTGATAATCATTTCACAATGTATACATGTATCAAAATATCATTTTGTGGGTTTCGGTTTCGGTCGGAGCTCAGGGAGAGGACTGGGGTTGGCGGCTTGAACATAGCCCG
>NW_006799476.1:0-815 GCF_000442215.2 Lipotes vexillifer
TGCATTAATTTTGTATCCTGCAACTTTACCAGATTCATTGATTAGCTCTAGTAGTTTTCTGATAGCATCTTTAGGATTCTCTATATATAGTATCAAGTCATCTGCAAACAGTGACAGCTTTACTTCTTCTTTTCTGATTTGGATTCCTTTTATTTCCTTTTCTTCTCTGATTGCTGTGGCTAAAACTTCCAAAACTATGTTGAATAAGAGTGGTGAGAGTGGGCAATCTTGTCTTGTTCCTGATCTTAGTGGAAATGCTTTCAGTTTTTCACAATTGAGGATGATGTTGGCTGTGCTTTTGTCATATATGGCCTTTATTATGTTGAGGAAAGTTCCATCTATGTCTACTTTCTGCAGGGTTTTTATCATAAATGGGTGCTGAATTTTGTCAAAAGCTTTTTTTGCAAGTATTGAGATGATCATATGGTTTTTCTCCTTTAATTTGTTAATACGGTTATTCACATTGATTGATTTGTGTATACTGAAGAATCCTTGCATTCCTGAAATAAACCCCACTTGATCATGGTGTATGATCCTTTTAATGTGCTGTTGGATTCTGTTTGCTAGTATTTTGTTGAGGATTTTTGCATCTATGTTCATCAGTGATATTGGCCTGTAGTTTTCTTTCTTTGTGACATCCTTGTCTCGTTTTGGTATCAAGGTGATGGTGGCCTCGTAGAATGAGTTTGGATGTGTTGCTCCCTCTGCTATATTTTGCAAGAGTTTGAGAAGTATAGGTGTTAGCTCTTCTATAAATGTTTGATAGAATTCGCCTGTGAAGCCATCTGATCCTGGCCTTTTGTTTGTTGGAAGAT
>NW_006799477.1:0-4403 GCF_000442215.2 Lipotes vexillifer
CGTGCCTAGAGCCCGTGCTCCACAACAAGAGAAGCCACCGCAATGAGAAGCCTGCACACTGCATTGAAGAGTAGCTTCTGCTCGCCCCAACTAGAGAAAGCCCGCGCGCAGCAACGAAGACCCAACACAGCCAAATATAAATAAATTAATGAAAACAAAACAAATAAAAGCTCCCCTTTGTAGCTATACCATAAACACAGATAGTTTCATGCTTTTTAAGCCTGTTCCACTAACTCACTTCCACGGATATGGTTCAAAATTGACTGAAAATATTAACAGAGCTAAGTCTTGCAAGAATCTTAAATTTTAAAAAGTTCTATGATCCAGAAATAAAGTGTATGGTATTCTGTTGCATGCATTTGGAGATGCAATAATCCATATGATTAAATATCAGATTGGAAGTGAGCTTTGAAATTCAGTGAGTTCAAGTATTCCACTACAACATGCCCCTCAAATTTTCCTTAAAATTCCTCTACATCGTCATCTGTGTCAATTTCACAAATACGGAAAATTCACTCAGCCCCAAAGAAAGCCCATGCCACTGTTGTTCTATAAAACTAAGTATCAGAAACATCTTCTTTCTTGAATTTATATGGGCGTGTGCGTAGGTGTGTGTACACATGCACACATACACACCCACATACATATATGCCATTAAACTGTCATCCCATTAAGTTAAAAATAAATTAAACTTCTCCAGGCTTTTTCCTGTTACTACTAAGTCATCTTTCCTCTAACCCAATATAACTGCATTTTTTGGACCTAACTTTGAAAAATCACTACCATGTTACCAACTTGTGAGGTTTTTCCAGTTACTGATTCTGTTGCCCAAGAATTAGATTATTAACCTTCTGAGGTTAATATTTCTGCAACTGGGAACTGCATCAAAAATACATTCAAGTCATTAATAAAATGATAAACATGACTTTGGGAAAGGACTATTTAACAGGCTATTAGACATATATCTTCATATAACAAAATTTACTAGTATGCTCTGGGTGAGGGATCCAACCATGTGTGAATCCTTCTACACATTCAATTTGGGTCACATCTTTCCATCTTGTCTATGAGGATTTCATGAACCATACTCTTCTGTCATTTAGACACTTCTTATGTATTGATTAGTATGCAAAGTCCTACACTTTTTAAGGAACAAAGGGTTCTTTTTTTAAAAGCAAGTATTAATTAACATATGGTTAAATAACTTGGAGAAAATATTAGGTACCAGTTTCTCACTAGTAATTTTAGATATTTTAAAGCAGTGCACATTTTGGGAATGATTTTTTAAGAAATATTATTTGAATGAGTCTGCTTATCATAAAACTTCCTGGTCTTAAATTTTTTTCTTAATGCCAAGTGTTATTAATTTTTCCAGATGCCTCTGAAATATTAACTGATTTTTTTTTTAAAAAAGGAAACTGGGTCAATCTTTCGAAAGGCTGAGTAATATGACTAGAGTAGGAAACCTTAATTATTGCTTGATATAAACTCGGTTCATATTTGCTTGGGTATTGGGAGGTGGAGATTCATCTATTTATTCACTTGGACAAAAAATAGCAGAGAGGAAAAAAAGAACTACACAATAATCATAATCTAAGGCAAAATTAAATTAATAACTAAATAAAACTCCTGAGAACCAAACTGCCTACAATTTTCTTTGTAATAGTCAACGATTTGACCCCTACAAAGGGTTTAACCTAAGGGGCTATAATCACCCTTAGATTGAAATTTTCATTGACAAAAAACTGTCCTGTAGTTTATCAATGAATCTGACATCCATGAAGGATTCAAGCTAAAGGCAAATTCTAAACAAAAAACTGTCTTATCCTGTAAGTACTAAGTCATGGTATAAATGTTATTTTATTTTCTTCAAACAAATAGAAGATAGAAGACTTGTAAGTTAGAGGTAAGTTGTGTTCATCCCATTTGTAATTACTGTGAAATTCTGAGCAAGTAATATGCCCGCCTTATTATGCCTCACTAAAGAGAAAATGTAATAACACGTATGAAAATATCGTGTTCTTTCTTAATAAAAAAGCCACAATAAAAGGAGGGTATCATTATTCTAAAATAAAAGGAAAGGAACCAAATGCTAAGTGTGAGCAGAATTTTCTGGAGTTGTACAATAAAGCAGCCTGGGAATAATCAGCAAACCCATGATTTACTTTCTTTCTGTACTTCAGAAAGGATTAATTTAGAACAGTAAACAGATCTGGTTTTGGTTACAAGTTGTTGGTGATAATTCACAAAGAAAACTGGAAATGAGACTTCATGAATTATGTATTTCCAAAGATCTGAATTCCAAACCAAGGATGTAAAACATCGAGGATCAATGGATGAGCTTTAAACAAAGCAATTCTAACTTTTAAGTCAACTTATACCAGAAAGAATAGATATGTGGAAATCATGTTCAAATTAAAGTGATACTACTAGCACAACACAGAACTCTGTTATGTATTTATTCACTGCATGCTAGGAAAAATTTAACTAGTATGTCAAAACCATGACTTCATCTATATTATTTCTTAAGATAAAACTAAATTAGGCACTGAAATTAAACATGATCATTTAAAGAAAAAATAAAATGTGATAGTGAATTTTCTAATAACTCCAAAGCGGCATTGAGAGGGATATTTTCTGATAATTTAAGCAAATGCTTATGTTTGACTTTAAATGTCAACACTTGAGTGAGTTGGGTAGATAATATGTGTCCCCGAATTTAAAAAAAAAAAACCTGAAATTCAAACTTACTTGTGGAAATTAGAGTATACTATTGAATATCTTATACTTTAGGATATCCTGAAGCCTAATAAGATTATATTTTCTTTAAAATATCATGCTAAGAGTTAACTGTACACAGACAATATAAATTACTGCCCACGTATCTGCATAGCTCAAGACGTGTTGAAAAAATGAATTTCTGACCCCACAAAGCTGAGGACAAGCTCCTGAAACCTAGGGTGCAGCCCCCTCCGGAGTGACCTTTAACCCCTCGGGTGCCATCTCCAGCTCATCCCTATTACACAACCATTTTCAAAACACGGCTTTCATACAAGAACGAATTTAACCAAATTGTTAAAAGTAAAATGAAAAACAATGTTTGCTCTGAAACTCATGTAATGTGAAAAGATAATTGAGCCTGAATTTTACTCGACTCTAAGACGATTATTTTGTGAATATAATATATGGCAGCTATGTTTTATAGCAAACTAGATCCATAACTATATTCAACATGTCTTGGGAGTTCCCTGGTGGCCTAGGACTCGGCGCTTTCACTGCCGTGGCCCGGGTTCAGCTCCTGGTTGGCAAGCCGCGCAGCATGGCCAAAAAAAAAAGGTCTTTTTGGACAGCCTACTCTGCAATAAGTATAAATATAATAAGTATAAACGTACTATTTCAGGGGTTTGAAACAAATTACCAACAATTAAAATAGCCAGTACCTATATAGTGCTCAAAATACACCAGTGCCATTCTAACACTTTTGAATATTAATTATTTTAATCTTCCTAACAACTCTATGAGGACAGTGTATTATAACTTCAATTTTGGGGAGACTGAGGCACGGAGGTTAATTAACTTGCCGAAGAGCCTGTAGTTAATAAGTGGCAGAGCTGGAATTCGAACTCCCACTCTGAATTCTTGACTCCGAGCAACTTACAGGACTCTTAGCTTTTGTTTCAAAGAGGATTGCGCAGATGAGCATATTTTAAAATTAATTATTTGAAAAATTCAAAAATCTGTGAAATACCATGATAAATATTCCTGTCTTGCTTGGAAGCTGGATTAAAACAGCATCTTTGCTTTTTGTAATATTATGTCAAACTGATTTTAAACATTCCCTTCCATTTATACTTCAAATCACTCAGCTCTTACTTACTCCTTGCTCCTTCTAACCCCCAAATATTTGCACGTACTAATTTTAAACCATTTGTTCCTCCCAATATTTCATGCTTACCTACTTGCATTCGTTTCCCAGGACATCTGTGATGTCCAACAGAATTACGGGCTTTGCAGGAATATTCTCCACTGTCCAGTTTTGAAACAGTATTAAATTGCTATTTGTAGAAGAAAAAAATACATATTTACTTAAGCAATAAATCTATCAGTAGACTCCCAAAAAAACTGTGTTCCTTAAATTTATCATTAAGTTGGTCTTTCCTTTTCAGTGACTTAGGACTTTATAAATTTTTTTTTAAATTTTATTTTATTTTTGGCTGCAGTGGGTCTTCGTTACTGCACGCAGGCTTTCTCTAGTTGAGGCAAGCGGGAGCTACTCTTCTCTGCAGTGTGCAGGCTTCTCATTGCGGTGGCTTCTCTTGTGGCGGAGGATGGGCTCTAGTCGAGTGGGCTCAGTAGTTGTGGCTCACGGGCTCTAGAGCGCAGGCTCAGTAGTTGTGGTGCAC
>NW_006799478.1:0-1731 GCF_000442215.2 Lipotes vexillifer
TTTTTTTTTTTTTTTTTTTTTTCTTTTGCAGTAGGTGGGCCTCTCACTGTCGTGGCCTCTCCCATTGCGGAGCACAGGTTCCGGACACGCAGGCTCAGCGGCCATGGCTCATGGGCCCAGCCGCTCCACAGCATGTGGTATCTTCCTGGACCGGGGCACGAACCCGTGTCCCCTGCATTGGCAAGCTGACTCTGAACCACTGCACCACCAGTAAATCCCTGTCTTTGCTTTTTTTATGAGGGGAATGCTGACCATTAGAATGATATGGGAAGTATTCCCTCCTTATCAATTTTCTGGAAGATATTATACAGGATTGGGTATTATGTCCACATCAAGTGGTAAATTTCACCACTGAAACCATCTCAGATTGAGGGGTATGTACATATGTGTGTATGTATAAATATATTTGACTAAAAATTCAAATTTTTATACAAGATATAGGGGCATTTTGGTAGTCTATTTTCCAATGAGGTTAGTTCATGTCTTTTAAGGAATGTGTCCCTTTCATCTGTATAATCAACCTTATAGTATAATTTAGTAAAATAGTGTTTATAATATTCTCTTATTTTTTTAAAATAGGTATAATCTGTAGTAATGATACCAGTTTCATTACTGACATTGATTATGTGCACATTCTGTTTCATTTTGCTTATCCACATGACTGGAAGTCTAACAATTTTATTGATTTTTATAAAGAACTAAAAATTATTTCTTCTACTGTATATCTGTATTTACTTTCATTGATTTTTCTGTTAATTGTATTATTTCCTACTTCCTGCTTCATTTGGTTTTATTTTGCTCTTTTTTTTTTTTTTCTATTCTCGTAAGGCTGTAGCTTAGATCATGTATTTGAGGTCTTTGTTTTTAATATAAAATTTTAATGCAACAAAATTCCCTCTTAGCACAGACTTGGCTGCAACCCATAAATTCTCATATGTTTGTTTTGGGTTTTATTCAATTCAAAATAATTTATAATCTCTTGTGAATTCAGGTATAATTCAGTAATGATACAAGAAGATACTTTGTATACATTTAATTCTTTTTAATTTATGAAGATTTATTTTATGGTCTAGAATATAGTTTATCTTCTAAATGTTTAACGTGAATTTGAAAAGGATATACATTCTTACGGTGTTAGATTATAATGTTCTACAACTTTCAACTTTGTCATGTTGGTTTACAGTGCTGTTCAGAGGTCTGTTATTTATTTTCTGATATTCTGTCTACTTGTTCTATTAATAAGAAATGAATATTGAAGTTTCCAAGTACAATTATGAATTTGCTTATTCATCTTTCAGTTTTTATGTATTTCCAGCTCTGTTATTAGGTGTGTATGCATTCTAAAATTTTATTTGTTCTGGAAAATGACTTCTTGATCATTATGAAATGTCAGCATTTTTCTTGGTTAGAGTCCATATTCTTAAGTCAACTTTTTGTTTTATAATAACAACATATTCGTTGATTAGTATTTGATTTGTACATCTTTTGTCACCTTTAACATTTCAACATATCTATGACCTTATATTTAACTGTACCATCTCTGTCTTTTAATTATTTATATATATTGTAGTATTATTACAATTGGGTTAAAATCTACCATTTTGTTTTCTATTTATTCCATTTTATCTATATTTTCCCTCTTTTTCTGTCTTCTTTATACTGAGTATTTTTAAAGATTTCTTATTATCTCCTCTGTTGGGTTTTTTTTTTTTTTTTTTTTTTTTCGGTACC
>NW_006799479.1:0-29702 GCF_000442215.2 Lipotes vexillifer
CCGTGTCCCCTGCATCGGCAGGCGGACTCTCAACCACTGCGCCACCAGGGAAGCCCCTCCAGTTTTTTTTCTGAGCCGAGTCTATCCATGTCTGGAAGAGACTAAGCACAAAAGAAAACTATTGTTTAGATTACAGGAAGTACTTATCGCTTTTTCTTCAAAATTGTATTTGAAGTTTTTGTTAGTCTTTATAATCATAAAAAGGATCTGTGATAGCTGTACCAGAGTCTGTTCTCACCACTGCCATCACTTATTACTACAAGACGTCAGCAAGGATGACAATTCTTTAAAGTTCTTTCCCTTCTTCTCGACTCTGAAAGAGAAGTGGCAACTTCTACAAATATGTGTTTAGATTCTTCGTGCACTATCCTAACGGCACTTTATTAATTCCTTAATCAATGTATTTTTTATTTATTCAATAATATTTACCAAGTATATACTGTTTCAAGTATCATGGTAGAGCTAGGGATGCAGATAAACAAAACAGAAATTGTTGTTGCGCACATGGAGAATGGTAAAACCTGTGACCAGAAGAAGGCTGCCAAGTCACAATGGCTTATGTTTCACCAACATTTATAATTGGTATCCTATGAAATATTACACAATTTTTATACATCTTCTAGATTTATAAGGAGTACCCTAGGATAGTACATAACCCTCATAAACACTGTAAAGTCTTGGCTTGGTCTTTCCCCTCTGGTTTCTGGGGATAAGCTGAGTTAGATTGCATGAACTGAAATGTTACTCTTTGCATTTCAATGTACTATGCGCAAATTGTCTTCCTTTACTAGGGGAGTGATGGAAATAGAGAGAGACCCTGACAAGTGTCCAAGGACAAGATTGGTTTCCTTGGGTCTAAAACTAAGGTAAAGAATTACTACTCAGGAAAACTGAGTATAACAAAAGCCAAAGAGGCAACCAAGCAAATCACAGACAGCCAGGACACTCCAGGGTATAAATTCTAGGCAAAGCAACTCCAAGTTTCAAATCTGAAATTCAAGCGTGGTAAGATTAGACTGAGAAAAGAGCAAGATGCGTTCAGGATGGAAACAGAACTACAGTTGTGTGAAAACAAGAGAATACTTAGAGCACACCTTTGGGAAGAGCTGATGCATGGTGAATGGAATTAAGGGAGTGGCTTAAAGTATCAGGAATCCAGTGGGGAAAAGTAAGATGTTGACCATGCATTTATGCTTCTTTATATTAGTGTCTTATTATCAATAGCTAGTGTTGGCAATATCACCCATTCATTCACTGGCTCTATAGGTATTGATTTGTGCAATGCATAGACATCTTTGATAATTCTGGTATGTAAATAAGGACATTGTTCTCTGGTGGGGTTGGAGAAGGATCCCTGAATCTGGGTGCATAGATTGTGCGGTGAACTCTAGGAACAAATGTTCAATAGATGTAAGTGGTGCTGTCGAGTTGAATGAGGTAGTGGCTTTGATATTGGTGATGTTTTGTCACACAGCTTCTTGTAGTTGTCAGTCTTACAAAGTCTGCCATTTAGCCATTTAAGAGAGAAAACATGCTTGCTTCTTTTTATATTTCTGAAATCTATTATTTCAAATCTAATGTGTTTCTTTCTTTAAACAATGACATACACTAATACACACAATATTTAATGATTTATTTATCAAAAACATGTGTTTGGGGGGTAACACTTCTTAAAATTATGTCATTTCACAAAAATGGGAATTTACATGTAATATTTTAATATTGAAAATAAGATAGACCCTTATAAATTTTGGTTTTACAAATTTTCACTTGTGATTGGCTTCATTTTATACTGCCCAATGAGATTATTTAATTCTGATATAGTAGATCAATTTTCCTCATACTTTAGTTTCTGTTTAATATCCCCCTTTATAATTCAAGTTATATTTTAAAAATTCTTAGATATGAATAAAGATTTTGTCCTCCCTATATTTCAGTAGTTTTTTATGGACACATTTAGGCCAAGATTATCTTCATTGTAAGAATTAAAAATAAGAGAAATAGAAGGGAACATTAAAATTTAATATTATATTAGTGTTTAGAGTCAGATAAACCTACCAGGTTGAGCAAAGAAAATGATTATAAAATCAGATTTTAAGAACATGAATTTGAAGACAACTGCTGCTTTTGTGAGCTTACCTCTGTATACCTACAATAACGTATCAGCCAACTATCATCTCAGAAATATAACTCTCCTCTGTCTACAAATTGTGATCAGCCAGAGAAATGACTTAATCATCTATATTCTAAACACTGCAGATTTCAGTTAGCAAAGTCATAGTTACCTGGAGGGCAACAATGCAACAACTGATATACCCAGACAAGGGAACCCAAAGGACAAAAAAATTTTAACATAGATATTATATGTGAAATCCCTCCTCCTAAAATTCACATAGGCCCATTCTTCCTCTGCAGTATCTCTAATAATCAAGAACCTCCTGCCCGATGATTCTCTACTTTCAAATAAATAAAAATTCCATTATTTCAGAAAGGAGTCTTCTTTTCAAATCCCATTCACTTGGGAATATCCTTTTATCCATGATTATGTCTCTGTATTTTTAATCTGTCACTTTTAGTCAAATAGAATGTTTTCCCTGGAATATTAAAAAATAAAAGTAATTTAGTTTGTTTTTACAACCACTTAACTCTTAGTTTGAGAATCATAAAGTTTTTTCTTTATTAGGTGGTTTATGTATAGCGTATATAGTATTAGGTGAGTTATGTATAGTGTATATAGTATACCTCCCTTAGAAACCTTAATAAGTATGGAAACTGAAATATAGCAATGGTTTAATATATCTCCATACTTTTATCAATCCACCTAGCTCGAAACTTTGAGAATGAGTGTGAGATTTCCCCAAAAGAAAAGTAGCATTTAGTTAGGTTAAGTGTCAAGTTGCTAGCTTACACTGTATAAAAGTCAATATGTAGCAAGTCATATTAGTGAATTTCATCTACACTGCTAGGAGGTTGTTGAACTCAATTACAGAAATGTGCAGAGCTTGATTTGATGTGTGAGGAGGTTAGGAGACCACAATCAATTAAAAAGAACACATGTATATCCTGTTCTGGGGAAACAGTTGTTATAGTATCCCTTGTTCAGTTTCTGCTTTTTTCTCTGACTACCTCTGAATATAAGAGAACAAAAGGTTTAATAATTCCCCAGTTACATTTGGAATTATTTTGTCAGCAATATCTAATAGGAAGACACATCATCGTTGTTTTACTTGAATGAAGCCTCAAGCAGCTACAATTAAACACGCTGTACTTTTTTCTTCACGTAGCGAAACCATTTGAAAATGGACAATATTTGGACATTTATGGAATTACACGGGACCAGGCTGGAGAATATGAATGCAGTGCAGAAAATGATGTGTCATTTCCAGATGTGAAAAAAGTGAAAATTGTCGTAAACTGTAAGTCCCATAACCTTTTATCAATATAATTTCAAAGAAAAGATAAAACACCTGAAAAATACTGTCTGAAACATATGTTGCGATTTTTTAAGAGGTGGTCTATTGATAAACACTGCCTATTGGCAATGAAAATGTTTACATGTTAGAATATTGATCAAATTGTTCTATGTAACATCAATTGCCCCAAGTAACTCCACAATAATTCAGTTTAATGTTTAGATGGCAGTGTTTCCATTATCATCCTAGTCCCTGGCATTCGAAACTGTGGTATCCTTATCTCTAAAGCATCCTATACTCATGGTGTTATCTTCATTCTCATGGGTTTCACCTGGAGTGTATTCTGACTAAATTTTTTTTTTTTTTTTTTTTTGCAGTACGTGGGCCTCTCACTGTTGTGGCCTCTCCCATTGTGGAGCACAGGCTCTGCACGCACAGGCTCAGTGGCCATGGCTCACGGGCCCAGCCGCTCCGCGGCATGTGGGATCCTCCCAGACCGGGGCATGAACCCATGTCCCCTGCATCGGCAGGTGGACTCTCAACCACTGCGCCACCAGGGAAGCCCTATTCTGACTAAATTTAAGTGTGGAATTCCCAATCAAATTTGATGGACATGAAGTGTGTTATTCTACTTAAAGAAAAAAGCTGTTACTGTGATACTCCTATTATGTGGGTATTTAATTCTATTTAGTTTGGACAACATTGAGAAAATGAAGAAGTAATTTTCCCATGAACGTCATTAGTAGGAAATTAGAATATTAAGAGATACCTGCAGAACCATCTGTGTCATTATGTTATACCTTTTCTCTAAATATATTTCAAAACAGTGATGAAAGTCATTTTTTCATTTATCTTATTTCATATCTTATGATCTCAACAGCAATGACTGCGATAGTCTTTACTTTTCAAAAACAATCCCTTTTAGTCTTTCTCTCAAAAATTCTCACATTGTTTAACTTATTCAAATAGAATATTTTGGGGATAATAGTATTTTACCAAAAGTGGTTTCAAACTATAGCTTCCAATGTGTTTTCCTCCCATTTATACATCTTTCTATATATGGCCATTGCTAATAATGAGTACATTGTATTGTACCACAGACCAGAAGGAAAATTTTCCAAATATATCCCCAAATGCTAAAACTAAGCAGTTTTTTCATATTAATATGAATCTCAGTTTCATGGGTCAAAAAATGACTATCAAAACACTCTAGGCGGGCTTCCCTGGTGGCGCAGTGGGTGAGAGTCCATCTGCCAATGCAGGGGACACGGGTTCGCGCCCCGGTCCGGCAAGATCCCACATGCCGCTCAGTGGCTGGGCCCGTGAGCCATGGCCGCTGAGCCTGCGCGTCCAGAGCCTGTGCTCTGCAACGGGAGAGGCCACAACAGTCAGAGGCCCGCATACTGAAAAAAAAACAAAAAAACAAAAAACAAACTAGGCAGTTGAGTGTCTGCCAGGGCAAATTATTGCAACCAACTAACATTTGTCAGTGACTAAGCTATACATTTGGAGTTGACTCTGAGCAAATGTGCATAATGCCAGAAGGAGGCAGTTTCTGGAGCAGAGTTTCTCATGTAATATTCTGAGACAAACTTCCACAGAGCACCCAAGAAGCTTACTAGAAATGGAAATTTTCTGTGCCCCACCAGCCCTACTGAATCAAAATCCTTGAGGTATACGGCCTGGAATTATGCATCTATGATAAGTTCCCATTGAATCTCAGGACTTCTTTTGCAGAGGGTTACTGCTCATCCCTCTGGAACTCTCTGAAATTAGAGTTAATAAGCAAATAAAAATCCCTGATTATTTTATAACTAACCATGCTTATCTGAATATGAGTCTACAGATTTTATTGTTGGAGGGTTGGGAAAAGAGGTGAGAAATAGGAGTACAAGGAAAGTAATATTTTTAGCAGTGAGCACTAAGAAAAGAAAAGGTAGAGTCAATCTGTCAAACAAGCAAGGCACCCAGCCTGGCAATGCAGCCTACTTTCAAGCCCCCAGAAACAACATATCTCTAAACTCACGTCTCCAATGGGGATACAATTGAACACAAGCTGCCATATGGATTTTCATGGGCCTGTTCTCCATGTATAATCTTCACTATTTTTTGCATTCACACTTTCTTTTCTATCCTTTTTATCTCTCTGACTTTAGTTCATTGTCACTTATTATGTAATCCAATTCTCTTTTTTTTCCTGGACAAGTGGGTACTTTAGACTGATAAAGGTCAAGTAAGGATGCAGAAATTTGGAGAGAAATTGAATTGAAAGAAAAACACACCAACCAATGAGTCATCATCTAAAGGATTTATGTGGAGAAAAGAATCCATATATAAAGCAGAAGGACAGAAATTAAGGAAACAGATGTCGAGAACTATGAAGGATCTGCCACAATTTCATGGTTGCTGGCAGAAGACAGAGACAAGGGGCAGTTTATTACTCATAGTGATAGCAGTAGCCAGAGTATTGTCTTACATCCGTTCCCCAAGCCCTAATTACTACAGGGTGATGTGATGAGAGCTAGCTGACGCCTATACACACAGTGGGTTTGTGTCATAGCTGAGGCCCCCTGAGCTTAGAAACTCGAATTTGTTTTGTATAATGGCAGCAAGCAAACCTGCCCTTTGCCACAGAGGGAGAAATTATCTTTATTATACTGGACTGTAAACAAACCTGCCCTTTGCTCCACGGAGAGGACTACCTCTTCTATCTTCCAAAACTGTTCTCTATACAAACTTCCTTGAAAAAATTGTCAGGAACAAAAGCTGTCAGTGCCTCTGCTCACAAGATGTGCAGAAACACAAGAGACCCGTGGAGAATTGTCTTCCAACACAAAATGGAAGCAGGAAAGTTTGAAGCAGAGCCTAGAAACATTCCATCAGTTGAAAAGGGTGCTTCAGTGGCTTTTGCAAGGTTTTAGATGCCTAAAAATCGGTAGAAAAGAAAACGTTGTTAATCAACTTTAACTTAAGAAGGAAAACCGGAAGGGAAAAGGGGAAAGTTAAAAAAAAAAAAAAAAAGGTTAAGGATGTGTTTATTATAGTCATAATACAGACTATGTTTTTTAAGAACTAATTTCAGTTAAAGTACAATCATAAGTGGAAATGTTGGTGCCAACACAATATTAAAAATATTAAGAAAATAGACTCAACAGGATTTTTTAAATGGTTTTAAACATTCAATGTTGTTTTCTGCTGCTTCTCAAATTATACCTTTGATAGCTCACATTTTCTTAAATGTGCCATGAAGAATTGTATTGAATACTGATTGATCAATTAAATTTACATCTCTTGAATCAATATTTTATGTAAGTTTGTTCAGACTTCTGGTCAAGATCTAAAATTTGCCTTAGTTTGGAATAATTTTATCACACGTACACCAGTGATAGCTAGGTAGCGTAGGTGTGTGAGTGTAAGTGTGTATGTTCCTGGTTATGAGGAAATTTGGAAAGTATTAATTTTGTGAATTTACCCCTTTAGAAGCACTATCCATGGATTTTACTGAACTGATATCCCAAAGGAAATTAGCCAAAACCTACTGAACAAACTTTAGTTTGTCAAAACCCAAAATTGAGCACAGTGCTATATAACAAACACGGAACTTCACGTCCCATGATAATCTGAAGGTTCCCTGAAGATAGAATTATGTCAGGCTCAAGGCAGTCCTTATTTTCATGGTTATTAATCAATATTGATGGTGCATGTAAAATTGCAGTAGCTTTGTGAGTTATAATTTGAAGAGAAACTTTGTCCCTGTTCCCAAATGGGGTTCAAGATGAAATGTAATAAATTTTCATAAGCTCTGGTTGACTCAGTTATTCGGTAAGTCAATTTGAGGAAGAGATTTAGGTTCCCTGTAAGTTAGAAATGTTTAATGTTTTGGTATTCATCTAATACCTTTGCCACATTCACTATATATATATATATATAGACACATGTATATATCTCATACATATAATAAATATCATATTTTGCCACAAACTTTGTACTTATAGCACTTTCATGTGGATTTCTATTTAATTTAATTAAACAGCACTTTAGTGAAATGATTGGCATATTTGACTTATTTTGTATAGATTGGACTAGGTTGATTGAATAAATAAGTTCATTTTGAGTTATTTACAGAAAGCCTTACTATAGGTAGTAAGATTTTATACAAAAACTTGTTTCTGAGTTGGGAGATTTTGTAGGTGATTATTCTCCTTGGTTTCTCTGTATTTTCTCTTATTCATTTGTATGTGAATATAATATATTCATGAATTTATGATATAATATAGTTATAATAAACATATGAATATGTACATTTCTTTATATATTTGCATATATATGTGTAGACACAGACCTACACACAATTGGACAAGAAATATATTACATACTTACATATATATTACACATTTTTACATATGTATGTATATATATACTTACATATATATTACATATGTAAGTATGTATATATATTTCTTATCAAATTGAAAAACAAACTAAAAAATGAAAAGGAATCATAACAGTTATCATAAACAGACCTTGAGAAATTAATACACATACACACACATAACATGAGAGAAAAAAATTGAACCAGTTGGTTAGCTAAGCCAGAGAGAGCTATTGGATTGGAGTTGGATAGATTCTCTGTCTTATTTGCATTTGTATTCCATCCCTCGAAGCAGCCTAGAGGATATTAGTCCCATAATTTTTATTGTTAATTAAAAAGTGGAAAAATGAATGTCCAGAAAGTCCATGGGTTCAATTAAACTGGGAAAAACAGGAAAAGAGAGACCAGGGTCTAAAAAATCAGTAAAGTTGATTCATGGAAGCCAAATCTAGAATCTGGAAAATGTAGATGGTATCATAGACTAATCAAATAACAAAGATCTCTATAGGGAAGCAGAATTCCAGATTTAGAAATCAGGAAAGCCTACAAGACCTCACGCTTCAAAATGAATATTGCTGGTAAAAGGGGCAGGATTCTCTGATCTTGTGACAGGTTGTATTTTTCTCCACTCTATTTATATGTACTTTTTCAGTTAAGAGTAACACTTTTAGAAATGCGAGCCTTATAGTCAGGTGTAACTTATTTGAACTCTTGTTCTATAATTTACTGGACTTTGAGACCTTGGGAAACCACTTTACCTCTCTGAGTCTCAATTTCCAATTCTGTAAATTTGGGGCAATAATAGATAATTTTCAGGGTTTGGGTAAGGATTAAATGAGATAATATACATATAGCACCTATCACAGTGACTGGCCCACCATTGGCAATTGAAAAAATATACATCTCTCTCTGCACGTATTTACTCTAGAATGTAAGCTCTATGTCTTAAGGGGTTTTCCTTTCCTTTGAACAATGATGTGTTCCCGTCACACAGAGCAGCACCAGGTTTATAGGAGGCACTCAAAAAATAGTTATCAGATGAATTATTTAAGAGATTAGCATTCACCAAGTGCATTACTCTACTAGGCAAAACAGGAAAGAGATAATTAGGTTTGTTCCACAATTATATATTTTTTCTCCCAGAACAATAAGTGAATGGTATGTTGACTAACTTATTTCCAATACCATTTTTTTAACCAAAATTTTCAGGTGGATTCAATAAAGATAACCTGCCATTTATATAGTGCTTTCACCCAGAAGGAGAAAGCATTAATTCCATTTTTTTTACAGATAAGAAAATTGCAGTTCAATGAGATTAAAATACTTCATAACACCCCTGATTTTCAAGGGCAAAAAGACATGAACAAAGGAACGTATTAATTAACCAGAAAAAATATAGAGTCAACTAGATTAAGGTAAAAAGAGGTCTAGATATTATTTCAGTTTTCGCTCATGTCAGTAAGATCATTCATTGTATTTGGTATCAGAAATTATTTTGCACACACAATTTCCAGTAAAATAGAATTGAGTACTTCTTCCTATGGTCAAACAGTAAAGATATTTTTGAGTGCACTGTGAACTAAGATTTTATCCAGTAAATCACAAGCACATATTTGTACATTATTTTGCATCTGATACATATTCATTTATGCAAATTTGCACTTTATCTTCCAATATAACTAGCTCCAAACATGTGGAATGGAATGTACCAATTAGAATAACTTATTACAATTGTATCAAAGCCTGAAATGAGGGGCCATCAAGAAGAGGTAAGAGGAGGAAGAAGATTCTAGGGAAGGGACCAGTTTTCTTAGGCTATTCGTAAAGTTTTCTCCAAAACGTTGGGCAAGTTAGGCAGACACATCAGACTTAAGACTAGAAGAAATTGCAGATGACAAATAGATATCACCTTAAAAAAAGAGAAAAGCTCAGCATTCGGAGTTGGAATTGGACAAAGATACTACCATAGGACCAGAAGAAAAATGAGTTATTTGAATTCACAATTACCACCTAAGTTTTCACTTCTGTTTCCATTTTGTGCCCCTACCTTTATTTTCCGTTTTCCTCATCTTTTTATAGTGCTTATAATATAAGCTACTCTCCTGTTTTTAAATTTCTTGATAAGCTGATTAACACTTACCTGGAACAACTCAGGACATTAAAAACCACATATTGTTTTTCTTCTAAATGAAGTACTCGTTCATATGTGATAATGAAGATTTACTTCAGTGTATCTACATTTATATATGTATTTATTTACCTACTTACTTATTGCTTACTATGATACTATTGAGGTCTTAGGGCCAGGGATATCAGTCTTCAAGGAGTTCAACATCTAAGAGAAGAGAAAGACAAAAGAGGAAAACATAGGCAGAACACTCCATGACATAAATCACAGCAAGATCCTTTTAGACCCACCTCCTAGAGTAATGGAAATAAAAACAAAAATAAACAAATGGGACTTAATGAAACTTAAAAGCTTTTGCACAGCTAAGGAAACCATAAACAAGACGAAAAGACAACCCTCAGAATGGGAGAAAATATTTGCAAATGAATCAACGGACAAAGGATTAATCTCCAAAATATATAAACAGCTCATGCAGCTCAATATTAAAGAAACAAACAACCCAGTCCAAAAATGGGCAGAAAATCTAAATAGACATTTCTCCAGAGAAGACATACAGATGGCCAAGAAGAACATGAAAACTGCTCAACATCACTAATTATTAGAGAAATGCAAATCAAAACTATAATGAGGTATCACCTCACACCAGTTAGAATGGGCATCATCAGAAAATCTACAAACAACAAATGCTGGAGAGGGTGTGGAAAACCCTCTTGCACTGTTGGTGGGAATGTAAATTGATACAGCCACTATGGAGAACAGTATGGAAGTTCCTTATAAAACTGAAAATAGAATTACCATATGATCCAGCAATCCCACTACTGGGCATATACCCAGAGGAAATCATAATTCAAAAAGACACATGCACCCCAATGTTCATTACA
This sequence comes from Lipotes vexillifer, assembly GCF_000442215.2. Taxonomy (NCBI): domain Eukaryota; kingdom Metazoa; phylum Chordata; class Mammalia; order Artiodactyla; family Lipotidae; genus Lipotes; species Lipotes vexillifer. The sequence goes on from NW_006799479.1 coordinate 10,795, forward strand.
GAGCTATTTACAATAGCCAGGTCATGGAAGCAACCTAAATGCCCATCAAGAGACAAATGGATAAAGAAGATGTGGTACATATATATAATGGAATATTAGCCATAAAAAGGGACGAAATTGGGTCATTTGTTGAGACGTGGATGGATCTAGAGACTGTCATACAGAGTGAAGTAAGTCAGAAAGAGAAAAACAAGTATCGTATATTAACACACGTATGTGGAACCTAGAAAAATGGTACAGATGAACCGGTTTACAGGGCAGAAGTTGAGACACAGATGTAGAGAACAAACGTATGGACACCAAGGGGGGAAAGCCTCAGGGGGCTGGGGATGGTGGTGTGATGAATTGGGCAATTGGGATTGACATGTATACACTGATGTATATAAAATTGATGACTAATAAGAACCTGCTGCATAAAAAAATAAATAAAATAAAATTCAAAAATTCAAAAAAAAAAAGAACCATGAAGTTGTAGTAAAGTGTGGCAATTACTTTGATAAACCAATCATAAGGTGCTATGCAAGGTTATCATAAAGACACCTTGGGGTATCAGTGAAAGCTTCCAAGAGGCCTTGGCCCTGATGGTGTCTGAAGGATAAAATTGAATTTGATAGATACTAAAAAAAAAAACAAAACAGGAAATAAAGGAGTGAGATCTCCGTGGCAATAGCAGCAACATTTGCTTAACCCCATAGGAATTAGGGGACAAGGCACTGCTGGATCTGTCAGGCTGCGGTGAGCTGGAGGAGACCAAAAAGGGAAACAGAAAGGAGGATGGGTAGTGTAGAGGAAGGCAGGGCCAGATTCAATGGGAGTTCATGAATTTTCATAGGCAGACATAGATCCAGTGCTTCACAATCAAAGAAGAATAACTTTGAGATGATAAAACTATTCAGAGACACATCTGAATATTAAAGAAATGTATTTAAATATTTTTCTTCCCTATATCCATGGATTGTACTTGGAAGGTTTCTGTTTTGTCATTGCAAGGGTAAAGGAAAAAATTTAAATGACACTATTGAAAACAACTACAGCTAAGAGAGACATGAGGAACTGAGAAATTTGAAGGAAAATCCTTATGGATATTGAGCACTGAATATTAGAAACGTATGGATAATCACCCAGAAAACATTTTTAAATAAAACATTTCTACTCAATAGAACAACATAAATATCTACAAATTAAACCTTTTCTTTTCACCTTAGGACTTTCATGGTATAAAAAGTTCAGATTTAATTCTATGGTTTATATAATTCCTTAGTTGAAGCTAAACTATGTTATTAAACATGCAGTTAAGGAATACATGATTTCTTCTATTGAGGGAAACATAATTGGTCCTTTGTTTTAAATCTAAGACTTACTCTTCAGTTAATGACTAGGGTGCCAAGGCTATTTTTACTTAATGAATCTGTGACCCAATTTAACTTAAATGTATTCTCTCATACTTTTATCAGAGGTTTTGAGAGGAGTTTTAGTGTTAAGGGTCTATGAGTGATATTTGACCCTTTTGTTCATAGAAAGTCAAAATGTGTCTGCAGTAACCAAATGTGCATATTTTTATTATTCCTATTTTTTTCTAAAAGTGAAAGATGAAACAATTTTCTTGCTTTAGTACATGAGCAAGACTTTTTGCTAGAGGACAGTCTGTGTTTGTTTTGTTTGTCTTGTTCTTCCTAGGTTGGCACTTATTGCTTCAAAAAAAAAGATATTTGTCAAGTAATAGATATAATAGAGATTGACCATCAGTTAGCAATTTCTAAGAGTGAAAATGCTTTAGGTTGAAAATAATTCCACGCCAAACTGAAGCAAAGTGGTAAAGTCAGGAAAGAAATAACAAATATATTTGTCACACACTTTTGTGTGTGCTTTTGCTTCTGTGATGGTGTTCTCATCTAGATCCATGCTCTAGTAAGCTGCCCAAGGGTCAAACTCTGAAAACTTCAAGGTGCCTCCTTCTGAATATATTCTTCAAACTGATCTTGGAATTTGAAACAAACATACAGCTTATAAACCCATATTTATTTAAGTCCAACTTTATTAGCAAATTTCCTCAGTGAGCATGTATATCAAGCAAGATAATTTATGGAACTGAATTATTTTTTAATGGAACCCTTGAGAGCAACACAGAATTAATCTTCTTGGGTCTTTTCCACATCATCATGATTGAACTTCACAAGAATTGTCAAGTATTCTCATGTCTGCTCTTGCACATATGTGTGTGTTTTGTGTAAGTGTATGTGTGTGTTTGAAGGGAGTGAAGATTAGGGGAAATATAGGGTAGAAATGGTATAAACAAAGGCAATATGTAGAAGAGTTAGGGTAGGTAAATATGGAAAAAGGGGTCAAACTGTTGGGAAACTTCCTTTGTACTTTAGAGCTTGCTTCCCCCATCTCCCCTCTTTCCTTCCTTCATTTTTGTATGCATTTTCTCTTTCTTTCTTACCATCAGTAGCCCATTGCTACATTTTTCTCAATATCTTTTTCTCTGTTTGTTTCTTCCCTTTCCTTTCCTCTTATTTCTACCCAAATGCATAAAAATACTAAACCAAAATTAAAAAAAAAACATTTATATAATGGGAATTAGCAATGAATTTCCTTGCCATCTTGGAAATATTTAAAATATACAGATTCCTGAATAACCACTCCCCAAATATACTGAATTATTCAGTCTTTATTATATTTACTTATAAATAAATGAATAAACATTTGAAAATTTACTAGGTGATTATAGTAAACATGTATGTTTAGAGATTACAGCATAATGAGTGTAAGACAGAAAGGCTGAAGATCTGAATTCTATTTTTTAATTAATTACTTTATTTATTTATTTATTTATTTGCGGTACGTGGGCCTCTCACTTTTGTGGCCTCTCCCATTGCGGAGCAACAGGCTCCGGACGTGGAGGCCCAGAGGCCATGGCTCACGGGCGCAGACGCTCCACTGCATGTGGGATCTTCCTGGACCAGGGCACGAACCCGTGTCCCCTGCATCAGCAGGCAGACTCTCAACCACTGTGCCACCAGGGAAGCCCTTTAATTTATTTTATTTACTTTTGGCTGCGCTGGGTTTTCATGGCTGCGCATGGGCTTTCTCTAGTTCCGCCAAGCGGGGGCTACTCTTCGTTGCAGTGCGCGGGCTTCTCATTGCGGTGGCTTCTCTTGTTGCGGAGCACAGGGTCTAGGCACGCGAGCTTTGGTAGTTGTGGCTCGCGGGCTCTAGAGCGCAGGCTCAGTAGTTGTGGTGCATGGGCTTAGTTGCTCCGGGGCATGTGGAATCTTCCCGGACCAGGGCTTGAACCTGTGTCCCTCGCCTTTGTGGGTGGATTCTTAACCACTGCGCCACCAGGGAAGCCCCTGAATTCTATTTTTAATTCAGTTACTTAACCTATTATACAACATTGGACAAAGTAGTTAAACTTCTTAGTATTAATTGCCTCATTTGTAAAATGAGTTAATCATGTCTATGGCATTCCCTCATTCTGAGATTCTGATGTGTTTCCCTGACACAACTATCTAAGTTTTTTAGGGACAGTGTGAATTCAACTGCAGGCAGACAGGAAGCAAAGGTTTGAAGCAACTGTTTGGCTTTAGTGTCAAATGATTCTAAATAATCTTATTCTTTTGGTTTGTAAATTCTTTGAGAAGTTATTAAGGATGATAATTTTGTTCTCTCATGCACTGTTGGCAAATTTGGGCAAACTATATTTTTAACTTTAAAATTGTAATTTCATGGAAAGAGTAAGTACAACAATGGAGAAATAAATTTCAGAGAATTTCGAAGTAAGATTGCTGTTTATGCAGTGGAATGTGACAGAGGGTAACAAAAACAGGATTTGAAATCAGACAAATATGATTTCTAATCCCAGCTCAGTCACTTGTTAACTATGGAGTACTGGGAAAATTAGTTAACCTCTCACAGGCTCAGTTTTCTTACATTAAAAAACAAAACAAAACAAAACAAAACAAAAAACTGGAGATAATTATACCTACCTTGAAGATTTCTTCTGAGAATTGTGTCATAATATATGTAAAACAACAGTGCAACTAGCACAAAGCAAACAACCTACATTGTAAGTAATAGTATTGATACATAGCATGCATCACACTGCCCTTTTTGTTTACATGTCAACCTTCCTTTGTGGCCTGTGAGCTCTCTGAAGAAGGGGACAACTCCTATTCACTTTTGTACTTGAGGCAGTATGCACATAGTTTTGAGGACAGGCTCTGCAGTTGGTCACCTTGGCTTTGAATTCTAGCTCTTCCACTTACTACTGTGCCAGCTTGCTCAAATTATTAAGCTTTGTGTGTGTCAGTTTCTTCAACTATTTAGTGGGGACTGAGCATTTAACTAAGTTAAGGCATAAAGAAGGTTTAGTGCATATTATTATTATTATTATTTTCTTTTTTTGGCTGTGTTGGGTCTTCATTGCTGTGTGCAGCCTTTTCCCTGGTTGTGGCAAGCGGGGGCTACTCTTCGTTGTGGTGTGCAGGTTTCTCATTGCGGTGGCTGTTTTAGAGCACAGGCTCTAGGCGTGTGGGCTTCAGTAGTTGTGGCACACGGGCTCAGTAGCTGTAGCTCGCGGGCTCTAGAGAGTAGGTTCAGTAGTTGTGGTGCATGGGCTCAGCTGCTCCATGGCATGTGGGATCTTCCCGGACCAGGGCTCGAACCCATGTCCCCTGCATTGGCAGGCTGTTTCTTAACTACTATGACACCAGGGAAGCCCAGTACATATTATTTTAATTTCAGTACCTGACATATTGCCTGGTGATTCATGTCTATAGGTTGAATAAATAAATAAATATAACATAAGCACCCATGGAATTTGAAAGTTGATAGTATTGTAAGATCACCCAAGTTCCTTCGTGTTATGGATGTATGCTTAGATAGCTTTTGAAGTCAGATCACAGAGTTCACAGAAACACTCAAAATGGAATCCTGAAATCCTGATTCTAGGTCTGAGGCTATTTCATTATACCAGCCTGCCTCCATGTAAATCAAAATAAGATTTAATTATTTTCAGTTAACTCTGTAAACTTCAGAGTCTTTGAGAAAGATAGCCTAGTCTGAAGGGTAAGGAGACAGGATCACTGTGGGTAATGAGGAAAAGGTTTGAATAATGAGAATATACACAGGTGTTACCTGTCAGAATGGCTGTCACTGAAATAAAGTGAAGAACGGAGAGAATTAGGATTCCAGTGAATAGATAAAACAATCACAGTAAATAATCCTTGGGGATGATGCTGCACTCAAAATAGGTTTGTTCATACATTGTCTGAAATAAGAGATTTTGTTCAGTAGTGAAGGTAATGAAGTCTCAGCAACCTACCTGCTTGCTCTACACAGTAAAGGTAACAGCAATGTAAAACCCCCCCAAAATAAAAATAACTCCCCCCCAAAAAGTGCCCACTGTGCTGGGGGCATTAAACAGTTACAGTTTTCATAGGTAAAATGAAAGATGATAAAGTCCTATTTAGAACACTCTCTGTATATTCCAGGCTTAATGAGGTCATACTTCATTCAGTTTATCAAAAACTTAAAAGTAGTTTGGTGGTAATTTACATCTTATGCTCACTCCCCAGTTGTTTCAGAGTTAGAGTTAGGGATTTGGATAATATTTCTAGGTTTTTAAATAATATAGTGAGACGTATTAGCTTAATTCATACTAATTTTTTTCTTCAATAAATCATACTTTGACCTAGTCCAAACGTATCAGCAGTCTGTAGCCTAGAACAGATGTTGAGAGTGTTTCCACATTTGCTTCAACCAACTAATGTACATTGACACGTCAGGATGGAAGAGGTGTATCAGCAATTAGCTGAAGTTCACAAATACTACATTTGTTAATGCTGTTTCACATTTGTGAGCATATTGGTTTTACAAACCATTCTATTTTTCTCTGTGAGTGTCGAAAGGACTTTGAAGCTCAGTGCAATTCTCATGCAGATGCAGTCTTTGCTAAAGTGTGGCATGAGCTGTTCTGCACAACCCAACAGGAAAGAGATGAATCTGATAATCTATGGATTTTTAGGAGTCAAGTTGCATAACTCTAAGAATCTAGTGTCCTGATAGAATTTTCTAGATAATCCAATGTGGCAGAAATTTCAAGTTGTTTATCAAAAACTATTTTTATCTCCTTCTAGAACACCCTACCCCACTCCCAGCCCCCACCTCTCCCCACTTGGACTACAATGACTAACATGTTTAAGGGTTACTTTTGGCCCTGTTACTGAGTTCCAGTGAATGAAATGTGAGCAGAAATGACATGGGCCATTTCCAGGCTTGGCCTATAAAGCTTCCCATGCTCAGTTCCATGCTTGTTACTCTTCCTGGCTAGTTGGAATTGTAACCCCCCACGGTGATCTGGAAAGCTACAGGTTGAATAAAACAAAGCTATCATTATCTTGAGCCACTGAGTGATTTTATGCCAAAGAATACCCCTACCTCATTACCTCACTTCACTCCTAACCTTTCATTGACCTGAAACATTATGAACTATTAGGTGAATGAGAAATAACCTTCCTTTTCATAGACTCATTGCACATTTGGGTCTATTTGTTACCATAGCTGAGCCTCTTCTGACTAGTATAATCAAAGATATGGGCTCAAATCTTCTGTATAGATTAGACATTCTTGCCTCATATCTTTCTTCAAAAAATCTAGCCAGAAGCAATGATTAAAAGATTCCTGAGAAGAGTACGGACATAATGGATCTCTTCTTCCTCCAAGATGAAGCATAGCCTACTGAATTTATGTTTGCAAATTTTGTTAGTCATGGTAAAAAAAAAAAAACAATCTATGAATATCATGCCTTTGAGGCTTCCTATGATTTTGCTAAAAAAATACAACTGGATTCAAAATAGCATCTGGCCATCAACCTCTGATATGAACTTTCTTGACAAAATGTGACTTGGAGACATAGAAAATGGAACAACAGTTGGAAAACCTCCAAAACTTAATACTAACCCAAAGCCAGTATTCAGAAGGCATTTCTACAAAGTAAAAAGCTTATGGAGTTAGAACACAAAAAACAAACAAAAAACAAACAAAAAACCAATGCTATGCCTCGCTTAGCCTCATGGAAGAAACAGCACAGCCTTCCTGAAAGAAAACAGAGAACTTAATTTTTCTCCCTGAGCTTCTGCTTCCTGGCTTAGAAACTTCTAGACTTGTACCAAAACTTGTACCAAAGGCAAAACTGGACAGCCTCCTCTCTGTGTATGGTTGCAGTTATGAAGGCAGTCAGAATATTATTCCCTTGCTCTCACCCTACCTTCCTTTATCCACTGGTCCATTGCATTTTATGGGGTATGTTTTCAGAATTTAAAACTTTGTATGTAGGAAGAGAAAGAAGAGTACTAAAACCAGACCATGTTGGGGATTGTAGCTTTCCATTGGTTCCAAGTATTATATCAGGAACAAGAGGTAGGAGAAGAACTCAAGTTGATCCTGTAAATTGTATTTGATTCATCCTGCTAGACACAGGACAGGGGAGAATAGCTGTGACCATGGTCATGCTCTACACTTTGGCTTAAAAAAATCTATCCAACCAGGGAGACAGTGAATAGGGTATTTACAAACTATATACCTGTGTGCTGGGAAGCATCAGTTCAAATCAGAACTCTACACAGTAAGAAATGCAGTGTGGTGGGGAACTTAAGTAAATACACAAATATGCACTGGAATAAGAAAAAAAAGAGTACACTTTAAAAAACTTGAAGATGAATATGTTATTTAAACGATTGGCTATAGCAAAAGGGAGAAAATGTTCAAAAACTTATTAAACATACTTTATGTGAAACAAGAAGGCATTTCCTCCACAAAAATGATATCACAAAGCAGAGGAAATAGGCTGAGATGAAAGGAGAAGGAAAAAACCAATAAGGTGCATTATAAAAATGACCAATTGTGATGCAGAGAAAGCTGGTGACCTGTTACTTCCTACCATCAACTATACTAGATGTGGAGAAAAACCCCTCCCAGTACTGAACATCTGAAATTGCTAGAAACTATATAGAACATGAAAATATGTCTTTTTCAGCATGGCAAAGCTTGTGTCAATATAAGAAACACAAATTGGAAGCCTGAAAGTTATCACAAAATGCTATTCCATCAGGCAAGGAGCCCTGACCAGCTGCTCCCTGGAGGTGTGGAATCTGGTTTTAACTTGCCAATCTTAAGAGACTTGATACAAAAGCTGGGTCTTTTTGGCACAGAAACTCACATTAATAATGTCCCCCCCTTCCATAAATGTGAAGCAATGAAAGGGTAACACACTCAGGGGTGAAGCAGAATGCAAGCAAACAGAAAAGCTCACTGTGCTATGCCTGTGCCCATTTTGATACAGGGTATGGGGCAAGGGACAGGAGTTATAGGAAAGAAAATTATTCTCCGAGAATTCCCAATCACAAGGTTCAGTTATCTATTGATAGATTTGAGACTGGATTCACATTCCCTGTAAAGTCTAAGACATGCTAAGTAGAAATTTTAGTTTAAAGTGGTTCTAGGGTGACTGGCCCCTTAGGTGCCTGACAGAAGAGAAACTAATGCCCTCTGTAGAACACATTTTAAACACAGACCTCAAAAATTTTCCATAAGGAGGGACTTCCCTGGTGGCACAGTGGTTGAGAGTCGGCCTGCTGATGCAGGGGACACGGGTTCGTGCCCCGGTCCGGGAAGATCCCACATGCCACAGAGCGGCTGGGCCCGTGAGCCATGGCCACTGAGCCTGCGCGTCCGGAGCCTGTGCTCTGCAATGGGAGAGGACACAACAGTGAGGGGCCCGCATACCACCAAAAAAAAAAAAAATTTCCATAAGGAGTATTTAAGTAAAATGAGTTCTCAATCAAAAATACAGTGCACAAATGAGAAAGCTATCCACCAGCAGAAAAACAAACTATAAGACGTACATAATACAAATATTAGAAATACACCAAATAGAATATGAACAAAATATTAATATGCTTCAAAGAAATAAAAAGAGAATTAAAGTATGATAAAAGAATGTGATGCTACCCAAATTGAACAATTAAAAAAAAAATCTCTTAGCAAACTAGAAATATATTTAGCTAACAAAAGACATCAATAAAAAGCTATAGCAAGTATCATACACATGGAAGAAATGTAAATACATTCCCTTTAAAATCAGCTAAGACAAGGATGACTCCTTTCATTACTTTTCCTAGCCAAGCCAGGACAACAAGATCAAGAAAAAATTAGAGGTAAAATTATTTGAAAGAAAGAACTAAAACTGCCATTATTCCAAGATGATGTGATTGTCTATGTACAAAACCCAGAAGAATTTACAGATAAATAGAATAAATAAGAGTTTGTCATGATTAATAGATATAAAATCAATATACCAAATTAAATTGTATTACTATAAATCAGCAAGAAAAGCAAGTCCAATTAAGAAAAATAATATTTAGAATATCAACAAAATATAAATGTATTGAGGATATAAATATATATACACAAACACATATATGTGTATATACATATATATATATATATATATATATATATATATACAATGTATTATTTATATACATTAAAGAAGACCATTTAAATACATTAAAGAAGACCTAATTAAATAGAGAGGTATTGCATACCCAGGGATATTTAGAGATGTTGTTACTCTCAAAACAAAATGCAGACTCATTAGAATTCAAATAAAAAATTAAACTTGTTGTTTTCATGAAATTTGACAAGCTATTTCTAAAATTTATATTGATAGTATAAGAAACATCTAAGGAAAAAAAATCAGGTGGGAAATATACCCTACCAGATGTCAAAATGTTTTATAACTATATGATAAGTTTAAAGTGAGATATTAGACAAATATATAACTATGTCAGAACAGGGAGCCCCCAAACAGATCCATGAATATATAGGATTCTGATATATCAAAGAGAATATACTGTAGATCAGTAGGGAAAAAATAAACCATTAATAAATGGTTGGGAAAAATTAGTTTTCATAAGTAAAAAACAAAAGGAAATGAAACTCTATCTCACAACATAAAATCAATTCCAGATAAACTGAGGATGTAATTGTGAAAGGTAAATCATTAAAAACCTCTAAAAGACAACATAAGAGACTATTTTTCTGACCCTTGGTAGGGATAGTGTCCTTAAACTAAATAGGAAAAGGAAAACTATAAGGACAATGACATATATTATATCACATTAAAATTAACACTTTTTTTATGAAAGACAGGAAGAAGAAAGGCCACAAACTGAGGAAGGTTTTGAAATACATAAAGCCAACAAAGATTAAATACAGAAAATATAAATAATATCTATTAAAAAAGAACCAAGAAATCTCATAATATGAAAAGACACATGATAGGCATTTCATAGCAGAAGAAAGTCTAGTGGATCACAAAGATATAAAAAGATGTCCAAGCTCATTTTTGTTAAAATGGAAATAATACAAATTAAAATTATAATCAATTTATAATTTCACATAAACATATTAGCAACAATGTAAATCTTAAAATATCATGTTTTGTGACAGTGTAGTGCTAAAAGAACTCTCAGGTATTCTTGAGGAAAATGTAAATTGAAATAATAACTTTGGGAAGCAATTTTATATCACCTGGTAATGTTGAGCATGTGCATACCCTGCAGCCTGGCAATTTCTCTCTGAGGTATGTTCCCTGCATATGTGTACATATGAACTAGAAAATATGTACAAGAATGTTTGTAGAGGATTCTTTATAGTAGCAACAAAACTGAAAACAACCCAAATGTTCATCAATACTAAATAGGGTATATAATAAACATCTATACAGAAGTAAAAATAAATATATTGTATCTACAGGAATCAGTCTAAATGTATCTCAAAAATATAATATTAAGTTAAAAACTAGGCAGAAAATACATGTAACATGAGATTGTTGATATAAAGTTCAAAAATAATCTATACAATATATTGTTTAGGAATGGCTGCATCAGTGGTAAACTAAAAAAGAATGTTTTCTGGAATACAGATGAAAATGACAAAGAAATGAAAACTATGAAAGGGAAGATGAATGATTTGGAGGACTCTGAATTTCTATTTAAGTTAACAATTATATGTGTTTCTAAGAAGAAACAAGAACATCTAAAGAAGCAATATTCAAAGAAATAATTGAAGAAAAGTTTTAAGAATTGAAAGAAGCACCGAGAATACATATCTATATAGCCCACAAACCTAGATATATCCTGTTAAAAGTCTTTTTCAATCATATGAAATATAAAATAATTTGGTCTTAAAAAATTCATTCCCGGCTTCCCTGGTGGCGCAGTGGTTGAGAGTCTGCCTGCCAATGCAGGGAACACGGGTTCGTGCCCCGGTCCGGGAAGATCCCACATGTCATGGAGCGACTAGGCCCGTGAGCCATGGCTGCTGAGCCTGTGCATCCAGAGCCTGTGCTCTGCAACGGGAGAGGCCACAACAGTGAGAGGCCCGCATACCACAAAAAAAAAAAAAAAAAAAAAAAAAAAAAAATTCATTCCTACAGAGAAGTTAAAAAAAATTTTAAACTCTCCTAAGATTTCTCCTCTACAGTAGTAAACAACAACTGGTAATAGAACAATGCTTATAGAATTTGGGGGGATGTATGTTGTGATGTAAGAACCAATCATTAATGTCTGATAACAACAGGAAGGGATTATTGCTATGCAAGATCTCAGCAAATATGCCCTTCATAGGCCTGTCTAGTTTACAATTGCCAGATTAACATTAATAGTTTAAATAATAGAAAAACAATAGAATCAAAGTACTGACAATAGTCTTTGAAACTAGCTAAATTCAGATGTAATTCCAAACAATTGGTATAAACAAGATTTCATAATTTCCTTCAAAAACGTTTTGCATTTAAATCTATATAATGTAAATATATTGAATACAAAAGATCGGTGTATAAAAGCTCAGATTATACTCTTCAAATGAAGCATTGACAGAGACATTGAGGTGAATGGAAGAATGGAGAGCAGAATAATTGGGGAGGCAGGAGGACACACAGAGAGAGCATGCTAAATGTTATCTTTCATATATCAAAGAAAATAAAATAATTTAATTATTGAATTTTGATAATCTAAGAAACATATGTAATATTGTTAAAGGCAAAAAGTAAACCCCAATAAAAATATATGCAGGGGGCTTCCCTGGTGGCACAGTGGTTGAGAGTCTGCCTGCCGATGCAGGGGACACGGGTTCGTGCCCCGGTCTGGGAGGATCCCACATGCTGCGGAGCAGCTGGGCCCGTGAGCCATGGCTGCTGAGCCTGCGCGTCCGGAGCCTGTGCTCCGCAACGGGAGAGGCCACAACAGTGAGGCCCGCGTACCGCAATAAAAAAATAAAAAAAAAAAATATGCAGGAAGCATGAATGCAAATCTCTTCCACATATAGTAAAATGAGAAGGGAAAGCCATGAAGCATGAACACTTGAACTCACACACAAAAAAGAGAAAACCAATTGAGAACATCAGTTAAAATAACTAATATGATTAACGGTGCTCTTAAAAGGAAAATAATAGTGAGTTTGTATTTTAAAACACTACTGTTTATTATGTGCTAATATATTGGGTTGGCCAAAAGGTTCATTCATTTTTTTCCATAAGATGGCTTCAGTGGCACTTAGTTGTCTTTAATTTCATTTGAAACAATTTTGTTAGATTGTATTTGACAGCCACCATATCAGCATGCATATAAAAAAAGACATCAAAATTGGTGAATTTTTGTGTAGCCATTTTAATATTGAAGATGGAAGAAAAAAAGCAACATTTTTGGCATATTATGCTTTATTATTTCAAGAAAGGTAAGAACACAATCGAAATGCAAAAAAAGATTTGTGCAGTGTATGGAGAAGGTGCTGTGACTGATCAAACATGTCAAAAGTGGTTTGTGAACTTTCGTGATAGAGATTTCTTGCTGGACAATGCTCCATGGCCGGGTAGACCAGTTGAAGTTGATAGCAATCGAATTGAGACATTAATTGAGAACAATCAATGTTATACCACACAGGAGATAGCTGACATACTCAAAATATCCAAATCAAGTGTTGAAAATCATTTGCACCAGCTTGGTTATGTTAATCACTTTGACGTTTGGGTTCCACGTAAGTTAAGCAAAAAAAACTTCTTGACCACATTTCTGCATGCAATTCTCTACATAAAACATAACATTTTTAAAACAAATTGTGATGGGCAATGAAAAGTGGACACTGTACAATAATGTGGAATGGAAGAGATCATGGGGCAAGTGAAATGAAACACCACCAACCACACCAAAGGCCAGTCTTCATCCAAAGAAGGTGATGTGTATTTGGTGGGATTGGAAAGGAGTCTTCTATTATGAACTCCTTCCGGAAAACCAAACGATTAATTCCGACAAGTACTGCTCCCAGTTAGACCAACTGAAAGCAGCACTCGACGAAAAGCATCCAGAATTAGTCAACAGAAAACACATAATCTTCCATCAGGATAACGCAGACCACATATTTCTTTGATGACCAGGCAAAAACTGTTACAGCTTGGCTGGGAATTTCTGATTCATCCTCTGTATTCACTAGACATTGCACCTTCGGATTTCCATTTATTTCCATCTTTACAAAATTCTCTTAATGGAAAAAATTTCAATTCCCTGGAAGACTGTAAAAGGCACCTGGAACAGTTCTTTGCTCAAAAAGATAAAAATTTTGGGAAAATGGGATTATGACGTTGCCTGAAAAATGGCAGAAGGTAGTGGAACAAAAGGGTGAATACCTTGTTCAATAAACTTCTTGGTGAAAATATAAAATGTGTTTTATTTTTACTTTAAAACCAAAGGCACTTTTTGGCCAATCCAATAATAATCAATGGTATATTGCTATATAAGACAAATCTAAAGCAAAGTAACATAAAAAATTTAACTTAAAGAATGGATAAAGATTTGTTAAAGCAATTCAAGGAAAATTAAAAGAGAAGTAAAAATAATTTTAAGATATTCATTTCAAGGGAGCACATTAATAATCTAATTAATGTTTCCCTCATGAGTTTGGAACCAATTGAGAGAGAGATTCAGGAGCTTGACAAAATGGAAAGCCTGCCTCTGTCACTAGAGCATGTGCAAGAATCAAAGCATGAGTTCTTTAGGAAGGATGGTTCTAAACATGGAAGGTGCCAAACAGAACATGAATAATTCCTTCTTCCAATTCAACATTCAGTTAACTTCCTCCCATGGGAATGGTGAGACAGGCCAGAAGTATTACTCTGGGGAAAAACACTCCACATAGAATTATGAGGTCAGGAAAATGGAAGTGCCTTCCCTAATAATCCATACCAATAAAGAACCTTATTAGTCAAGTAATATAAAATACATATATTAATATATGTGTGGATGTTTGTATAAAAATACATATGTGTGTATGTGTGCATATGTGTATATATATGTGTGTATATATATGTGTACAGATATATATATATGTCAAGTCTTTTTAGAAAGAAATATAGGAAATATTTACAAATTCACAAGTGGTTGGAGAAAGTTTTACTTAAAAGTCCTCATCTTTTGCTGGATCAAGTAGAAATAAATAAGAAGATAAAGAATTTTAATAATAATATTAGTGATGTTAAATTAATATGCACAATGGATTTTGCACCCTCAAAGAATAAACTATGTTTAATGGCAACCACAGAATTTTTATAAATAGTGTTTATCTACCAGGACACAAAACAAAAAATCTCAATAGATCTCTCAAAGCAGAAATTGGATGAGTCATATTTTCTGATCCAACTTTAATAATAAATGTTTAAATCCCCAAACTACAATGACAAGACCCCAAACTTCTGAAAATAAAAAGTTAAACTCTTAAATATCTTTTTTTGGTGCCCATTTAAGAAACAGCAGGAGCAAGTATACCATATAGCAAAAAAGACCAGATTCAAGGAAAACTATATTCAGGAGTAACTTTATAATTTTAATAGCTTTTTATTAGGATTAGGAGATTAAGTTCAATACTCATTAAAACTATAGGAGACCCCTCCTGCATAAAGTTAAGACTCCCGAAAGGCTAGATCTGTAGTATTATAAGGATGAATGAGAAATGTACTCCATGTCTCAAAAGGAGGTATAAGGAATTTTTCCTATCACAAACCTTGTCCTAATTTCATGGAAGAAAATTATTCTCTGAGAATCTGTAACCTCAACTTATTTGCAGCCACATAGTCAGTTTTATTTTAAAAATGTAAAGGTGTTAATTGAATTGACTCTTGTCCAAAATAGGTGAAGTCCACAGGAAACTCTCAAAAAACAAAAATTGGAAAAGTAAAACTAAAACTAAACACAAAAACAAAAATCTTCTCAGGAGAAGTGTGACTTCATTCTACTCCTTAAAAATTTCTCTAGGCAAAGTGCCAAGTAAAATGAAAATCTCAGAGCCAAAAATCACATAACTTACAATGAAATAATGAGACATGAATGAAAATCAGCAAGAGCAACAGACAAGAAAAGTAAACTTAAAAACTTCAGATTCTGAATTTCAGAAATATAAATTTACATAAGAATGAAGTTTGAATATCAGTAAAGAATAAGCAATTCTGAATGAAAATCTTACAGAACTTACAGATATGAAAATTAGAATAAATGAAATGAAGAACATCACAACCAGAAAAAATGGGTTAGCTACAGCTACAGAATTAGTGAATTCAAAAAATGATCTGGAGAAATTATATGGAATACTATTCAGAGATAACAAAAGATAGAATTTAAGAAAGTGATATGAAGAATATTGTATAAATGTCTAAAAGACATAGAATATAATTCCATAAGGACATGTTACACAGAACTGGGGAAGTGGGCAAAAGTCAATACAGAAAAAAATGGCTCAGAATATTTTCAGTATTATTGAAATATATGGGAAAATCATAAGGTAATTTTAGTATATTAAAGAAAAAAATTATAAAATTCAACATATATTTACTATACAAACTCTTAGTAAACTATGAAGAGAAGGGAACTTCACCTGATTAGAGGCATGTACAAAATTTCTACATCAAGCACCTTACTTAATATTGAAAAATTATATGCTTCCATTTCAGATCAGGAGAAAGACTTGACAATTAACACCCATATTCAACATCTTAGTGCAGGTTCTTACACTTGCAGTACAAAAAGACAAAGAAATAAAAGATGTAAAAACTTAAAAGGAAAAAATTATTATTTTTATTTGTGGATGATAGCATGCTTTATATTGTAAGTCAAAATAATCTATATTAAAATTATTAAAATTAATAAGAGATTTTAGCAGTGATGCTGTATAATCCATCAACAATCAGAAACTGTTGTTATTTTTTAAAAATTCATTTACAATTGTAAATATATAAAAATATATATTAGAGAAAATATGTAAACCCTTTATGGAAAAAATTACACCTTTATTAAAATGAATTTAATAGACTTGAAATGAATAGAGAAGTATGTTGTATTTTTGGATCTGAAAACTCAATATTGTAAATGTAGTGAACATGTTAATTGTTTCCAGATTGATCTATAAATTAAATACAATTCCAATCATGATCACAATAGATACTTTTGTCAAACTTGGAAAACTGATTCTAGAATTGACATGGAGGAGCAAGAAATCAAGAAGACTTAAGACAGTCCTAAAGAAGAAAAAAATTGGGGGTATAACATCATTATAATTTAGACACTGTGGTATGGATGGAAGGAAAGATAGAGCACTAAATA
Organism: Lipotes vexillifer; assembly: GCF_000442215.2. Classification (NCBI taxonomy): domain Eukaryota; kingdom Metazoa; phylum Chordata; class Mammalia; order Artiodactyla; family Lipotidae; genus Lipotes; species Lipotes vexillifer. Next base: position 27,504 of record NW_006799479.1, read on the forward strand.
GAATAGAGAGACCAGAAACAAAGTAATAGGCAAACATTACAGTTGAAATTCAAATCCATGTCTATTTGATTTTCAAGCTCCTCCATGTAACTTCCAGAGTAATCTTTACAAAATACAAATCAGATACTGTCACTGTCCTATTTAAAATCTTCTGTGGCTTCCCTTTCTGTGTCAATCTCTTCATGTGCCATGCTATTCTCTTCTTGATCTGTTCTCTGCCTGTTTACTCAGTGTCCTTTCAGACTACCTGTTCCTTATTCTTCTTTGTATGATGTCCCACCCATTCAGAGGTACTTAAAGTTTCCTGAATTCACAATGGTTCCCTGGCTCTGAGTGTTTGAACATACCATCTTGAAGACTTCCTTTTCTGCCCTCCTACTAAAAAACCTGTTCACAATTCAAGGAAATTTCCACACAGGTGTCTTATATGCATATGCAGTTGAATTCTTTGCTGTGGCCATTATACTAAACTTGCTCTGGGCGGACCAGACAAGCAGTTTGTAAGGAGATATTACTAAATTTGTCAATGAGCAGTCACTCAGAATGTGTTCAGAGTTAAGCATTTTAGATAAATTTTGAATAAACACTTCATTAGTTCCTGCATTATACCAATTTTGTTATGAATTAAATCATATTCTTACCACACCATGTAATTTACTGACGAAATAGATGCTAAGCTTCAATGTAATATAGTAAAGAGAAAAGTTTTTAATATGAATATTCATTTTACCATATATCATAGCTGCTCACTGTTCCAAATACACATAAGAAAAGTATGTAGTTTAAATTATCTTTATCTCCTTTTGATTACCTCTAAATAGACATAAACGACCAGTTCCTTATCTTTCCTCATAGTATAAATTTAATAATGCATACATTTTGTATTACTTGTTTTCATAAATTGTTTGAAAGGTGTATGCATTCTCTTCCCTTTATTACTGTATTTTATAAATCTATCACTGTGTTTCTGCATGTGCTTTGTGAAAAACTAATGTAATAGAATCTGAGGCTCAGTCTATATCAGGACACAAATTTTGAGGCCAACTTTCAAATTGACTTAAAATAGATGTTATAATCCAATTTCTTGTTACCTATAAATCTTATTAGCATTTTTCGATTACATTTTATATGGAAAATGCTGGTTTATGCTTGATAATTTTGATTCTTCCTTCACAGATTAACAAGATTTTAATGTCACAGGAAGCTATGCTGCAAGTTATATATGCATTACTCCAGCCCCACTAACTTCCTCATTTGTAAATTATGTTTAAGGACATTACTATACATGAGAATCAGTGTGGTCATGCTGAGATAGTGAAGAATGAGACACATGTTCCGTGAAACAGGCTTTTATTTTAACTTATGTTAAATTGTCAAATCCTAAATTAATGAATAGCAAATGTGTACCTCCAAATGGGCTTATGTGGAAATATTTCTATTTGTGGTTATTGTTTTAAAGGATTTGCTCTTTTGTGGCTGTAAAATAAATACAATAACTTCACACCAGAGCCCAATGTTCACTCAATGAGAGTACAGCAGACATCAAATAAAAGCAGCCATGCAACTAAAATTAAAGTTCAATATCATTAATTTAATTATAGTGCATAATCATTTGACAGTGCTATAGACTGGATTTAAAGGATGATATTGTAATTGATTGTTAATCATTAAAAAGTGTGCAGTAAAGACAATGCTGCCTGGATGGTGATAATTTTATCCTATCCAGGTGGTGGTGGCGATTTTATCCTATCCAGGGAGCAGATTGTGGGAACAAATGGCTCCTGTCACCATCAATGCATCATGGAGGATGGAAATTGAAACAGAGGGTTGCCCTGAGAGCATGTGGGGCAGAATGACTGCCATTATAGAGGACTAACAATGTACCAGCCCCGAGCTAAACACTTATTTACATTATCTCACTTAATCTTTACAACAATCCAAGGGAGTCTATTATTATCTCCATTTTACAGATGAAGGAAATGATGTTCTGAGAGTTTAAGACCCACACATGGTCATACACTGCATAATGGGGAGTGTGATATTTCTGATTGGAAAGCCCAAGCTTTGTATTGCTATTTACACTCTCTCCAGTGAAAATCTGCAAAATTAACTATGCAGTCTTAACGTGCTTGGTGCTTGCCAGCCATGACATTTATAATTTACTTTCTAACAGCTGTTTTTTAGGAATATCCTCTTTCC